>NC_069502.1:652276918-652606918 GCF_027579735.1 Bombina bombina | reverse complement strand
GGAAGATAAACAAGGGGCGCCAACATAGTGTGAATCGTTCAAACAACAAGTATAAAAGTGATGTGCAAAAAACTACTCACAAGGAAAGTGGCACCTTAAATGAATAAGGTGCGATAAAGCAGGCTGACATTCAAATTCCAGCAGTCAGTACGCTGGAGGTCTCACCCAGAGGACCTGTGGAATCCAGATAGGCGTCTAGAAAGTAGCACCCACGTTTTTTAGGGCCAATGGCCGGACCAGGTGAGCTGCAAGCTGATAGGTGTTCTCCTATCTGATAGGTGTTCTCCAGTATTTGTTTTATACCACGACCCGGTATTTTTGCTTCTTTCCACGATCCACTTGTTTTTGAAACAGGACTTTTACCACGGAACCTTTCATACACTGACACTGTCGTTTTTGGAGAAAAGTCTCGGTGGCGTGAGTGCAGCAGGAGAACACCTATCAGCTTGCAGCTCACCTGGTCCGGCCATTGGCCCTAAAAAACGTGGGTGCTACTTTCTAGACGCCTATCTGGATTCCACAGGTCCTCTGGGTGAGACCTCCAGCGTACTGACTGCTGGAATTTGAATGTCAGCCTGCTTTATCGCACCTTATTCATTTAAGGTGCCACTTTCCTTGTGAGTAGTTTTTTGCACATCACTTTTATACTTGTTGTTTGAACGATTCACACTATGTTGGCGCCCCTTGTTTATCTTCCATTCTAGACACCCTGACCCATCGCACCGCGGGACACAAGAGGAGCACGCCAAACACCTGAACACATCACCGTTCACATATTAGGATTGGACACTTATTTTTTACATCACAGCAATTTTTGGGACATTGATAAGTACTTTTTTTTTTTTTTTTTTTTTTTTTTTTTTTTTTTTTTTTTTTTTTATATTTTACTAATCGCCACAAATATCATTGTTTATCTGTGATATCTGATTATTTCAATGTATCACTAATATTATACACAAATTGTCCTGAGCACTTGTTTTACACACAATTTATTTTCGTCATTATTATAAATTTTTTACACATACCAAACACTGTGCTGTTTATAAAAATAATTTTTTATTTATGCATACGGGTACAAACCCAATCATAAAGTGGTAGGTCCCACTTTGATAACCTGTGTTCCAAGCGCATCCTCTTAAGTTTTTTCCTCCTCAGGAATTTCTTTTTATATCCTTTAAAATAAACCCTAATACAGCTACAATATAAATAATAATTATATTGTAGCTATCTTAGGATTTATTTTTATTTTACAGGTAGCTTTCAATTTATTTTAACTAGGTACAATAGCTATTAAATAGTTAATAACTATGTAATAGCTACCTAGCTAAAATAAAGAGACATTTACCTGTAAAATAAAAACTAACCTAAGTTATAATTACACCTAACACTACACTATCATCAAATAAATTATTCCTATTTAAAAATAAATACTTACCTGTAAAATAAACCCTAAGATAGCTACAATGTAATTAATAATTACATTGTAGCTATTTTAGGATTTATGTTTATTTTACAGGTAACTTTGTATTTATTTTAGCTAGTTAGAATAGTTATTAAATAGTTATTAACTATTTAATAACTACCTAGCTAAAAGAAATACAAAATTACCTGTAAAATAAATCCTAACCTAAGTTACAATTAAACCTAACACTACACTATCATTAAATTAGTTAAATAAATTAGCTACAATTAACTACAATTAAATTCAATTACATAAACTAACTAAAGTACAAAAAATAAAAAAAGCTGTTACAAAAAAAAAAAAAAAAAAATAAGTTACAAACATTTAAAAAATATTACAACAATTTTAAGCTACTTACACATAATCTAAGCCCCCAAATAAAATAACAAAGCCCCCCAAAATAACGAAATTCCATACCCTATTGTACATTAAATAGTTACCAGCTCTATTACCTTACCAGCCCTTAAAAGGGCCTTTAGCGGGGCATGCCCCAAAGAAAACAGCTCTTTTGCCTGTAAAAAAAAATACAACCCCCCCAACATTAAAACCCACCACCCACATACCCCTAATCTAACCCAAACCCCCCTTAAATACACCTAACACTACCCCCCTGAAGATCATCCTAACTTGAGCCGTCTTCAGCCAGCCGACCACCGATGGAACCGAAGAGGAGATCCGGAGTGGCAGAAGTCATCATCCAAGGGGCGCTAAAGAAGTCTTCCATCTGATTGAAGTCAACATCCAGGCGGCGCTGAAGAGGTCTTCCATCCGATTGAAGTCTTCATCCAAGCGGCGTCTTCAATCTTCATCTATCCGGAGCGGAGCCATCTTCAGACGAGCCGACACGGAGCCATCCTCTTCTTCCCTAACGACAAATGAAGGTTTCTTTAAGGGACGTCATCCAAGATGGCGTCCCTTCAATTCCGATTGGCTGATAGGATTCAGTCAATCGGAATTAAGGTAGGAAAAATCTGATTGGCTGATTGAATCAGCCAATCAGATTGAAGTTCAATCTGATTGGCTGATCCAATCAGCCAATCAGATTGAGCTCGCATTCTATTGGCTGTTCTACAGGTAAGTATTTAGTTTTAAATAGGATTAATTTATTAAAGTATAGTGTAGTGTTAGGTGTAATTGTAACTTAGGTTAGTTTTTATTTTACAGGTAATTTTGTATTTATTTTAACTAGGTAGCTATTAAATAGTTATTAACTATTTAATAGCTATTGTACCTAGTTAAAATAAATTGAAATTTGCCTGTAAAATAAAAATAAATCTTAAGATAGCTACAATATAATTATTATTTATATTGTAGCTATATTAGGGTTTATTTTAAAGGTAAGTATTTAGTTTAAAATAGGATTAATTTAGTTAATAAGAGTTAAATTTATTTAGATTTATTTAATTAATATTTAAGTTGGGGGGTGTTATGGTTATGGTTAGACTTAGGTTTAGGGGTTAATAAATTTATTATAGTTGCGGCGGTGTAGGGGGGGCAGGATAGGGGTTAATATATTTATTATAGTTGCGGCGGTGTAGGGGGGGCAGGATAGGGGTTAATAAATTTATTATAGGTGGCGACGGTGTAGGGGGGGGGCAGATTAGGGGTTAATAATTTAATATAAGTTGCGGCGCGGTCCGGGAGCAGTGGTTTAGGGGTTAAACTATTTATTTATTTGCGGCGGGGTCCGGGATCAGCAGGATAGGCGTCAATAACTTTATTATAGGTGGCGACGGTGTAGGGGGGTTAGGATAGGGGTTAATAGGTCTTATGTAGGTGGCGGCGGGGACCAGGAGTGGTGGTTTAGGGGTTAACATATTTATTATAGTGGCGGTGGGCTCCGGGAGCGGTGGTATAGGGGGTAATAACTTTATTTAGTTGCGGCGGTGTAGGGGGGACAGATTAGGGGTGTTTAGACTCAGGGTACATGTTGGGGTGTTAGGTACAGCTCCCATAGGAATGAATGGGATGTCTGGCAGCAGCGAACATGAACTTTCGCTATGGTCAGACTCCCATTGATTCCTATGGGATCCACTGGGCCGGAAAAGTGCCGAGCCTACCTGCTAGTTTTTTGATAACTAGCAAAAGTAGTCAGATTGTGCCGAACTTGTGTACGGAACATCTGTAGTGACGTAAGAATCGATCTGTGTCGGACTAGGTCCGGCGGATCGAAGCTTACGTCACTAAATTCTACTTTTGCTGGTGTCTAGGGCTTGATAACTAAGGCGAATCAGCCTCACCACAAATACTCTGCAGAATTCCTGCCAATCAGATTGAGCTCGCATTCTGTTGGCTGATCGGAACAGCCAATAGAATGCAAGATCAATCTGATTGGCTGATTGGATCAGCCAATCTGATTGAACTTGAATCTGATTGGCTGATTCAATCAGCCAATAAGATTTTTCCTACCTTAATTCCGATTGGCTGATAGAATCCTATCAGCCAATCGGAATTTGAGGGACGCCATCTTGGATGACGTCAGTTAAAGGAACCTTCATTTGTCGGGAGTCGCCGGAAGAAGAGGATGGATCCACGTTGGCTGCTTCAAGATGGTCCCGCTCCACGCCGGATGGAAGAAGATAGAAGATGCCGCCTGGATGAAGATGTCTACCGGTCCAGATGTCCTCTTCTTGCCGGATAGGATGAAGACTTCGGACCCTCTTCTGGACCTATTCTTGCCGGATAGGATGAAGACTTCGGACCCTCTTCTGGACGGATTGGTGATACCTGGTGTGGTGAAAATAAGGTAGGGAGATCTTCAGGGGCTTAGTGTTAGGTTTTTTTAAGGGGTGTTTGGGTTAGATTATTGGTATGTGGGTGGTGGATTGTAATGTTGGGGGGGGTATTGTATGTTTATTTAAATGCAAAAGAGCTGTTTTCTTTGGGGCATGCCCCACAAAAGGCCCTTTTAGGGGCTGGTAAGGTAAAAGCTGTTAACTTTTTATTTTAGAATAGGGTAGGGCATTTTTTTATTTTGGGGGGCTTTGTTATTTTTTAGGGGGCTTAGAGTAGGTGTAATTAGTTTAAAATTCTTGTAATCTTTTTTTATTTTTTGTAATTTAGTGTTTGTTTTTTTTTGTAATTTAGTTTAGTTGATTTAATTGTAGATAATTGTAGATAGTTTATTTAATTAATTTATTGATAGTGTAGTGTTAGGTTTAATTGTAACTTAGGTTAGGATTTATTTTACAGGTAATTTTGTACTTATTTTAACTAGGTAGCTATTAAATAGTTATTAACTATTTAATAGCTATTGTACCTAGATAAAATAAATACAAAGTTGCCTGTAAAATAAATATAAATCCTAAAATAGCTACACTATAATTATTCGTTATATTGTAGCTATATTAGGGTTTATTTTACAGGTAAGTATTTAGCTTTAAATAGGATTAATTTATTTAATAAGAGTTAATTTATTTTGTTAGATAAAAATTATTTTTAACTTAGGGGAGTGTTAGTGTTAGGGTTAGACTTAGCTTTAGGGGTTAATACATTTATTATAGTAGCGGCGAGGTCTGGTCGGCAGATTAGGGGTTAATACTTGAAGTTAGGTGTCGGCGATGTTAGGGAGGGCAGATTAGGGGTTAATACTATTTATTATAGGGTTTGCAAGGAGGGAGTGAGGCGGTTTAGGGGTTAATAAATTTATTATAGTAGTGGCGAGGTCCCGTCGGCAGATTAGGGGTTAATAAGTGTAGGTAGTTAGCGGCGACGTTGGGGGGGGCAGATTAGGGGTAATAAATATAATATAACGGTTGGCGATGTTAGGGGCAGCAGATTAGGTACATAGGGATAATGTAGGTTGCGGCGGTGTGCGTTCGGCAGATTAGGGGTTAAAATTTTTTATTAGAGTGGCGGCGATGTGGGGGTACATAGGTAGTTTATGGGTGTTAGTGTACTTTAGAGCACAGTAGTTAAGAGCTTTATAAACCGGCGTTAGCCCATAAAGCTCTTAACTCCTGACTTTTTTCTGCGGCTGGAGTCTTGTCGTTAGAGTTCTAACGCTCACTTCAGCCAAGACTCTAAATACCAGCGTTAGAAAGATCCCATTGAAAAGATAGGATATGCAATTGACGTAAGGGGATCTGCGGTATGGAAAAGTTGCGGCTGGAAAGTGAGCGTTAGACCCTTTCCTGACTGACTCTAAATACCAGTGGGCGGCCAAAACCAGTGTTAGGACCCCCTAACGCTGGTTTGGACAGCTAACGCAGAACTCTAAATCTAGGCGTATGTGTATCTGAGATTTGTGGAAATATCTCTTTGAGGAGCTGCAGAACGTTCACGGATTCATCACTTTTCTCATCTTGCTGTGGAGGATATCACGGACTTTACAAGTATTTGTTGATATAGGGGGGTAGTTATCAACGTGTCTACTTTCCTACCTTCGCCGGCCCAATACGCCCGCCTAAGCTCGCCTACCTTCGCCGCCGCGGACCTGAAAAAATACGCCTAAGTTATCAAAAAAAAGCTGTCAAAAAGCCGCGGGGCGATGAGCAGCGGACTGTGAGAGTTATCACTCATCCGATCTCGCTGCTCTTCGGCTGTTTGACAGCTTTCTTGCTTGCCTGTCACTAAGCACTCACACTAAACTACACTGTTCTACCCCCTATACCGGCGCCCCCGAAGCCTCCCGCAACTAAATAAAGTTACTAACCCCTAATCTGCCGGTCCTAGACCCTCCCGCAAGTCTTATAAATGTATTAACCCCTAAACCGCCGCTCCTAGACCCTGCCGCAACTCTTATAAATGTATTAACCCCTAAACCGCCGCTCCCGGACACCGCTGCCACCTACATTATACCTAGTAACCCCTATCCTACCCCCCTATACCGTCGCCCTCTATAATAAAAGTATTAACCCCTATCCTGCTGATCCCGCACCTCGCCGCAAATAAATAAATAGTTTAACCCCTAAACCACCGCTCCCTGAACCCGCCGCAACCTATATTACATTTATTAACCCCTATCCTGCCCCCCCTACACCGTCGCCACCTATAATACATTTATTAACCCCTATCCTGCCCCCCCTACACCGCTGCCACTGTAATAAAATTATTAACCCCTAAACCTAAGTCTAACACTAACCCTAACACCCCCCTAACTTAAATATTAATTAAATAAATCTAAATAATATTTTTATTATTAACTAAATTATTCCTATTTAAAACTAAATACTTACCTTTAAAATAAACCCTAATATAGCTACAATATAAATAATAATTATATTCTAGCTATTTTAGGATTTATTTTTATTTTACAGGCAACTTTCAATTTATTTTAACTAGGTACAATAGCTATTAAATAGTTATTAACTATTTAATAGCTTACCTAGCTAAAATAAACTGAAATTTACCTGTAAAATAAATCCTAACCTAAGTTACAATTAAACCTAACACTACACTATCATTAAATTAATTAAATAAATTACCTACAAATAACTACAATTAAATACAATTACATAAACTAACTAAAGCACAAAAAATAAAAAAAGCTAAGTTACAAAGGTCATCGTCGAAGCCGGGTCTTGAATGTTCATCCCGCCGAAGCGGAACATCCTCCTTTCCCGACGAACTACCGACGAATGAAGGCTCCTTTAAGGGATGTCATCCAAGATGGCGTCCCTTCAATTCTGATTGGCTGATAGGATTCTATCAGCCAATCGGAATTAAGGTAGGAAAAATCTTGGTTGGATCAGCCAATCGGATTGAACTTGAATCTGATTGGCTGATTCCATCAGCCAATCAGATTTTTCCTACCTTAATTCCGATTGGCTGATAGAATCCTATCAGCCAATCGGAATTGAAGGGATGCCATCTTGGATGACGTCCCTTAAAGGAGCCTTCATTCGTCAGTAGTTCGTCGGGAAAGGAGGATGTTCCGCGTCGGCGGGATGAACATTCAAGACCCGGCTTCGATGATGACCTCGCCCGGATAGAAGACTTCTTCAGCGCCTCTTGGAAGATGACCTCGCCCGGATGGAAGATTTCTTCAGCGCCGCTTGGAGAATCACTTCATCGGATGGAAGATTTCTTCAGCGCCCCTTGGAGGATAACTTCTGCTGGTCCGGATGTCCTCTTCAGTTCCATCGGTGGCTCGGCTGAGTGAAGACAACTAAAGGTAGGATGATCTTCAGGGGATTAGTGTTAGGTTATTTTAAGGGGGGTTTGGGTTAGATTAGGGGTATGTGGGTGGTGGGTTTTAATGTTGGGGGGGGTTGTATTTTTCTTTTACAGGCAAAAGAGCTGAACTTTGGGGCATGCCCCCACCAAAGGCCCTTTTAAGGGCTGGTAAGGTAAAAGAGCTTTGAACTTTATTTAATTTAGAATAGGGTAGGGCATTTTTTTATTTTGGGGGGGGTTGTTATTTTATTAGGGGGCTTAGATTAGGTGTAAGTAGCTTAAAATTGTTGTAATATTTGTAAAATGTTTGTAACTTATTTTTTTATTTTTTGTAACTTAGCTTTTTTTATTTTTTGTACTTTAGTTAGTTTATGTAATTGTATTTAATTGTAGTTATTTGTAGGTAGTTTATTTAATTAATTTAATGATAGTGTAGTATTAGGTTTAATTGTAACTTAGGTTAGGATTTATTTTACAGGTAAATTTCTCTTTATTTTAGCTAGGTAAGCTATTAAATAGTTAATAACTATTTAATAGCTATTGTACCTAGTTAAAATAAATTGAAAGTTGCCTGTAAAATAAAAATAAATCCTAAGATAGTTAGAATATAATTATTATTTATATTGTAGCTATATTAGGGTTTATTTTAAAGGTAAGTATTTAGTTTTAAATAGGATTAATTTAGTTAATAATAAAAATATCATTTAGATTTATTTAATTAATATTTAAGTTAGGGGGGCGTTAGGGTTAGGGTTAGACTTAGGTTTAGGGGTTGATAATTTTATTACAGTGGCGGCGGCGTATTGGGGGGCAGGATAGGGGTTAATAAATTTATTATAGGTGGCGACGGTGTAGGGGGGGCAGATTAGGGGTTAATACATTTATTATAGGTGGCGACGGTGTAGGGGGGCAGGATAGGGGTTAATACATTTAATATAGGTTGCGGCGGGTTCAGGGAGCGGCGGTTTAGGGGTTAATACATTTATTATAGTTGCGGTAGGCTCCGGGAGCGGCAGTTTAGGGGTTAATATGTATAGAGTAGCTTGCGGTGGGCTCCGGGAGCGGCGGTTTAGGGGGTAATAACTTTATTTAGTTGCGGCGGTGTAGGGGGGACAGATTAGTGGTGTTTAGACTCGGGGTACATGTTAGGGTGTTAGGTGCAGACAGCTCCCATAGAAATCAATGGGATGTCTGGCAGCAGCGAACTTGTACTTTCGCTATGGTCAGACTCCCATTGATTCCTATGGGATCCGCCGCCTCCAGGGGCGGCGGATTGAAAACCAGGTACGCTGGGCCGTAAAAGTGCCGAGCGTACCTGCTAGTCATTTGATAACTAGCAAAAGTAGTGATTGTGCCGCACTTGTGTGCGGAACATCTGGAGTGACGTAAGAATCGATCTGTGTCGGACTGAGTCCGGCGGATCGAAGCTTACGTCACAAAATTCTACTTTTGCCGGTCTCAAGCCTTTGATAACTAAGGCGAATCAGCCTCGCCACAAATACGCTGCGGAATTCCAGCATATTTGAGGTTGACGGCTTGATAACTACCCCCCATAGACTGCATATATACTAAACATTTGCAATTGTTTCACTACATACTATATTTGGTTTTTTTAATCTACATTTTTATATACAGTATACAGTTTTTATAATTTCTATTTACTAATTTTATTTATTATTTTTATCAAAAATAATCATTCATAATTATCTTTATCTTTTAATATTCATTGAGATACAGGGTGTTTTTTGCGCTACTTCAATACTCTGTTGAGTAATTTGAGTGTTTTTATTAATCAATAAACTTTCTAAACCGAGGGAGCCAGTTTTTTCTACAAAAAAGCCTGGTAAGTTCAAATATGTTATGTTTTTGGTGACTAATTTTAAGTGTGGATGAGTGTAAGGAAAACAGAGAATGATCAAATATGTCATTTTTATTATCTAGAAATGATGTTGGCAAAGCTTTATAACTAAACATTTTTTTAAAAATCTCAAGGCGTTTTTTGTCTTTTTAAGAGACATTATCAGCATAATGGGCACGGGTGTTTGTTGTTTTTTCACCCATAAATTGTTATGTGTAAAAGTGTTTTTTTTTTTATCTATTATTGATTTAACAAATAGCGTTTATATCTAATTGGTGATATTGCTAACAATAAGGAGAACTAATGTCAGTAAGTTCTTGTAATGCCATAACCATTGCTCCTTGTTTAAACAATTTGTGGTGCTGTGTAATTTAAAAATTGTTGCCTGTAGAATTTGAAAGGGAAAGTGAAAAAGTAAGTAAAGATTTTGTGAAGTTTTTAAAAGGTAACAATTTTGAGATTCAGGGGTATTAAGGGCAGAAGCATTCTAGGATTGTGGTCACTGGAAAAAACAAACTAACAATTCCAGTTGAAGTTCAGAAATGGTTACTGGTTGCAGTAAAACAAATGCAAGATTGTGATCCCCATAAATTTCTTACAGCATGTTATTTTTACATCAGAATTCAGTTTATTCTTGCAATATTTTATTATGTTAAAAACATACACCTAGATTACGAGTTTTGCGTTAGAGGCTGTGCGGTGCTAACGAGCAGTTTATGCTCACCGCTCACTTGCAGACAGCGCTGGTATTACGGGTTTTTACAAACCCGGCGTTAACCGCAAAAAAGTGAGCAAAGAGCAAAATTTAGCTCCACATCTCCCCTCAATACCAGCGCTGCTTACGTTAGCGGTGAGCAGGTAAAACGTGCTCATGCATGATTTCCCGACAGTAATCAATGGGGGAGAGCCGGCTGAAAAAAACCTAACACCTGCAAAAAAAGCAGCGTTCAGCTCCTAACGCAGCCCCATTGATTCCTATGGGGAAATAAAAGTTATGTCTACACCTAACACCCTAACATGAACCCCGAGTCTAAACACCCCTACACCACCCCCGACATCACCGACACCTACATTATATTATTAACCCCTAATCTGCCACTCCGGACACAGCCACCACCTACATTATACTTATGAACCCCTAATCTGATGCCCCCAACATCGCCAAACCCTACATTATATTTATTAACCCCTAATCTGCCGCCCCCAATGTCGCCACAACCTAACTACATTTATTAACCCCTAATCTGCCGCCCACGTCTCCACCACTATTATAAAGTTATTAACCCCTAAACCTAAGTCTAACCCTAACACCCCCTAACAAATATAATTTAAATAAATCTAAATAAAATTACTATTATTACCTAAATAATTCCTATTTAAAACTAAATACTTACCTATAAAATAAACTCTAAACTAGCTACAATATAACTAATAGTTACATTGTAGCTAGCTTAGGGTTTATTTTTATTTTACAGGCAACTTTGTATTTATTTTAACTAGGTACAATAGTTATTAAATAGTTATTAACTATTTAATAACTACCTAGTTAAAATAAAGACAAATTTACCTGTAAAATAAAACCTAACCTAAGTTACAATTACACCTAGCACTACACTATAATTAAATTAATTACCTAAACTAAATACAATTAATTACAATTTAAAAAAAGTATCTAAAGTACGAATAAACCCCCCCACTAAATTACAGAAAATAATAAAATAATTACAAGATTTTTAAACTAATTACACCTAATCTAATCCCCTTAACAAAATAAAAAAGTCCCCCAAAATAAAAAAGCCCTACCCTACACTAAATTACAAATAGCCCTTAAAAGGGCCTTTTGCGGGGCATTGCCCCAAAGTAATCAGCTCTTTTACCTGTAAAAAAAAATACAATTCCCCCCCCAACATTAAAACCCACCACCCACACAACCAACCTTACTCTAAAACCCACCCAATCCCCCCTTAAAAAAACCTAACACTAACCCCTTGAAGATCACCCTCCCGTGAGACGTCTTCACCCAACTGGGCAGAAGTGGTCCTCCAGACGGGCAGAAGTCTTCATCCAAGCCGGGCAGAAGAGATCCTCCAGACGGGCAGAAGTCTTCATCCAGACGGCATCTTCTATCTTCATCCATCCGGCATGGAGCGGGTCCATCTTCAAGACATCCGACGCGGAGCATCCTTCTTGGCCAACGACTACCCAACAAATGAAGGTTCCTTTAAGTGACATCATCCAAGATGGCATCCCTTCAATTCCGATTGGCTGATAGAATTCTATCAGCCAATCGGAATTAGGGTAGGAAAAATCCTATTGGCTGATGCAATCAGCCAATAGGATTGAAGTTCAATCCTATTGGCTGATCTAATCAACCAATAGGATTGAGCTTGCATTCTATTGGCTGATTGGAACAGCCAATAGAATGCAAGCTCAATCCTATTGGCTGATTACATGTAATTAATTGTATTTAGTTTAGGTAATTAATTTAATTATAGTGTAGTGTTAGGTGTAATTGCAACTTAGGTAAGGTTTTATTTTACAGGTAAATTTGTCTTTATTTTAACTAGGTAGTTATTAAATAGTTAATAACTATTTAATAACTAGTGTACCTAGTTAAAATAAATACAAAGTTGCCTGTAAAATAAAAATAAACCCTAAGCTAGCTGCAATGTAACTCTTAGTTATATTGTAGCTATCTTAGGGTTTATTTTATAGGTAAGTATTTAGTTTAAATAGGAATAATTTAGTCAATTGTAGTAATTTTATTTAGATTTATTGTAATTACATTTAAGTTAGGGGGGGTTAGGGTTAGACTTAGGTTTAGGGGTTAATACATTTAATATAGTGGCAGCGACATAGGGGGCGGCAGATTAGGGGTTAATAAATGTAGGTAGGTTGCGGCGATGTTAGGGCCGGCAAATTAGGGGTTAATAATATTTAACTAGTGTTTGTGATGCGGGAGTGCGGCGGTTTAGGGGTTAATAGGTAGTTTATGGGTGTTAGTGTACTTTTTAGCACTTTAGTTAAGAGTTTTATGCTACTGCATTGTAGTGTAAAACTACTGCCTTTTAAATGCGGTACCAGTCTTGATAGGAGAGGGTCTACCGCTTACTTTTTGTCAGACTCGTAATACCGGCGCTATGCAAGTCCCATTGAAAAAAGAGGATACGCAATTGACGTAAGTGGATTTGCGGTATTTCTAAGTCTGGCCAAAAAAGTGAGCGGTACATCTGTACCTGCAAGACTCGTAATACCAGCGGCGTTAAAAAGCAGCGTTGGGACCTCTCAACGCTGCTTTTTAACCCTAACGCAAAACTCATAATCTAGGTGATATTTTTTTCTTATAAAAAGTTGACAATTTGAGCTATGTCTCTATGAGCATACAACTAAGACTTCTATGACATTTCTTACTCATCATTCCCATTTCTAAATAATGAGCCTGTAAGTAAATAAAAAAAGAAGATCATAACAGATTAGAAAAGAAGATGGAGGTTGACAGAAAATAAGGCATGCATCCATGAGTTACCGATGGCAAGATTAATTTAAACACTGGGTTCATATTTTAGAGCATAAGGGCATGGTATTGTTAAGAAAATAATGTTTTTTTTATCTCAAGAATATGTGAAAAAGGTGTGAGGTTATTATATATTTTCCCAATGACAAGACAACTTAATTTATTGAATTTTCATAGTATATTATTAGATATATTATATTAATTAAAGGGACACTGGACCCAATTTTTTTCTTTTGTGATTCAAATAGAGCATGCAATTTTAAGCAACTTTCTCATTTACTCCTATTATCAATTTTAATTTGTTCTCTTGCTATCTTTATTTGAAAAAATTACATCTAAGCTTTTTTTGATTAGTTCAGCACTCTGGACAGCACTTTTTTATTGGTGGATGAATTTATCCACCAATTAGCAAGAACAACACAGGTTGTTCACCAAAAATGGGCTGGCATCTAAACTTACATTCTTGCATTTCAAATAAAGATACCAAGAGAATGAAGAAAATTTGATAATAGGAGTAAATTAGAAAGTTGCTTAAAATGCCATGCTCTATCTGATTCACAAAAGAAAACATTTGGGTTCAGTGTCCCTTTAATTATCTAAGGTAAACAGTTTAATTTTATAATTATCATGTTTTTTTAATGTTTGATTGGGAACTTAAACTTTGTAATTTTTACCATTTAATTCCTTACATATTTTTGCTTTCAAATTGTGTATGTATTGTGTGCAGTACAGTGTAATGTCTAATTTGTCTATGTGTGTAGTATATTACACACACACACAGCTTGGATGACAGTCAGAGCCCTTTATTGGTATCCTGTTAACTATATTTATTTTATTTGTATATATGCTACAGTTAACAGGATACCATTGTAGGGTTCTTTCTGTTGTCCAAGGTTTTGCACCTAACAGATCAATATCTGGGATTATAGTTTACTCTGTACTCTGCTGCCAAATGCTATTGAACATTTCTACTCATAAATAATATTTTTAAATGTCAATATCTCTGCATCTACTGGTCATCTTTATAAAAATAAATAAATAAAAATAAAAAGCCTACTGGAAAATAAAATCTATCTGCATGCTAAATTTCAGCTCTGCATCTTTTGAAATATTTGGTGAAATGACAAAGTTTAATTTCACTATTAAATTTAAAAAAACAAAAAACAGAGTTACCTCTACCTCAGAGAATGCAATACTATATTTGATTGGAGAGTTTAATTACCATGCTTTTTAACATGTGATTGGGAATTTTAACTTAAACTAGCAATATAACAATTTAGTAATATACATATACTGTTTTAAATGCAGAAATGCAGCCTTGATTACACAATATGCCATTATAAAATCTCACATCAATGGGGTCGATCACAATCCTTCATAAAAAACTTTTAAATGTTTTATCTACAAAAATTCCCATAGACATCAATAGTGATTTTCTGTATAAAATCAGAAGATACATTGTTCTAAATGATTGCAATCAAAAACAGCAAACAGCTTACAAAATCAGTACTTAGAAATTATCAGAAGCTACTGCCCTCAGGGAGATAAGATAACTGACATGTTGATAACTTGCATACAGCCTCTTCTGAGCATGGGCACATTTGACTACCTGTTTATCTCGTATTCACTTAATAGTAAACCAGCTCATGTTACTGTAAATGTTTTAGGACATCAAGCTAGATATCCCTTCATATAAAAACACAAGCTACCATGTAGGGCTGTGATAGGAAGTAATGGACACTGCACACATGAAGTTTAAATAAAGAAATAAAAGGTCCTTTTATAATGATGAATAATACATATTGCAATAATTCCCATTAAGTATAACCCACTGCTCAGTGTTTTTTTATTAATAAACAGACACCTAATAAAAAACAGTAGCACTCCATAAATGTGGATATTACGTATTCCTCTTTTACTATGTGATTGTGTAGTGTGTATATTTATTTGTAAGAATAAATCATCAAAATCTCAGTTGAGGGGTGTACATGTTTTCACCCTATTTGCAAAAGTAGCTCTATCAAACTTGTGCAAGCCTATCATTTTTAAGGAGAATGAGCATATTTTACCAACAATTTGCCAATCTGCCCTACCCATGCTCAAAACTATTTTATTATAAAAACACAAATACTTCCTAGAGGGAATAAAATCACAATTTGCAAGACTGTGATATCTATAGTGCTGGGTACCAACTTTACTTCTGAGAAGATATTATTGGTTTTCCTCCAGTAAATTAAATATTTTCAAAGAACCATACACATACATTTTAAACATTTAAAAAAATATATGGTATGCTCTGTCTGAATCACAAAAGAACATTTTTGAGTTTCATATCCCTTTAAATTATCTACATTAATTTATTTCTATAGCATTTTAGGGCTAGATTGGAAGTGGAGTGCAATTGATGATGTAGGGTGCGTTATTCTTTCTGTGACATTGTGCAAAGAGTAGAGCACAATCTGGTATTACAAGTGGATTATAACAACTTCTACTGGTATTTTTAGCAGGCCCTATACTTTTAATAGATAGAATTCATATTAAAAGTGGTAAAGGTTGTGCTTTTGGAGACCTGACAAAAAAGTGTTAAAGGGACAAGAAACCCAAAAATGTTCTTTCATGATTAAGATATCGCATACAATTGTAACATATGTAACATATGTTATTGTAACAATCGTTTACATTTTAAAAATGTATATATTATATATAACTGTGTGTCGTAGCTTTTTAAGCGCATCTTCTTTTTTACCTTCACATAATCCCTGTTTTTTTTTTGCAAAAACACCCTTTTGAAGTTGCCTTAGACCACACACCTGTTAGCCACCTCACTGTCACATTCTTAGGTTATTCGTCTGATCAGAGCAATCTTATGTTATATTGCCTCCTGTCCCTTTAATTTATTTCATACGCCGCCTCTGACCTGGCTATTTAAGTCTCATTTGCACATACTTCATTGCTTGGTAATTGTTTATTCAGTCCTAAACTACTTCAGTTTGTATCCAGATAATCCTGAAATGTGTCTCTAGACTCATAGAGGCCTATTTATTAAAGGTCTGTCGGACCTGATCCGACAGTGAGGATCAGGTCCGACAGACCTCGCTGAATGCAGAGAGCAATACGCTCTCTGTATTCAGCATTGAACCAGCAACTCTTGTGAGCTGCTGGTGCAACGCCGCCCCCTGCAGATTTGCGGCCAATCACCTGCCAGCAGGGAGGTGTCAATCAACCCGATCGTACTCGATCAGGTTGAATTGTGGCGATCTCTGTCCGCCTCATCAGAGCAGGCGGACAGGTTATGGAGCAGCGGTCTTTAGACCGCTGCTCCATAACTTGTGCTTCTGGTGAGTCTGAAGGTTCGCCAGAAACACGGGGCGTCAAGCTCTTTACGGAGCTTGATAGATATGCCCCATAAGCTCTACAGAATTGTCTCCTAACCTCCTCACTGTTGAGATCATAATCAATACTTGCAACTAAAACCAGAGTTACGTGGATCTCCATCGATCAGCCCTTCAGTCTTCAGCTGCCAGGTGTAACGTCACTTCCCCTCCATTCTCTGTACAGCGTTCCACACTGTTGCTATCGGTAAGCGAGACTTTCGTATAATTCTCTCATATGTGCACATTATCACAAATACATACTGTTGATATCACAATCCCCAGGGACTTAACGAGCACCTTCAGTTTACATCTGTTTACTAATAAGGCATCTCGTAGTAAACCCAGGGAGAGTAAAATGATTAACCAATGCTTTCTTTATCCTGCAGCATAAGTATAATGAAACATTGTATCCACTATATGTGTGCATCCTATTCTAATATCTAAAGCTACAATTATATACAACTTAACAAATTATATTACATGAATCCAAATGAGTTATTAAACTATGTACAATATATAAGGAAATCAGCAGTTGTGATTCTACTATTCTTTTATATACAGATCTCCATAAAACCAAAAACCATGGTTTTTTTTATGCAAAAATACATAAATAGAAAGACTGTGCCTAGCAGTGGTTCTCAAACAAAGTGACCTCAAGGCCCGGTAAATTTTAGCTGGACATGTCCAAGGCCCGGTAGATTATATATATATATATATATATATATATATATATATATATATATATATATATAGTAAGCAGCAGGGATTTGCCCTCTCAGTAACTAAGCAGTTCAGTGTGGGTTTAGTGGGGGCCCTGGAGTGTGGGGGTCCTGCCGAGGGTCTGTCGCTGTGAGGGCCATGGAGTGTGAGGTCTGGCCCTGGAGGTTGGGGGCCCTTTCTTTGGCCCTTAATGTTGGGGTTCCTGGCTCTGGAGGTTGATGGGCCTGTTGGGAATAGGCCAGGGAGGCTACCATGTTCATTTGCATAAATTTGAATACATTTGGGTCAGTGTGAGACAGTTTTCCTGGGGCCTTGATTGGTCTCAGTCTGCCCCTTGTGTGCAGTGGGGTAAGAGTGTGCAGTGGGGGCAGGACAGGTCAGGGCCCACCAGCAGGGCTATCATGGCCCGGTACTGGGCCACGGCCCGGCTGTTGAGAAACCAGGGCCTAGAGGACTTAGATTTATGAAAGAGTGTAATTTTGACCTACAAAATGAACTAAACATTGAATGGTATGAGACGCTTGAAAACGCTTCACTTAATTTGATGAAGATTATAGTTAAATCTAGGAATCAAACACTAGATGAGTATAAAATCAAAGTTGAGAATTACGAAAAGAATTTAAACGCACATAACAAAGAAAACTGGTTCATTAATAAACAGAAATACTTAATAGAAAGATTAAAAGACTTAAATAAAAACATAATAAAAGGAAAATTAAGAAAGGTGAACAGAGATGAAGGAGACTATTCAGTGGGAAAAAAAGAGAAAACTGGTAATACCAATCTAAATCTAGAAAGTAGTGAAACAGTAGATATTACTGACTCTGACCTAAACAGTAAAGTTTAAAAAAAAGAAACAACAAAAAAGAAAAAGAAAATATTAAAATGAAAAAAGAATATATTAACAGATCTGATAAACAAGAACACAACCATAATAAATATAAAACACACCATCAATATAAGGAACCGTATAAGGGAGATAATTATTATAGAAAGCCATATTATAGAAATAATATGAGACATGCCCCGTATATAACATCTGAAAATAATAGGGACTATGTATTCAAAAGATTTGAACATAGACCCTATGAAAAAAGCAATTATCATTATTGGGATCACAGCAAAAATACACATAACCATAGACACTATAATCAAGACTCAAGACACAACCAAATATGGCAAAGAGATAGGAATACACAAAATTAAAGAGATGATTATAGACATCAAAATATTTATGCACAGAGAAAACTAATTTCACAAGACCCCTACTGGTGCATCCCTACAAGCAATATATTTACACCATTGAGGGATCAAAATCCAAATGAAATGGATGAAACACCAATAGCAGGAACTTTGAATGATTTTTTAGAGTCAGACAGAAGACTAAATACCAAATTCAAAATAGGAAAGAGAAACAGAGAGGAACAAGAGGAGGAAGAAATTGTAGGAGAGAAACAGAAGAGGTTGAGATAAAAAATGAGGGAATATTTAACTTAAGTAATATTATACTCATAGAAAAAATACTTAATAAAGGTTTAACCTTTGCCCCTTCTACTAAACTAAATAAGTTTGATACCTTGATACATATTAATCAATATATTAGAAAATTAAAACTCAAACGCTATTTTCTAAAACATCCAGCAGATACCATCTCTAAAACAAATCCACAGAATGTAATAAACAGAATAAATGTATACATACTGACTTAAAAGGAAAATCAAACTTTTTCCCAATTAATGAAAAAGGTGATAATCTGAAATCATTTGAACAAAGGATAAACAAAGATTTGGACACACAAAAAGATAGATACGTCTCTTTCAATTTAAGTAAAGAAGAAAATCAAACTTTAAGAGATCTCAGAAATAATAAAAAAATTATCATTAAACAAGCCGACAAAGGCAACGGTATAGTGATAATGAACACCACCGACTACCTTAAAGAGGCCACAAAACTACTCAGTGACACTATCAGATATTGCAAATTAAAGAATAACCCAACACAGTTTTTTCAGCCAAAACTTAAAAAGATTTTATTAGAAACCAAAAGTAAAGGTTTAATCAATGAGAAAAAGGAAGACAACACCCAAATTAACAATACCATTCATAACTACATATAATGAGCAGCATAGTATGATGAGAAAGATAATAAATAAACATTGGCATTTGGTCAAAAAAGATCATATACTAGGAGATCATGTCAAGAAACATCCTGATATAATATTCAGAAAAGCTGATAATTTGAAAAATAAACTAGCCTCCAGTGAGTTTAAAAGAAAATCTACTTTTATAGACATTAGTCTAAAGGGAGAAAATTTGAAAGGCTATTACCCATGCCACAAATGTGTGGCTTGCAAATGTAGTCATAAAACTAAAAAAGTAATTTCATCATCTAATAGAAAGGAATATATTATACAGGAAACAATAAGATGCTCAGATATGGGTGTCATATATCTTATTGAATGCCCATGCCATAGGCAATATTTAGGACAAACTCAGCGCATTTTGAGGGTCCGAATACACCTCTGCAACATCAATAACGTATTTAAGGGACACCTTCTGTCCAAACATGTCAGATACTGTCACAACCAAAGCATTACAGGTTTAAAATACTGGGGTATAATGAAGGTGAAAAAAGATTGAAGAGGGGGAGATTTCGAAAGGAAACTCCTATACCATGAAGCCAATCTTATATACAATATGGGTACTTTAACCCCAAATGGTCTTAATGCCAAATTAGACCTAAATCCATTCATACATGAAGTATAAATAATATATAGTAGTATTATCTAATACATATATTTTTGTTCCATCACATTAAATCTAATTCACACACCTTGTTTTTGGAAACAAGTCAGATAAGCGTAATAATGCACAAACTAAATATTTATATTGAAAATTAATTCTATATTGTTAAACTAAGACTCATTATTCACATTTCACTAATTTGATTATAATTCTATATATATAGCACATCTAAACACAGAAGCCATAATAACAGATAAGATTAGAACTTTCTATGTATTGAATAAAACCTGATACATTAAATATATCAGACCATCACATAAGCCCACTTTAAAGTACCCTCTCACATTTTATCTTCTATTTTATTATTATTTATTATTTTTTATTTGTTAACGATATTATTTATCACATATAATTCACTAATACATATCATCACTAGTGTCACGAATACCTCAGGATTTAGCTGCTAAGGGGTTAATTCTGTTTAGTTTGTGAACTGAAAACAGTTATTTGCTTTTCAAGAAGAATTGTGTCCTGTGCTTGTTTGTGTTTCTTTGAAGTGCCAGGAGCCTCATAAATGCTTCATAGTATACACAGGGTAGAGCTTTATGGCTCAGACTGTCAGCAGAGGGCATGATAGAAAACAGTGCCTCAGTCACAGAAACTGATAAGGTCGTAAAAGGTAAGGGGTTTCCTAGACCCTGCAAAAAGGGCTAAGAAGCAACCTGATCTCCTGAAAGTTGTATAAAGTTTGATGTTTCAACATGTAAAATTGTCATTCTTACAAGGGGAGCTGTTCTACAGAGTAAGGACCATTGCTTCATGCCAGTCCCCAGGCGCAGATCTTGAGACTAGTAAAGTATTCAATCTGTTTTTCTCCTTTTTTATTTTAAAAACTGTTTGCTGTGTGTAATTGTATTTGTAACAACTTTTTATTAATAATGCATTGTGCATAATATTTTTCGCATAATAAATAATTCCTTTATTAAGTGTTGGCCCTTGTCTAATAATTGAACCACGTTACTGAAATTACTGGAGTATTAGAACTGTATAATTTAGGTTATTCTCTGCTAAATTGTATTCTGAGAGTTAATTTGTAAGTCTGGGTTTTTCCTTAGGATTTTCCCTTTAATAAATCATAAGTGGTGGCAGCATAGTTAGTTTAGTGTGGGTGGCATTAAAGGGGAGTTTTGGGCATTTCTTTTAAGTCTAGTACAGACTAGAGAGTGTTGTAACCCTTGCGCCCACTGAACTAAATCACAAGTTGGCCCGGTGTGGCTAGATTGTGATATATCAGTGATATTAGAAGGGGTCTGATCACCCTTTCTGTGCCAAATAAGTGACTGGCGCAGGGTTGGATAACCCTGGTCGTCACAACCAGGTTCTCATTTGCTACTATTTTCTATAAAAACATAGAAATCCACAATAGCGGCTTACAAGTAATTTAAACTAACCCTCATATCTAATTATATTACTATGAACGTTTTTTATATCTCTGCAATTTTGAGATACATTTCCTTAATGGATAGTCTTTTTGTCTAATGTCACATGTTGACTGTAGACTAACAATATTTTACTTACATTATTCTCAATCTTCTCCAAGTATTTCTGTAATATATGGATGTTATAACTTAAACCAATAGAATGAATAAGGCTGTATCAATTTAATAAAACAAAAAAGCTGATTTATCATAAATGTCAGTGAAATACCTTGACACAAGGTCCCTTTAAGAGGAGGCATAATTAAGGACATAATCACTGCATCTGGCTATAAAATGGTAACAGAAGGAAACAAGAGTCATCTTGATAAAAGCCACATCTAAGGCTGAAACACGTAGATGCACCATTACTGCCTCCAGTTTAACTAGTATCAGAGCGCTCTGAAAAAACTGAACTGGGAATATTGTTTTCTATAAAGAAGAAGAAACAAGTTTAGATTTAATGCCGTAAAACAACGCTTTCCACTGGTCTATTCACCCCATGTGACCGCTGGATGCGGAAGGAAGCCAAGAGTCAGAGGTACAACGGCAGATCACGGACAGACCGAGTAATACCAGTGCAAACTGTGCAGCCACAGACGGATCAAAACATCGAGTGGTGAAGTATACCGGCTAGTATTATCTCCTATACCATCATCTTAAAAGGTATTTTTTACTTTTTGATACCCTTGCCATCCCGGAGCAGGAATTTTCATCTCTACCGCAACATCTCCTCCCACAAACCAAGCAATTTAATACACTTTACAATAACAAAGATTTCGAATAAGTAACAAAGCCACTAAAAGTTACCAAAGGATCTTTTTTTCGCTATTAGATGGGAACTATCATTGCATTAATGGGACATATATGCATTGTTGAATAGACTGCAGTATTATCAGCCTTTTAAAGCCTTGTATTTAACACATTCTGAGTACATTGATTTTTTTTTTGATTTTTTTTTACATTTTGAAAAGATGCGTTTATTGAGGTAACTCCTAAAACCACAGATGAAAATGTTTGCTTAAAAGGATTCTATCAGCCAATCTGAATTAAGGTAGAAAAAATCATATTGGCTGATGCAATCAGCCAATAATATTAAACTTCAATCCTATTGGCTGATCCAATCAGCCAATAGGATTGAGCTTGCCTTCTATTGGCTGATTGAAACAGCCAATAGAATGCCAGCTCAATCCTATTGGCTGATTGCATCAGCCAATAGGATTTTTTCTACCTTAATTCCGATTGGCTGAAAGAATTCTATCAGCCAATCGGAATCTAAGGGACGCCATCTTTGATGACGTCACTTAAAATGATATTCATTACGAAGAAGACGTTGTTTGAAGAGGATGCTCTGCGTCGGATGTCTTGAAGATGGACCCGCTCTGCGCCGGAAGGATGAAGATAGAAGATGCCATCTGGATGAAGACTTCTGTCCATCTGGAGGACCACTTCTGCCCATCTGGAGGACCACTTCTGCTCGTCTGGAGGACCACTTCTGCCGGCTTCCTTGAGGACATCTTGCCGCTTGGATGAAGAATTCTTACGGTAAGTGAATCTTCGGGGGTTAGTGTTAGGATTTTTTTAGGGGTGTATTGGGTGGGTTTATTTTTTAGATTAGGAACTTTGGGCCACAATAGAGCTAAATGCCCTTTTCAGGGCAATGGGGAGCTTAGGTTTTTTTACTTAGTATTTTATTTGGGGGTTGGTTGTGTGGGTGGTGGGTTTTACTGTTGGGGGATGTTTGTATTTTTTTTTTACAGGAAAAAGAGCTGATTTCTTTGGGGCAATGCCCAGCAAAAGGCCCTTTTAAGGGCTATTGGTAGTTTAGTTTAGGCTAGTTTTTTTTTTTTTTTTGGGTGGGCTTTTTTTTATTTTGATAGGGCTATTACATTAGGTGTAATTAGTTTAAAGATCTGTAATTTGTTTTTTATTTTCTGTAATTTAGTGTTTTTTTGTGATTTAGCTAATTTAATTTAATTTATTTAATTGTATTTAATTTAGGGAATTGATTTAATTATAGTGTAGTGTTAGGTGTTATTGTAACATAGGTTAAGTTTTATTTTACACGTAAATTTGTATTTATTTTAGCTAGGTAGTTATTAAATAGTTAATAACTATTTAATAACTATTCTACCTAGTTAAAATAAATGCAAACTTGCCTGTAAAATAAAAATAAAGCCTAAGCTAGCTACAATGTAACTATTAGTTATATTGTAGCTAGCTTAGGGTTTATTTTATAGGTAAGTATTTAGTTTTAAATAGGAATAATGTAGTTAATGATAGTAATTTTATTTAGATTTATTTAAATTATATTTCAATTAGGGGGTGTTAGGGTTAAAGTTAGACTTAGGTTTAGGGGTTAATAAATATAATGTAGGTGTCGGCGATGTTGGGGGCAGCAGATTAGGGTTTAATAAATATAATGTAGGTGGCGGCGATATCCGGAGCGGCAGATTAGGGGTTAATAAATATAATGCAGGTGTCGGCGATGTTGGGGGCGGCAGATTAGGGGTTAATAAGTGTAAGATTAGGGGTGTTTAGACTCGGGGTTCAAGTTAGGGTGTTAGATGTAAACATAAAATGTGTTTCCCCATAGGAATCAATGGGGCTGCGTTACTGAGTTTTACGCTGCTTTTTGGCAGGTGTTAGACTTTTTTTCAGCCGGCTCTCCCTATTGATGTCTATGGGGAAATCGTGCACAAGCACGTACGACCAGCTTACCGCTGACTTAAGCAGCGCTGGTATTGGAGTGCGGTAAGGAGCACAATTTTGATCTACGCTCACTTCTTGCCTTTTAACGCCGGGTTTGTAAAAACCCGTAATACCAGCACTGCAGGTAAGTGAGCAGTGAGAAAAAACTGTTCGTTAGCACCACACAGCAACTAATGCAAAACTCATAATCTAGCCGAATGTAAAGCAAACGTTAGCATTATGCTGACAACATAACAGAAATACTGGATTATATCCAGTTCAGCCTGTAGCAATATTCTAAGTACATTCCTTGAGTACAGAGTTACAAAAAACAAAGATCTGCATAAATCAATATTCAGCCATTACCTTATTTTTCTTATCTTAATAACTTGATAGAACTATTAGCCCTCTAAAGAAAAAAGAAAACATATAACATGGTATGTCTAGATTATCCCCTTTCAAGGGATTATTTTCCTTATAATAACATTGAACACTTATTTTGAGAGGGCATGCTTTACCTATGGGTATAACATATTTAATAAGAAATTTGTTAAAGTATGTTAAGTTATACGTAACAAGATGCAGGGGAGGAAGAAGGGAAGAGAGAGGACATAGGGAGGGGGGGAGAGAAAAAAAAAGGGGGGGGGGAGAAGGAAAGGGGAAAAAATGAAATACTCTTAAGAATGTTATTTACCAAATATCCAATAGGACTAATTCTGATTGCCTGAAATGATATATTAATTGGTCAATTTCTTCCGGCAAAAAAATTCTAATAAATGACGCCCATTTGTTTTTAAAAAAAGGCTATTTCACGCTCAGAGCTAAGGTTCGTGTCTATTTGCTCGAGAATGAATTGTTTTTTCAGTTAATTTTTATCCTCTGCAAAGCTGGGGACAGCGTTAGCTCGCCATTTACTAAGAATCAGATTTCTTACTGCTAGGATTGTTATATTTATAATTTTTTTATGTTCACCAGACGAATTACCTTCTGTAAGAAAGATAACCTCTGCCAATGAGATAAAGATGCCCTCTATTTTCTATAGTGTTCGTGAGTCTGTATATAATCTTTAACCAGAGTTGATTTATCAGGGGACATGCCCATATCATATGAACAAGGTCTGCTGCAGGGAGCAAACATTTCAGATATTTGTTAAATTTCGAGTTGTGCCAGATCAATCCCTTCAGTGGGGTGTAATATGATCTGTAAAACAGTTTAATATGGGATTCCCTCCAGCTTGAGGATAAAGTAGTTTGCCCAACCATAGCTATGGAGCACTTCACTTGGTTCGGCTCTATAGTAATTCCAGGAAACAGTGTATTCCAATTGTGTGCTATACTCAGCAGATTCTGGTCAACATTGGCTAATTGTCAGATTGTACCAATGTGAAATAGAGAATAAATCATTCTTGACAAGGGCAGGCCAACTATCCAGACTCCCCCACGTCCATTGCCAACCAAATTTCTTGGTAAGTTCAAAGATATAATGCCTAACTTGAAAATATGCAAAGAAATCCTTGTCCGATAGATTAAATTCCTGTTTTAAACAGTTAAAAGTCTTAATAGTGTGGGTATTGTGTGTTATAAACTGAATAAGGAAAGAGAGGCCTACTTCATGCCATCTTTGGAAGATTCGGGACTGCAGGCCTTCTTGAAACTATGGGTTACCAAGTAAGACTTGGAATTTAGGAATACCAAGATCAATGTCTAGTTTTGTGCCCAGTTTTTTCCAGGCCTAGATTACTATATATATTGAACTGAGTAATTTTACTTGTTTTGGAATTATGCTGGCTGAACAGTGAATAAGGGCCACTGGGCAATATGAACGTAGGATGTTCATTTCTAGAGTATTATTAGTAAAGTAGTCCTTATTCACAATCCAGTCGACTTCAATGCGTGCTAAAAAGACCAAATTATATTTATTAAGATCTGGGAGTGCTAGACCTCCAAATTTTTTAGATAAATAGAGTTTTTTAATAGAAATTCATGGTCTTTTACCTCTCCAGATAAAATATCGCAAAAAAGTATTTAGGCTTTTCCAGTCCCAAGTAGTCAGAATAACGGGGACGTTCTGTAGAGCATATAGAATTTGGGGGAGTAAGACCGTTTTAAACAGAGCGAAACGGCCAGAGAGAGATAGCGGCAAATTTTGCCAGATTCTCATATAGTTTTTAATTTTAGTGAGGATCGGTGGAATATTAAGTCTATACCAATGATGGGGATTTAATGAGATATTAATTCCAAGATATTTGAAAGAAGAAGCTACAATCTTAAATGGTATGTCGGTTGGGGAGAACTTATTTTTTTTAATCCAGAGAAGTTCGGTTTTGGACATGTTAACCTTGTAGCCAGAGAAGGAACCAAAAATTTTAATGAGAGAGAATAATTTGGGGATGCTAATTCTAGTGTTAGAGATATACACTATTACATCATCAGCATAGAGGGCTATCTTTTGTTCTGTGGCTCCAATCTTAATTCCATCTAGTTGCTGCCTTATTTTAAGGGCTAGTGGTTCAATAGCGAGATTAAATAAAAGGGGAGAAAGTGGACAGCTCTGTCTAGTTCCGCGCTGCAGATTAATTGTAGATTCTAAATAGTTCACACTTAGGCCTAGATTTAGACGCCTAGATTTAGAGTTTTGTCGGTAACGACCCGCGTAGCTAACGCTGGCTTTTTTCTGGCCACACCTTTTAAATACCTCTGGTATTGAGAGTTCACAGAATGGCTGCGTTAGGCTCCAAAAAGGGAGCGTACAGGCATATTTACCGCCACTGCAACTCTCGATACCAGAGTTGCTTACGGACGCGGCCAGCTTCAAAAACGTGCTCGTGCACGATTCCCCCATAGAAAACAATGGGGCTGTTTGAGCTGAAAAAAAACCTAACACCTGCAAAAAAGCTGCGTTCAGCTCCTAACGCAGCCCCATTGTTTGCTATGGGGAAACACTTCCTACGTCTGCAACTAACACTCTAACATGTACCCCGAGTCTAAACACCCCTAACCTTACACTTATTAACAAGTGTGAGAGAAAAAGTAAGGGCGCTAGAAAAGCTAAAAATACCAATAAAAGCCAAAAAATGTACAATGACCAGGGAATTCCAATATATTAACAATGTATTTAATGTGCCATTGAAAACAAAATTACAAAATTAAAAGGGACGTCTCCCAAAAAATTGCATAGTAAAAAATCAGTTTAAAATTGTTATAAATGAAAACTGTATACCAATTAAACGTTGGATACTATGTACATATAAAAGTTCATTCCTTAGGACCTTGCCAATTGTGAGATACAATGTCTAATACTAAAGTCAGATGTCAGATATGCAGATAATCTTGATTGTTGTTCTATGTAATAATCCCACAATAGAGAATCTTTACTCCATTTGTATTTCGGTATGCTAAAAAGTTAAAACGTCTTAATTTTAAAAGCTTAACAGCAACTTTACCAAAGGCCGGTCTCTGTCAGGCAACTCCGTGTGTGCTCCACGAGAATCCGGCGTCTGACGTCACGGTTTCCACCTCGAGGGCTCGCCTCTGATCAGCCAATTGGGACCTCCGTGGGTCTCTATCTGTCGGTCTGTTGTTATCCGGTCCGATTCTTAGTAGTTTGCTTATTGTTAGAGGTTGCTCTTAGTGCTGTGCACGCCACCTCCTTTTCATGGGTATCCACCAGGGGATAAGATTAAAGATGCAGTACAACCCGGGTTGATAATTTTTCTGTACAAAGGTAGTGCACAGGTAGTTAGTCCTTAGACTGTGTTGTGTGGGGCTGGTTTTCTACGCGTTTCACTCCTTTCAGAGCTTTATCGCGTAGAAAACCAGCCCCACACAACACAGTCTAAGGACTAACTACCTGTGCACTACCTTTGTACAGAAAAATTATCAACCCGGGTTGTACTGCATCTTTAATCTTATCCCCTGGTGGATACCCATGAAAAGGAGGTGGCGTGCACAGCACTAAGAGCAACCTCTAACAATAAGCAAACTACTAAGAATCGGACCGGATAACAACAGACCGACAGATAGAGACCCACGGAGGTCCCAATTGGCTGATCAGAGGCGAGCCCTCGAGGTGGAAACCGTGACGTCAGACGCCGGATTCTCGTGGAGCACACACGGAGTTGCCTGACAGAGACCGGCCTTTGGTAAAGTTGCTGTTAAGCTTTTAAAATTAAGACGTTTTAACTTTTTAGCATACCGAAATACAAATGGAGTAAAGATTCTCTATTGTGGGATTATTACATAGAACAACAATCAAGATTATCTGCATATCTGACATCTGACTTTAGTATTAGACATTGTATCTCACAATTGGCAAGGTCCTAAGGAATGAACTTTTATATGTACATAGTATCCAACGTTTAATTGGTATACAGTTTTCATTTATAACAATTTTAAACTGATTTTTTACTATGCAATTTTTTGGGAGACGTCCCTTTTAATTTTGTAATTTTGTTTTCAATGGCACATTAAATACATTGTTAATATATTGGAATTCCCTGGTCATTGTACATTTTTTGGCTTTTATTGGTATTTTTAGCTTTTCTAGCGCCCTTACTTTTTCTCTCACACTTGTCACTTTTCACTTAATAGCTTGAAGGAACTATTACTCAGTTAAGGTGTTTAATACCCCGCACTAAGCGCACTACCATCACCCACTATCTCACACGTTACACTTATTAACCCCTAATCTGCCGCCCCCGTTATCGCTGACCCCTGCATGTTTTTTTAACCCCTAATCTGCCGCTCCGTAAACCGCTGCTACTTACATTATCCCTATGTACCCCTAATCTGCTGCCCCTAACACCGCCGACCCCAATATTATATTTATTAACCCCTAATCTGCCCCCCACAACATCGCCTCCACCTGCCTACACTTATTAACCCCTAATCTGGCGACCGCACCGCACCGCTATTATAATAAAGTTATTAACCCCTAATCCGCCTCACTCCCGCCTCAATAATCCTATAATAAATAGTATTAACCCCTAATCTGCCCTCCCTAACATTGCTGACACCTAACTTCAAACATTAACCCCTAATCTGCCGACTGGAGCTCACCGCTATTCTAATAAATGTATTAACCCCTAAAGCTAAGTCTAACCCTAACACTAACACCCCCCTAAGTTAAATATAATTTTTATCTAACGAAATAAATTAACTCTTATTAAATAAATTATTCCTATTTAAATCTAAATACCTGTAAAATAAATCCTAATATAGCTACAATATAAATTATAATTATATCTTAGCTATTTTAGGATTAATATTTATTTTACAGGCAACTTTGTAATTATTTTAACCAGGTACAATAGCTATTAAATAGTTAATAACTATTTAATAGCTACCTAGTTAAAATAATTACAAAATTACCTGTAAAATAAATCCTAACCTAAGTTACAATTAAACCTAACACTACACTATCAATAAATTAATTAAATAAAATACCTAGAATTATCTACAATTAAACCAAACACTACACTATCAATAAATTAAGAAAATACAATTCCTACAAATAAATACAATTAAATAAACTAACTAAAGTACAAAAAATAAAAAAGAACTAAGTTAAAAAAAATAAAAAAATATTTACAAACATTAGAAAAAAATTACAACAATTTTAAACTAATTACACCTACTCTAAGCCCCCTAATAAAAAAACAAAGACCCCCAAAATAAAAAAATGCCCTACCCTATTCTAAATTACAAAAGTTCAAAGCTCTTTTACCTTACCAGCCCTTAAAAGGGCCCTTTGCGGGGCATGCCCCAAAGAATTCAGCTCTTTTGCCTGTAAAAAAAAACATACAATACCCCCCCAACATTACAACCCACCACCCTGCCCCTAACATCGCCGACCCCAATATTATATTTATTAACCCCTAATCTGCCTCCCACAACGTCGCCTCCACCTGCCTACACTTATTAACCCCTAATCTGCCGACCGGACCGCACCGCTATTATAATAAAGTTATTAACCCCTAATCCGCCTCACTCCCGCCTCAATAATCCTATAATAAATAGTATTAACCCCTAATCTGCCCTCCCTAACATTGCTGACACCTAACTTCAAACATTAACCCCTAATCTGCCGACTGGAGCTCACCGCTATTCTAATAAATGTATTAACCCCTAAAGCTAAGTCTAACCCTAACACTAACACCCCCCTAAGTTAAATATAATTTTTATCTAACGAAATAAATTAACTCTTATTAAATAAATTATTCCTATTTAAATCTAAATACTTACCTGTAAAATAAATCCTAATATAGCTACAATATAAATTATAATTATATCTTAGCTATTTTAGGATTAATATTTATTTTACAGGCAACTGTGTAATTATTTTAACCAGGTACAATAGCTATTAAATAGTTAATAACTATTTAATAGCTACCTAGTTAAAATAATTACAAAATTACCTGTAAAATAAATCCTAACCTAAGTTACAATTAAACCTAACACTACACTATCAATAAATTAATTAAATAAAATACCTAGAATTATCTACAATTAAACCAAACACTACACTATCAATAAATAAATAAAATACAATTCCTACAAATAAATACAATTAAATAAACTAACTAAAGTACAAAAAATAAAAAAGAACTAAGTTAAAAAAAAATAAAAAAATATTTACAAACATTAGAAAAAAATTACAACAATTTTAAACTAATTACACCTACTCTAAGCCCCTAATAAAAAAACAAAGACCCCCAAAATAAAAAAATGCCCTACCCTATTCTAAATTACAAAAGTTCAAAGCTCTTTTACCTTACCAGCCCTTAAAAGGGCCCTTTGCGGGGCATGCCCCAAAGAATTCAGCTCTTTTGCCTGTAAAAAAAAACATACAATACCCCCCCAACATTACAACCCACCACCCACATACCCCTAATCTAACCCAAACCCCCCTTAAATAAACCTAACACTAAGCCCCTGAAGATCTTCCTACCTTGTCTTCACCATGCCAGGTATCACCGATCGTTCCAGGCTCCGAAATCTTCATCCAAGCCCAAGCGGCGGCTAGACATCCATCATCCGACGGCTGAAGAAGTCCAGAAGAGGCTCCAAAGTCTTCATCCTATCCGGGAAGAAGAGTAGATCCGGACCGGCAACCATCTTCTTCCAAGCGGCATCTTCTATCTTCATCCGATGAGGACCGGCTCCATCTTGAAGACCTCCACCGCGGACCCATCTTCTTCTTCCGACGACTTCCCGACGAATGACGGTTCCTTTAAGGGACGTAATCCAAGATGGCGTCCCTCGAATTCCGATTGGCTGATAGGATTCTATCAGCCAATCTGAATTAAGGTAGGAAAATTCTGATTGGCTGATGGAATCAGCCAATCAGAATCAAGTTCAATCCGATTGGCTGATCCGATCAGCCAATCAGATTGAGCTCGCATTCTATTGGCTGATCGGAACAGCCAATAGAATGCGAGCTCAATCTGATTGGCTGATTGAATCAGCCAATCGGATTGAACTTGATTCTGATTGGCTGATTCCATCAGCCAATCAGAATTTTCCTACCTTAATTCCGATTGGCTGATAGAATCCTATCAGCCAATCGGAATTCGAGGGACGCCATCAGGGTTGACGTCCCTTAAAGGAACCGTCATTCTTCAGTTGGACGTTGTCGGAAGAAGATTGGTCCGCGCTGGAGGTCTTCACGATGGAGCCGTTCCTCATCGGATGAAGATAGAAGATGCCGCTAGGATCAAGATGGTTGCCGGTCTGGATCGCCTCTTCTTCCCGGATAGGATGAAGACTTTGGAGCCTCTTCTGGACCTCTTCAGCCGCCGGATGATGGATGTCTAGCCCCCGCTTGGGTTGGATGAAGATTTTGGAGCCAGGACCGATCGGTGATACCCGGTGAGGTGAAGATAAGGTAGGAAGATCTTCAGGGGCTTAGTGTTAGGTTTATTTAAGGGGGGTTTGGGTTAGATTAGGGGTATGTGGGTGGTGGGTTGTAATGTTGGGGGGGGTATTGTATGTGTTTTTTTACAGGCAAAAGAGCTGAATTTCTTGGGGCATGCCCCGCAAAGGGCCCTGTTCAGGGCTGGTAAGGTAAAAGAGCTTTGAACTTTTTTAATTTATAATAGGGTAGGGCATTTTTTTATTTTGGGGGGCTTTGTTATTTTATTAGGGAGTAGGTGTAATTAGTTTAAAATTGTTGTAATATTTTTCTAATGTTTGTAAATATTTTTTTATTTTTTTTTAACTTAGTTCTTTTTTATTTTTTGTACTTTAGTTAGTTTATTTAATTGTATTTATTTGTAGGAATTGTATTTTATTTATTTATTGATAGTGTAGTGTTTGGTTTAATTGTAGATAATTCTAGGTATTTTATTTAATTAATTTATTGATAGTGTAGTGTTAGGTTTAATTGTAACTTAGGTTAGGATTTATTTTACAGGTAATTTTGTAATTATTTTAACTAGGTAGCTATTAAATAGTTATTAACTATTTAATAGCTATTGTACCTGGTTAAAATAATTACAAAGTTGCCTGTAAAATAAATATTAATCCTAAAATAGCTAACATATAATTATAATTTATATTGCAGCTATATTAGGATTTATTTTACAGGTAAGTATTTAGATTTAAATAGGAATAATTTATTTAATAAGAGTTAATTTATTTCGTTAGATTTAAATTATATTTAACTTAGGGGGGTGTTAGTGTTAGGGTTAGACTTAGCTTTAGGGGTTAATACATTTATTAGAATAGCGGTGAGCTCCAGGTTTAATTGTAGGTAATTGTAGGTATTTTATTTAATTTATTTATTGATAGTGTAGTGTTAGGTTTAATTGTAACTTAGATTAGGATTTATTTTACAGGTAAATTTGTAATTATTTTAACTATTTTAGCTATTAAATAGTTCTTAACTATTTAATAGCTATTGTACCTGGTTAAAATAAATACAAAGTTACCTGTAAAATAAATATAAATCCTAAAATAGCTATAATATAATTATAATTTATATTGTAGCTATATTAGGGTTTATTTTACAGGTAAGTATTTAGCTTTAAATAGGAATAATTTATTTAATAAGAGTTAATTTATTTCGTTAGATTTAAATTATATTTAACTTAGGGGGGTGTTAGTGTTAGGGTTAGACTTAGCTTTAGGGGTTAATACATTTATTAGAATAGCGGTGAGCTCCAGTCGGCAGATTAGGGGTTAATGTTTGAAGTTAGGTGTCGGCGATGTTAGGGAGGGCAGATTAGGGGTTAATACTATTTATTATAGGGTTATTGAGGCGGGAGTGAGGCGGATTAGGGGTTAATAACTTTATTATAATAGCAGTGTGGTCCGCTCGGCAGATTAGGGGTTAATAAGTGTAGGCAGGTGGAGGCGACGTTGTGGGGGGCAGATTAGGGGTTAATAAATATAATATAGGGGTCGGCGGTGTTAGGGGCAGCAGATTAGGGGTACATAGGGATAATGTAAGTAGCGGCGGTTTACGGAGCGGCAGATTAGGGGTTAATAATAATATGCAGGGGTCAGCGATAGCGGGACGGCAGATTAGGGGTTAATAAGTGTAAGGTTAGGGGTGTTTAGACTCGGGGTACATGTTAGGGTGTTAGGTGCAGACGTAGGAAGTGTTTCCCCATAGCAAACAATGGGGCTGCGTTAGGAGCTGAACGCGGCTTTTTTGCAGGTGTTAGGTTTTTTTTCAGCTCAAACAGCCCCATTGTTTTCTATGGGGGAATCGTGCACGAGCACGTTTTTTAAGCTGGCCGCGTCCGTAAGCACCGCTGGTATCGAGAGTTGAAGTTGCGTTAAATATGCTCTACACTCCTTTTTTGGAGCCTAACGCAGCCATTCTGTGAACTCTCAATACCAGAGGTATTTAAAAGGTGCGGCCAGAAAAAAGCCAGCGTTAGCTACGCGGGTCGTTACCGACAAAACTCTAAATCTAGGCGTCTGTTTTGTTGTAGATTTTTCATACAAGTTGTGAACAAAACTTACAAAAGTATCCTTAAAGCCAAAATGAGAAAGCGTATCTATGCACTGAGTCTAATGCTTTTTCGGCATCAATTGTGATAATTGCGGAGTCTACATGTCCTTGCCCCTTTGTTTCTTGAAGATTATAGCAATGATCCAGTACCAGAAAAACCTAATCTAATCTTTGCTGCTGAGTTACGCTTGGATAAAAAAACCTGCTTGATCTTTGCGTATACAGGGAGTGCAGAATTATTAGGCAAATGAGTATTTTGACCACATCATCCTCTTTATGCATGTTGTCTTACTCCAAGCTGTATAGGCTCGAAAGCCTACTACCAATTAAGCATATTAGGTGATGTGCATCTCTGTAATGAGAAGGGGTGTGGTCTAATGACATCAACACCCTATATCAGGTGTGCATAATTATTAGGCAACTTCCTTTCCTTTGGCAAAATGGGTCAAAAGAAGGACTTGACAGGCTCAGAAAAGTAAAAATAGTGAGATATCTTGCAGAGGGATGCAGCACTCTTAAAATTGCAAAGCTTCTGAAGCGTGATCATCGAACAATCAAGCGTTTCATTCAAAATAGTCAACAGGGTCGCAAGAAGCGTGTGGAAAAACCAAGGCGCAAAATAACTGCCCATGAACTGAGAAAAGTCAAGCGTGCAGCTGCCAAGATGCCACTTGCCACCAGTTTGGACATATTTCAGAGCTGCAACATCACTGGAGTGCCCAAAAGCACAAGGTGTGCAATACTCAGAGACATGGCCAAGGTAAGAAAGGCTGAAAGACGACCACCACTGAACAAGACACACAAGCTGAAACGTCAAGACTGGGCCAAGAAATATCTCAAGACTGATTTTTCTAAGGTTTTATGGACTGATGAAATGAGAGTGAGTCTTGATGGGCCAGATGGATGGGCCCGTGGCTGGATTGGTAAAGGGCAGAGAGCTCCAGTCCGACTCAGACGCCAGCAAGGTGGAGGTGGAGTACTGGTTTGGGCTGGTATCATCAAAGATGAGCTTGTGGGGCCTTTTCAGGTTGAGGATGGAGTCAAGCTCAACTCCCAGTCCTACTGCCAGTTTCTGGAAGACACCTTCTTCAAGCAGTGGTACAGGAAGAATTCTGCACCCTTCAAGAAAAACATGATTTTCATGCAGTACAATGCTCCATCACATGCGTCCAAGTACTCCACAGCGTGGCTGGCAAGAAAGGGTATAAAAGAAGAAAATCTAATGACATGGCCTCCTTGTTCACCTGATCTGAACCCCATTGAGAACCTGTAGTCCATCATCAAATTCTAGATTTACAAGGAGGGAAAACAGTACACCTCTCTGAACAGTGTCTGGGAGGCTGTGGTTGCTGCTGCACGCAATGTTGATGGTGAACAGATCAAAACACTGACAGAATCCATGGATGGCAGGCTTTTGAGTGTCCTTGCAAAGAAAGGTGGCTATATTGGTCACTGATTTGTTTTTGTTTTGTTTTTGAATGTCAGAAATGTATATTTGTGAATGTTGAGATGTTATATTGGTTTCACTGGTAAAAATAAATAATTGAAATGGGTATATATTTGTTTTTTGTTAAGTTGCCTAATAATTATGCACAGTAATAGTCACCTGCACACACAGATATCTCCCTAAAATAGCTATAACTAAAAACAAACTAAAAACTACTTCCAAAACTATTCAGCTTTGATATTAATGAGTTTTTTGGGTTCATTGAGAACATGGTTGTTGTTCAATAATAAAATTAATTCTCAAAAATACAACTTGCCTAATAATTCTGCACTCCCTGTAATGCTTCCTAACTCCAATTGTAATCTCTTGGCTAAAATAGATGTAAGCAACTTGTAATCCGAGTTAAGGAGCGCAATCGGGAGATACGATTCCTTTTTCAGAGGATCTTTTCCTTGTTTCAGAATTAAGATGGTAGTGGATTCAACAAAGGTCGAGGGGATTGGATTATTCTCTAAATATATGTAATTAAAAAGTTTCTTAAGATGCGGCGTGATAAGTGGGGCCAAGAGTTTGTAAAACTCATTCGGGAGTGCATCTGGCCCAGGGGCCTTATCCAAGTGTAGATTTTTAATAGCCTGCAGTTTTTCTTGTTCAAGGATAGGAGCATTTATTCTTGCCACTGAATCACTGCTCAAGGAGGGAAAGGTGAGGTTGTGCCAAAATTGTTCCAGGGCAGTAACATCCGAGTCTCTGAAATCATATATATCTTTATAATAGTTAATAAAGACATCCAAAATCTCTCTTGGAGTTTTAAATGAAATATCTTGGTCTTGAATTAGTTCAATGGCTGAGTTTCCTTTAATATTTTTTACTAGTTTAGCGAGTAGCTTACCTGCTTTATTGCCATGGCGATAAAATTTCACTTTTAATTTTATATCAGCCTGAACTGCTGATTGTAATAGACAGGTATCTCTCTCATCTTTGGCTAAGGTGCCTCTTCCCCAATTTTCAGGTGAGGCTTGGCTTAGGTATTTATTATATACATTAGTAAGGGCCCTCAAGACTTCCTTCTCCCTAAATGCAACCTTTCTCCTAATTTCTGCCATGTATGCAATAATGTCCCCCCTTAAAACTGCCTTTGCAACCTCCCAAAAAGAGGTTGGTTTCTCCACCGACCCTAGATTCAAGGAGATAAATTCGGTCATTTTCATATTTAACCAATTTTAAAATTTCGAGTTTTTTATTAGAAATATGGGAAAGAAAAAGCGTTGTGAGGAAAACATTTTTTTGAAGAGGGATTACTAAAATAATCGGGGCATGATCTGAAATACAGATTGAAGCAATTCTAGCTTTAACTCCTATCTCTAGCAAAGAAATGCTAACCAAGAATAGGTCTATTCTAGAGAGAGAATTGGCATTTCTAGCCTTACTGGTAAAATCTCTAAGATCAGGATGCTGCAACCTCCAAATATCTCTAAGTGCTAAATTCCTGAATAACAATTTAAACATTTTAGCCTGAAGGCTGTGTCTTTTGGAGTTATAATGATTAGGGGACTGTCTAGATCTATCGAGAGGGACTTGGGGGGCCATATTAAAATCCCCTGCGAGAATTATGTTCCCCTCACCATACTGAAGTAATCGGGTTTGTAGGATTTCCTAAAATCGTCTATCAAAATCGTTAGGGGCATAGATATTGCAAAGTGTATATAAGGAGTTTATCATTTTCAGAATAATAAATCTGCTATCATGGTCTTGGATTACCGACTTTAATTCATACGTTAAGTTCTTCCCCAGTAAAATAGCCACCCCTCTTTTCCTACCTATACTTGGAGTAGCAAAAATCTCCCTTACCCATGAAGATCTCAGTTTCTGAGACTCTTCAGTGCTCAGATGCATTTCCTGGAGAAAGGAAATATCAGAGTTGAGCTTCCTTGAGTGTGAAATAACAGTTTTCCGTTTTATAGGGGATGAAATACCACCAAATTTCCAGGAGGTTATAGTTAGTTGCTTTGATCTAGACATATCCTATTACAAAATGAGAGTCTGAACCTAGAATACAGAATTTTAAACACAGGGGGAGGAGAAAAAAAAAAAAGAGGGGAAGGGAAGGAGAAACCCCCCTCACACTCTCGTCCTCTTGTCCCTCAAGTCCCTGGGTGTCCTGGCACACTGAGAAAAAAGAGAGGTAATCTCTGTATTAAGCCATAATTAGGTAATAGAGCACAGAAAGAAAAAAAAAAAGATACCCACCCGCAAACTTAATCATCAAGTTAATTTTTGTCATACTAATTAGTGCACTTCTCAGTAAAAAATTTCTCTGCGTCAGCAGCAGAATCAAAAAAGAACGTTTGACCTTTTAATTCTACTTTAAGCCTGGCCGGGTAAACTACAGTAGCCAGGAGGCCATTCTTAATCAATTTACCACATATAGGGGAGAGCTCCCGTCTTTTCATGGAGGTCTCAAATAAGAAGTCTTGAAAGAGTAATATTTTCCTCTCATCAAGGAAGATAGGTGAATTTTAACAAAATGCCTGTAGGATCTTGATTTTATCTTGAAAATTTAAAAATCTCGCTATAATAGGCCTTGGTCTAGCATTCGGGATGTCCACTGAGAGGAGTCTCCCGATTCTATGTGCTCTTTCCACAGCTAAGGGTAATGTAGCTTGCGGCAAGTTCAGAATCTGTGGGAGTGTTTCTGTAGTAAATTTCATTGAATCTGAGTACTGTTTGGTTTCTGGGACCCCAATAATCCTAACGTTATTTCTCCTTGAGCAATTTTCTAAATCTTCAATCTTATTCTGTAATTTTATCATGACTATGTGGTTATCCTGGATCTTAGTACTCTGTATATCTGTGAGATCTTCTAAATCAGACACCCTTTGTTCGACTTCTTGGATTCTTTGGGCAAACTGCTTGACATCAATCGAGAGGCTGAGTAGGTCTTGTTTAATTTCTATCCTAAGAGACTCAAACTTAGGGGTTAAAGCTTCTAAAATATTATTAACCAACATTTGTGGGTCTATTGAATCATTGTGTCTTGAGGTAGTTGACTGCTCAGAGTGAAATTCAACAAGAGTCTCATTGGAATTCTTGGTCTTCCTTTCTCTGGATCTGGAGGTCATGGCTGGAGACGTGAGTTGGTGAAATTAGAAATTTATCCATACGCATGGAGAGTGGGAAAAGAACCCCAGAGGAAAAAAATAAAAAACAAGGCCCAGTGACAAAAAACCCAATGTGAAGTGAACAAGTGTCTAAGTGAGAGTAAAAAAAAAGGGGGTGAGAGTGAAGAAGTGGAGAGGTGAGAAAAAAAAAATGAAATTTTAATTTTTTTTTTTACTGGGCCAGCATGATAAAAGTGTGCACAAGAAGTGACTTAGGTCCAGCCAAGGACTCCGGGCATAGAAAAGGGGGCCAGAATTAAAACTATGACCAGAGACTTATTAAGGAACTGAATATTAGAGATATAGAATACTTCTGAGATCGCAAAATCCTTGTGTTAGAGACCTTGCTCAGCAGGCTAAGTAAGGCCCCTTAACACCTACCTTTGCAGCCTCTCAAAAAAAGGTTGGTTTCTCCACCGACCCTAGATTCAAGGAGATAAATTCGGTCATTTTCATATTTAACCAATTTTAAAATTTCGATTTTTTTATTAGAAATTTGGGAAAGAAAAAGCGTTGTGAAGAAAACATTTTTTTGAAGAGGGATTACTAAAATAATCGGGGCGTGATCTGAAATACAGATTGAAGCAATTCTAGCTTTAACCCCTATCTCTAGCAAAGAATTGCTAACCAAGAATAGGTCTATTCTAGAGAGAGAATTGGCATTTCTAGCCTTACTGGTAAAATCTCTAAGATCAGGATGCTGCAACATCCAAATATCTCTAAGTGCTAAATTCCTGAATAACAATTTAAACATTTTAGCCTGAAGGCTGTGTCTTTTGGAGTTATAATGATTAGGGGACTGTCTAGATCTATCGAGAGGGACTTGGGGGGCCATATTAAAATCCTCTGCGAGAATTATGTTCCCCTCACCATACTGAAGTAATTGAGTTTGTAGGATTTCCTAAAATCATCTATCAAAATCGTTAGGGGCATAGATATTGCAAAGTGTATATAAGGAGTTTATAATTTTAATTTTCAGAATAATAAATCTGTTATCATGGTCATTTGGAGTTATACTGATTACTGAGTTATACTGCACCAGCAGATAATACAAGGTTGCTAGACTACCCTACCCAGCTTACCACCTAAATAGACCTGAGCTTGTCATTAAAGGTAAACGGACACAAGATATATAACACTGTGGTCAATATTTGGCTGCCGCAGACAGCCACATATAAGATATACTTTTGAGAAGGGGAAAGAAAAGACGGGGATGCCTCTTTGTATTAGGAGAAAACCCAGGGAATAACTCAATTTGGGAGAGGTGCACTCAGCACCTGACTATACTAAAATAAGTGTGAGTTTCAAATCCTAACTAATAAGAACCAGTGTTAAACAATTAGCACAAATCACAAATAAGATATGAGAACACAAGTACATAAGTGCAGAAAAACTAGGCACACAAACTGTCCTCCCAACACTGTACAACAGTGGTTAATAGAGTGGGCCCTATAGGGGGTACCACTGTGTTAGTTACCCTCTCTTGAACCAATAAAGGAAAGGGAGAGGACTTCACAGAGACAGATCTAATTGCTAGAAGGTGGTGAGAGTCCATTACTCCTGGGAATTATACTTATGGCCACTAGGAGGAGGCAAAGATACCAAAACTCCAACAGCCCTTAAAACCCCTCCCACCTTACTGGAAACTAGTCTTGTCTTTGCCTTCAAAGGAGGAAGGTGAAGAATGGAGGTGCTCAATGGGTTCTCAGACTAATTTGAGGCCCAGTTTCCCCTCAGAGAGCTAATATTTGGACAGAGAAAAGTTTTTGGATTATGGGTAGTGGCACAAGAATACCCTATGGAAGTTAATCACAGGCCTGCTAGTAGGGACTAGTATCTAGCCTCCTCCTGTTGATTCAACGTTATACTCTATACATTTAGATCCTCTGCTATTACGCGTACAGCATTGAATTGACTATCTTCTGGAAGCAGTTCCTGCTGCTTATGGTAAGTCCAGTGGTATGGATACCTATAAGGCTAGTGTAGGGGTGTTAATAGGTTATTAATAGGTTCTCACTTATGGGTATACCATAGCCTGGGGACCATTATGTCAGGCATTTTAGGTTTGCGCATATAAGTACCATATTTCTACCCTATTATAGGCCTTGAGGTATGTTAAAGGGACAGTAAATGTTACTTTCAAGTTTGCATATTATTAACAATTATACTTTAGTTATAAGAATAAAGTGTAAAATGTGTTGCTTTCCTACCATAAAAACATATTTTAGATTATAGTATTTGATTTGGCTCCCTCATCTGCCACCCACTACTCCTGAATATTTTTTTTTTTTTTTTACTTATTGCACAATTAAGCTAATCCTGAGAGGACCGATCACCTCATTATTGTTATTGATTGAAGGCGCCCTTACAGACCAATGCTGAGCTGATGTGCATGCTCCAAAACCCTCCTCTACAAACACAGAAGGTACAAATACAGGAACTCTTTGCAAATATATAAACATACATATAAAAATACATCATGATAAATTTATATAAATATACATAGATATTTATTTGAACAACCATTTATTTATTTTGTTGATAATCACATATTTTGCAATCCACTGTTTACATTTATCTGTCCAGTGACAGAGTGTATGAGGCTGCAGGACATGCGTTACAGAGCTCGGAAGGTCCTGTGTGAGCGTGCGTTAATAGACCAGGAGAAGACGTATGCTGAGTGCAGCATAACCGCCCACTGTAGGTAGAAACTAAAAAAAAAAAAAAATAGAGCGAGTTGGGGCGAAGGATGGATATGAAGAAGAACCAATTCTGGAGGGTATTTTTTATTTATAAAAAGCATTTGGGATATATAGATTATTTTGTACAGCATATACAAATACATATATTTTAAAATGTATTCATTCTAAATCATCATTTACTGTCCCTTTAAGTATTTATGATTGCGCATGTCGGCTTCTTCTTTTGCGCTTATTTTGTTAGCTTGTGTCGGCTTGTTTGTGTGCGTGTTTTTTTTGTTTTTCTTGGCTAGCACCCAATGGCTAATGCGCATGTCGGCATTTGTTTCACGATTTTAATTAATGCACATTGGTGTACTATTTTGATCTCTAATACAGTGTAATACAAAGAGAAAGTTTTCTTTTTTGGGAGTCATTTTTATTTTCAATAAATCTGGGAGACTGTAAATATGTGAGTACTTGTAAAAGGGTTGATTTGTGTGAGTACATAGTCTTGTGTAAATGTTTTTTTTTTTTATGGGAACCAGCACATTGGCAGTATAAGTCAATGGGCTAGATTTATTCGATGCTTATTAGACAGCCCAGGGGCCTAATTAATTAGCTAAGATCATATTCAAAATTAAGAGAAGCTCACTTCATCTATCTTCTTTTCTAGCATTTCTTCAGTGGGTGTTCCTTCTATTAACATATATAGTTTTGTTAAAGGGGCACTGAACCCCATTTTTTTCTTTTGGGATTCAGATAGAGCATGCAATTCTAAGCAATTTTCTAATTTACACCTATTATCAAATGTTCTTCATTCTCTTGGTATCTTTATTTGAAATGCAACAGCAAGTTACTGTTCAGCACTCTGTGAGGTTTTTATCCGTGCAAGCTGCCTGGGTCCATACCAAAAACCCAATAATATATAGAAAGTTCAAGCTGCAGCAGCACTGTGTAAAAGATTTTTATTATAGCTAAAAAGTTAATACTGTTAATACTGTATTAACTTTTTGGCTATAATAAAAATCTTTTTACACAGTGCTGCTGCAGCTTGAACTTTCTATTTATTTGAAATGCAAGAATGTAAGTTTAGATGCAGGCCCATTTTTGGTGAATAACCTAGGTTGTTCTTGCTGATTGGTAGATAAATTAAAGTGCTTTCCATGGTTCTGAACCAAAAAAATAGCTTAGATGCCTTCTTTTTCAAATAAAGAAAGCAAGAGAACAAAGAAAAATTGATAATAGGAGTAAATTAGAAAGTTGCGTAAAATTGCATGCTCTATCTGAATCGGGAAAGAAAAAATTTGGGTTCAGTGTCCCTTTAAGAGCTCCAACATATGATATCTCACACTGCAAATAAGAACCGCTGGCAATAATTATGACTGCAACATTTAGGAAACACTCTAGTGAAAGGGGTTTTGTTAATGTCTATAACTGTAAAATATTTTAAATGTCTATTTTATTAGTTTAAAGTTGTTTAACTTGATATAATAAGAAGTGTCTCTCTTTCATTCATTTATCTAGTAATGTTCTGGAGGCAATTTTCTTTTGTCGATATCCCTAACAGTGGATCTTGTGGAATTGGTTGTGAGATAGATGAAGCTTAATGAATTATAATGGAGATGATCTTGCAATTGGTGGCTGTGATGAAAGGCCAATCTAAATAGTTAAACATTCTGCAATTTTGAAAGTTGAAATGTTGGGGCAAGTACTTTCAGCAAAATATTAGTTTCATGAACAAGTTATTTTAAGACTTTAGACCATTGTCCCTTTTATAGTACAATTGTCACTTTAATTAATTTTCTTGACAATTAATAAGCATTATTCATCACCCTTTTCACAAATAATGCATGTAAAGTATATTTGCTTAGTAGGGAGTATCTACACCAAACAACTGGAATATACAAGAATCAGACATATATGTGCTATACTGCACATTAATCACAAGTCAGTCACAAATATAAAAGCATCAATAAAACAATATAACACTTTTTGTATTTAAGCATTTAATTGAATACATTTTTTCTTGTTAGCACTGCTAATGGAGCTTGACAATAACCTCTTAATCTAATACACAAGGAATAACAAAGAGGTTAGCAGCAGAATTGTGAGCTTTTATGTTCTATTTTGCATGCCTCACACTGCCCTAACAAAAAGATATTAGAAACGAGCCAATCAAGGGATTAAAAAAGCATCCTATTTACCTCTTCTCAATCTGAAGTTCACAACTTTTTAGAAGGTGACAACACAATATTAGAGTTTGCTGCTTTTCCTGTCTAACACCTCTTAGGCCTGTCCAAACACTTATTTACACAAAGCTTCAACATAAAAACACATTTGACAGCTCTTTCAAATGACTTATCATGATTGATTGCTGCTGGTCAATGGCATGGGAAAGAGAGTTGCTGTCATTTGAGCTTTCAAATTAAGGTGTTATTTTGAAACATAGAGCATAGAAATTACCTGAGGCTATGATTCTGAACTTTCTGATCTATTATGCAGTTAATGCTTCATTATGGATTTCCAAAAGGTTTGTCATGACCTGGCATTTATGAATTACTGTTTTGTGCTCTGGTTTGGAACAAAGAAACTGTTAGAGCTCAGTTGACTAGTCGGATTATCTTGCCCACTTTGAAATATTATGTTAATACCAATGTAAGCTTGGGAAGCTGAGTCCTTGATTATTAGTATACTGAACTGCAATAAAATTAAAACTGAGCAATATCTCTTCATGAAAATGACATTTATCTATGATGTTTCTATTGTATACAAATTTGCAGTTTGTAATAGGTATGAATGTAAAATATTTTTTTTTATTGTGAGGTAAATCTACTGAATCAAATTTAAAGAAGAGTATATATATATATATATATATATATATATATATATATATATATATATATATATATATATATATATATTATATATATATATACACACACACATACACACACTACACTCACACTCATACACAGTCACACACTCTTACACACACAAACACATCATATACAAATATGAATATATATATATATATATATATATATATATATATATATATATATATATATATATATATATATATATATATATATATATATATATATATATATATATATATTCCCATTTTAATCCCTGCTATATTTTGCAAATAAATATTAAGTATATTAAAACATGATGATATAAATGAAATATTTAACATTGCTCATTATAATGTTTTATTATTATGTTGTAAAAATATAAATATAGGTCAAATCAAATCCAGAGGTTTCCACATACACATTCCAAGCAGGGGTTAACAGAAAGGAATACAACCCAAGAAAAATAAAGTTGGTAGTTATTTACAGCATGACCCTGCCTTTCAATGAAAATTGCTTTACACAGTAACATACTCACAGGGTACAGCTTATACTGACTGTTGTTTAAACAGCAAGTACCCACAGGAAGTCTCAGGTGACATTATGTGCATGACACATAGTAACATACTCACAAGGCACAGCTTATACTGACTGTTGTTTAAACACCAAGTACCCACAGATAGCCTGAGGTGATATTATGTGAGGAAGCTGGCTCTGTGTTACATGGCACGCACTTACAGAAATACTCTTAGGGCACAGCTTATACTGACTGGCACTTATACACCAAGTACCCACAGGTATCCTGAGGTGACATTATGTGAGTGAGCTGATTATTTGCATGACACACAGTGACATACTCACAGGGCATGGCTTATATTGACTGACACTTTTACACCTAGTACAAACAATTAGCCTGAAGTGACATTGTGTGAGTGAGCTGATTATTTGCATAACATACAGTAGCATACTCAAAGGGCACAGCTTATACTGACTGGCACTTACAGAAATACTCACAGGGCATGGCTTATACTGACTGGCACTTTTTACACATGCCCACATGTAGCTTGAGGTGTCATTATGTGAATGAGTTGGCTCTGTGTTACATATGATGGTACACTACACACTGACAGAAATACTCGCAGGGAATGACTTATAAGTCACTTATACTGATTAGCCATTATACACACAGTAAGCTGATCTGAGCTTTTTCTATAGCCCTCCATGCCATGATTAAGGGTCCATAATATAAAAATGATCAGGTCTTATGGACCCATGCATGGACAACATGAGAACAGGGCTCCTACTCCAGCAAGAAGAAAGATGCACACTCACTGACTGCAACATGAGAACAGGGTTCTTACTGCTGCAAGAGGGAAGGATGCTGCCAACTCACTGAGTGCAACACGAGAACATGGCCCCTACTGCTGTGCCCACTGCCCCAACACATGAAATGCTGCTGTAGTACTCTCAGTCAGACCATCCTATACACACTGAATAAATAACCCCTTCATTGAGTGTAGTGCACCTCCATACTGTGCCCACCGTCCCCACACATGCTAATGAAGTACTCTCCTCAGTCAGTCTAGTTTTACTGTCCTATACATTACAAAGTTAATAAATAACCCCTTCACTGAATGCACATCCATACTGTTCCCACTGCCCCCACATGTGCTGCTGTAGTACTCTCCTCAGTCAGTCTAATCAGACCATCCTATACACAGGGCTCAGTTACACAGATGGAAATCTATTGGAAAGAGAGTTTTAGTAAACACTACCCTGTTAGTCTAAACACACAAATCATGTAAAATGGACAACTTAAAGGGTCATATTACACCAAGCTTTTCTTTCATGCATATGAAAGAGCAACAGGAAGTGCTTGCTTGTATCAATCTTGCAATAAAACTCTGAAAAGGATGGTTACAGATTTGTTCCAAATTGCATTTGTTACACTATATATATATACACACACACATTATTTCTATCATTAACATTGAGTGGGTTAGTAAGTTCTTCCCTCTAGCACTATAGTAGTTTATTGTGCGTGTATGAATATGACAACATATATTTTTAGTATAAACTGGCTAACTGTACTGTTTATAGGTGTACTGTATTACACAATAATATAGTTTCTGTGCTGCATGGCGCTGACACAGTTCTTATCTAGGACAAGGGCACAGACTGTATGGGATAATGCTCAACAGAGGGGGCAAGAAGCCAGCACCCGCACAAGTTTCTGGGTGTGATTTCCCATTCATTATGTAGGTGGAGGAGCAGGGAGAGGCTGAGACTAGGACTATGTGAGCCAGTGTGAGGGCATACATGGCAGAGAATGGGTTAACTAAAACAGGCTGTGGAATACATTTGAATACAGAGTACCATGAGGCACAGAACAGGATCATTTGTTTAATACTTGCAGATAAGGAACATTTCAGTTACAGTAAGATAAAAGGTCGGAAGAGAAGCAGAGAGAGGACAGGAAGAGGGACTGGGGCAAAAGTGCAAAACAGGTGAAAAGATAGCAAAGACACAAGGGGAAAAGAGCAAGAGTGCTTAAGCAAAAGCATAAGCAATTAAACAATAAAGAGATTGTGAGAACGTACACATGTATGCCTGAGGGAGGCAGCACTTGTGCGGGAGTATGAGAGACAGCAAGAAAAACAACCACCAAGAGTGGGACACAGAAAAATTGGTGAGGAAGTACCAATATAAACCAAATTAATAATAAAGGTGAACAGAGAACATCTTCAGTGCTAGAGTTTGGCTACAGTGGAATTTCTGACAGCACAGGCCTGTAATAATCATTGCGTGAACACTGAATAAATAACCCCTTCCCTGAATGCACATACATTCTGTGCACACTGCCCCCACACATGCTGCTGTAATAATTACACGTGCTGCGGTATGAACAGGGGAAAAAAAATTACTTACTTACTGTAACCGTCGTCCAGGGCAGGTCAGTCCATCTCAGCACTGTCAGCACTCAGCTCTTCTGTCTTCTCCGGTCCTCGAACTTCTTCACGACTAGTCGACTCACTCGCTGTTCACTCCTGAGACTCCTCCTCCATACGCAGTCTGCTGCTCAGAAGCCTCAGTGTTTGACTCCTCCTCACCACCTCACCCACACGTGACAGCTCACTGGTGCTTGTTTCACTCCGTGCCTCTGTCTGTTGGCTCTTTCCCGACCGATGCCACCCAAGCTACTATGAAAAATGTTATAGCGGGCACTGATTGGCTGTGTTGCTCCTGCAGAGGCTGCTTACATACATAGCCTCTTGAGCATATGGGCCGCGCAAATTAAGCCTTAAGCACCACTGGGTGGCAGTCTCTAGAGTGACTCATTTGCTCAATGCTCTAACACATATCCATATTGCGCAAAGGAGGGGGAGCTGAACAGCTCACAGCCTCTCTGCTTCTTTGAGCAAAATGGATATGCATGGAAATGGAATCTGATTCTTGTCTTCTCTTTGCCATGGTGGCGGTGGCGGTGGCGGGGGGAGGGGGGTTGGGTCGTACCTAGGGGATACCCCAAAAAATATTTTATAAAAACTTTAAAAAAAAAAGTTTTTTTTTTTTTAAATTATTACAAAACTGTAATTACACACATAGGACAGGTGAGGCTCTGCCTCACTTGCCTCCCATGACTGCATGTCACTTCCGACAGGCCCTGATGATCAAAAGTACTGAGTGGTGATGCTATATTCAAAAGGGACCCAAAGGAATATCGAGAATGCTGGTGAAATATTAAAAAGTGCTGACATTACTGTTTACAGGCAGCATCACTGAGAGGCATTTTTCTATACATAGCAATAGGGGGTGATGCTTGCAAAAATACTCCAAGCAGCATCGAAACCGACATTGGCAATGTAAAGTAAAGGAGCCCCTTAAAATATATAGCAATGAGCCTACTAAATATACCTATGTACTCCTAAACTGACATAACCCACCACCACAAACTAACCCTGCACTACTTAACCCCAAAACCTAAACTATTAATTTTATGACACCAAAAGCCTACCATAATAATCTTCCTAACCTATTAACCCCATATCACCAATAGCCCACCGCAATAAACTTCCTAACCTATTAACCTCTATGCTGCCATAACCCCCTCCACAAAGTGATTTATCTTTTTTGCTAAAAAAAATACAACCACATTCTACAATAAAAGTACCCCCCCCCTCATAAAAAAACTTGAAAAACCTACTCTACAAATTGCCTTGAAGTTTATTTGGTAGGGCATTGCCCTGACGTAATTTCAGCTATTTTGCCCATTAAAGAAAAACCTAAAAAACATATTCTTAAAATATCCTAATTTTTTTTTTTAGATAAAACCCTTTTCTAAAAAAGACTGCCCTCAAAAGGGCATTTGGTTGGGCATTGCTCTTATGCCCAGTAAAAAAAAACCTCTATCCTCAAAAAGATGGCATGAAAAGAGCATTTTGTTTTTGTCTAGCAGCTCTTTTGCCCCCCCCCAAAAAAAAACAACAAACCCTATTCTAAAAAAACTAATCTAAAAAATATCCCTATCCTCATTTGGCCTAAAAAAAAAAAAAAAAAACTAAACAAAACCTTATTCTAAAAATAAAACACACCCTATAAACATCAACTATAAACCCCAAAGTTTCTACTCACCCAACTCCAGCAGTGCTCCTCTTCTTTTTACATGGCAGCGGGCCTCTTTATCTTCATGGCGGCGGCGCTTCTTCCTTCTTCCATCATCTTCCATCCGTCAGCACTTTGTGGGTCTGCCCCCTTTTTATAATATATATTGACAGACCGACGGACTGTGAGGCCAACGAGGCCAGAGGCAGTTTCTCCCTGTTGATGCTTTGAATATCGGGGCCTTAGTGAGAATATACTGTATATCTGATCTAGCATATTAATTTGCCAAGACACCAGGCTCACTGCTAGTGCTGTATATTTATCTAAAAATAAACCTGTATAGGGGTCAGCAACATTCCCAGCTCTCACCACTTCAAAGGCAGCCATATTTTAGGGAGCTTATGGAGAGGGAGAAAAATAAAGCTACTCACCATTAAGATACTCACTCACCACACCTTCTCACACCTGGTGGTGTGATATATTGTGTCAGTGAATACTACTTGTGTTATGCAAGCTCTCTAAGAAGGTGTGATGATTGAATGCTGGTGCACTGTCACTTAAATACAGTAATAACATTTACTGGAATACTTAGGAAAACCTCATCTATTAGTTGACCCTGAACCTGACCAAGAAGACCTCTTGTAACCTATTTGGATATTTTTGGCTCATACTTTACTAGGGTGAAGTGAAGGTTCACACAGAGGATAAGTGGTGGTCACTAAGGGGTAAATGTATAGTTCCAAGAGTGTTATTAGCGTGCTTATTGTGCTTGTATTACAAGGGGTGGCTTTAGAGTTTTACAATCAAGTGCAATCCAAAATATTGCATTAATATTAAAGTCAAAATTAAACTTTTTATGAATTAGAAAGAGCATGCATTTTTAAGAGACTTTCCTATTTACTACCATTATCAAATGTAACACATGTTTTATATACACCCTTTCTGAGGCACCAGCTCCTACTGATCATGTGCACAAGTTTACAGTGTATTGGTATACTAATTTGTGATTGGCTGATAGCTGTGATATGATAGAGGGGAACGGCCAATAGAGAAAAAAAATAACAATTTGTCAAAAAAAAAATCTACTACTTATTTGAAATTCAGAGTAATTGCTATTGCATTGTCTTTTTATTATGCACTTTTAAATATACAATTTTACTGTATTTTTTGGTCCTTTAAGCATTTATGAGACCTGAAGTAGATGATTATCACTCACTAGTTTGCATAACAAAACACATGAAAATGCTATGGAAATAAAATAAAGTAAGTTATAGTTAGACTTTATACTTAATGAAAAAAAAGTTTTGTGGCAGAATTAACCCCTTAATGACCGCAGCACTTTTCCATTTTCTGTCCGTTTGGGACCAAGGCTATTTTTACATTTCTGCGGTGTTTGTGTTTAGCTGTAATTTTCCTCTTACTCATTTACTGTACCCACACATATTATATACCGTTTTTCTCGCCATTAAATGGACTTTCTAAAGATACCATTATTTTCATCATATCTTATAATTTACTATAAAATTTTTTATAAAATATGAGGAAAAAATTGAAAAAAACACACTTTTTTAACTTTGACCCTCAAAATCTCCTACACTTCAACAACTACCAAAAAACTCCCATGCTAAATAGTTTCTAAATTTTGTCCTGAGTTTAGAAATACTCAATGTTTACATGTTCTTTGCTTTTTTTGCAAGTTATAGGGCAATAAGTACAAGTAGCACTTTGCTATTTCCAAAAAAAATTTAAAAAAATTAGCGATAGTTACATTGGAACACTGATATCTGTCAGGAATCCCTGATTAACCCTTCACATATATATATTTTTTAAAAGAACACAACCTAAGATATTAAACATGGAGTATTTTGACTCTTTCCATGCAACTATTTTACCACCAATCTATGCCAAAGTTTGAAAAAAAAAAAAAAAATGGTGATTTTTTGACAAAATAGCAATTCAAGAATACATTTACTGAGAACGTTAAGGGTTACTGCCAAATAACACCCCAATATGTCTTCAGCAGCATCTCCTGAGTACAGTGATACCACCCATGTATAGGTCTGTTGGGTTCTCTGGGGGCTAAAAGGCCTTATTTTTAGGGGGCGCATTCCAGTTTTTTAATTTGGAATTTTCACATCTGTCGTCATGCACCCATGTCCTATTTGGGACATTTCTGAAGCCGGACAATGCAAATTACCCCCATCAAACCATATATTTTTAAAAAGTAGACACCCTAGGGTATTTCAAATGCTGGTATTTTAACACTTTGCATGCACTAATTCAACCACCAGTCTTTGTCAAACTTTTGGGTAGTCATTTTGGTGTGTTATTTTTCACACGCATTGTACTTTAGGCATGGATTCTCAGTTCCTGTTATATGTTACTGAGCAAAAACACCTCAATATGTGTTCAACAACAACTTCTGAGTACAGTGATACCCCCCATGTATAGGTGTGTCGGGTTCTCTGGGGGCTAAAAGGCCTTAATTTTAGGGGGCGCATTCCAGTTTTTCAACTTGGAATTTTCATATCTGTCATCATGCACCCATGTCCTATTTGGGACATTTCTGAAGCCGGCCAATGTAAATTACCCCCATCAAACCATATATTTTTGAAAAGTAGACACCCTAGGGTATTTCAAATGCTGGTATTTTAACACTTTCCATGCACTAATTCAACCACTAGTCTTTGTCAAACTTTTAGGTAGTCATTTTTTTGCATTATTTTTCACACACATTGTACTTTAGGCATATATTCTCAGTCTCTGTTATGTGTTACTGCCAAAAAAAACCTCAATATGTATTCAACAACATCTCCTGAGTACAGTTATACCCCCCATGTATAGGTGTGTCGGGTTCTCTGGGGGCTAAAAGGCCTTAATTTTAGGGGGCGCATTCCAGTTTTTCAACTTGGAATTTTCACATCTGTCATCATGCACCCATGTCCTATTTGGGACATTTCTGAAGCCGGCCAATGCAAATTACCCCCATCAAACCATATATTTTTGAAAAGTAGACACCCTAGGGTATTTCAAATGCTGGTATTTTAACACTTTCCATGCACTAATTCAACCACTAGTCTTTGTCAAACTTTTAGGTAGTCATTTTTTTGCATTATTTTTCACACACATTGTACTTTAGGCATATATTCTCAGTCCCTGTTATGTGTTACTGCCAAAAAAAACCTCAATATGTATTCAACAACATCTCCTGAGTACAGTGATACCCCCCATGTATAGGTGTGTCGGGTTCTCTGGGGGCTAAAAGGCCTTAATTTTAGGGGGCGCATTCCAGTTTTTCAACTTGGAATTTTCACATCTGTCATCATGCACCCATGTCCTATTTGGGACATTTCTGAAGCCGGCCAATGTAAATTACCCCCATCAAACCATATATTTTTGAAAAGTAGACACCCTAGGGTATTTCAAATGCTGGTATTTTAACACTTTCCATGCACTAATTCAACCACTAGTCTTTGTCAAACTTTTAGGTAGTCATTTTTTTGCATTATTTTTCACACACATTGTACTTTAGGCATATATTCTCAGTCCCTGTTATGTGTTACTGCCAAAAAAAACCTCAATATGTATTCAACAACATCTCCTGAGTACAGTGATACCCCCCATGTATAGGTGTGTCGGGTTCTCTGGGGGCTAAAAGGCCTTAATTTTAGGGGGCGCATTCCAGTTTTTCAACTTGGAATTTTCACATCTGTCATCATGCACCCATGTCCTATTTGGGACATTTCTGAAGCCGGCCAATGTAAATTACCCCCATCAAACCATATATTTTTGAAAAGTAGACACCCTAGGGTATTTCAAATGCTGGTATTTTAACACTTTCCATGCACTAATTCAACCACTAGTCTTTGTCAAACTTTTAGGTAGTCATTTTTTTGCATTATTTTTCACACACATTGTACTTTAGGCATATATTCTCAGTCCCTGTTATGTGTTACTGCCAAAAAAAACCTCAATATGTATTCAACAACATCTCCTGAGTACAGTGATACCCCCCATGTATAGGTGTGTCGGGTTCTCTGGGGGCTAAAAGGCCTTAATTTTAGGGGGCGCATTCCAGTTTTTCAACTTGGAATTTTCACATCTGTCATCATGCACCCATGTCCTATTTGGGACATTTCTGAAGCCGGCCAATGTAAATTACCCCCATCAAACCATATATTTTTGAAAAGTAGACACCCTAGGGTATTTCAAATGCTGGTATTTTAACACTTTCCATGCACTAATTCAACCACTAGTCTTTGTCAAACTTTTAGGTAGTCATTTTTTTGCATTATTTTTCACACACATTGTACTTTAGGCATATATTCTCAGTCCCTGTTATGTGTTACTGCCAAAAAAAACCTCAATATGTATTCAACAACATCTCCTGAGTACAGTGATACCCCCCATGTATAGGTGTGTCGGGTTCTCTGGGGGCTAAAAGGCCTTAATTTTAGGGGGCGCATTCAGGTTTTTCAACTTGGAATTTTCACATCTGTCATCATGCACCCATGTCCTATTTGGGACATTTCTGAAGCCGGCCAATGTAAATTACCCCATCAAACCATATATTTTTGAAAAGTAGACACCCTAGGGTATTTCAAATGCTGGTATTTTAACACTTTCCATGCACTAATTCAACCACTAGTCTTTGTCAAACTTTTAGGTAGTCATTTTTTTGCATTATTTTTCACACACATTGTACTTTAGGCATATATTCTCAGTCCCTGTTATGTGTTACTGCCAAAAAAAAAACTCAATATGTATTCAACAACATCTCCTGAGTACAGTGATACCCCCCATGTATAGGTGTGTCGGGTTCTCTGGGGACTAAAAGGCCTTAATTTTAGGGGGCGCATTCCAGTTTTTCAACTTGGAATTTTCACATCTGTCATCATGCACCCATGTCCTATTTGGGACATTTCTGAAGCCGGCCAATGTAAATTACCCCCATCAAACCATATATTTTTGAAAAGTAGACACCCTAGGGTATTTCAAATGCTGGTATTTTAACACTTTCCATGCACTAATTCAACCACTAGTCTTTGTCAAACTTTTAGGTAGCCATTTTTTTGCATTATTTTTCACACACATTGTACTTTAGGCATATATTCTCAGTCCCTGTTATGTGTTACTGCCAAAAAAAACCTCAATATGTATTCAACAACATCTCCTGAGTACAGTGATACCCCCCATGTATAGGTGTGTCGGGTTCTCTGGGGGCTAAAAGGCCTTAATTTTAGGGGGCGCATTCCAGTTTTTCAACTTGGAATTTTCACATCTGTCATCATGCACCCATGTCCTATTTGGGACATTTCTGAAGCCGGCCAATGTAAATTACCCCCATCAAACTATATATTTTTGAAAAGTAGACACCCTAGGGTATTTCAAATGCTGGTATTTTAACACTTTCCATGCACTAATTCAACCACTAGTCTTTGTCAAACTTTTAGGTAGTCATTTTTTTGCATTATTTTTCACACACATTGTACTTTAGGCATATATTCTCAGTCCCTGTTATGTGTTACTGCCAAAAAAAACCTCAATATGTATTCAACAACATCTCCTGAGTACAGTGATACCCCCCATGTATAGGTGTGTCGGGTTCTCTGGGGGCTAAAAGGCCTTAATTTTAGGGGGCGCATTCCAGTTTTTCAACTTGGAATTTTCACATCTGTCATCATGCACCCATGTCCTATTTGGGACATTTCTGAAGCCGGCCAATGTAAATTACCCCCATCAAACCATATATTTTTGAAAAGTAGACACCCTAGGGTATTTCAAATGCTGGTATTTTAACACTTTCCATGCACTAATTCAACCACTAGTCTTTGTCAAACTTTTAGGTAGTCATTTTTTTGCATTATTTTTCACACACATTGTACTTTAGGCATATATTCTCAGTCCCTGTTATGTGTTACTGCCAAAAAAAACCTCAATATGTATTCAACAACATCTCCTGAGTACAGTGATACCCCCCATGTATAGGTGTGTCGGGTTCTCTGGGGGCTAAAAGGCCTTAATTTTAGGGGGCGCATTCCAGTTTTTCAACTTGGAATTTTCACATCTGTCATCATGCACCCATGTCCTATTTGGGACATTTCTGAAGCCGGCCAATGTAAATTACCCCCATCAAACCATATATTTTTGAAAAGTAGACACCCTAGGGTATTTCAAATGCTGGTATTTTAACACTTTCCATGCACTAATTCAACCACTAGTCTTTGTCAAACTTTTAGGTAGTCATTTTTTTGCATTATTTTTCACACACATTGTACTTTAGGCATATATTCTCAGTCCCTGTTATGTGTTACTGCCAAAAAAAACCTCAATATGTATTCAACAACATCTCCTGAGTACAGTGATACCCCCCATGTATAGGTGTGTCGGGTTCTCTGGGGGCTAAAAGGCCTTAATTTTAGGGGGCGCATTCCAGTTTTTCAACTTGGAATTTTCACATCTGTCATCATGCACCCATGTCCTATTTGGGACATTTCTGAAGCCGGCCAATGTAAATTACCCCATCAAACCATATATTTTTGAAAAGTAGACACCCTAGGGTATTTCAAATGCTGGTATTTTAACACTTTCCATGCACTAATTCAACCACTAGTCTTTGTCAAACTTTTAGGTAGTCATTTTTTTGCATTATTTTTCACACACATTGTACTTTAGGCATATATTCTCAGTCCCTGTTATGTGTTACTGCCAAAAAAAACCTCAATATGTATTCAACAACATCTCCTGAGTACAGTGATACCCCCCATGTATAGGTGTGTCGGGTTCTCTGGGGGCTAAAAGGCCTTAATTTTAGGGGGCGCATTCCAGTTTTTCAACTTGGAATTTTCACATCTGTCATCATGCACCCATGTCCTATTTGGGACATTTCTGAAGCCGGCCAATGTAAATTACCCCCATCAAACCATATATTTTTGAAAAGTAGACACCCTAGGGTATTTCAAATGCTGGTATTTTAACACTTTCCATGCACTAATTCAACCACTAGTCTTTGTCAAACTTTTAGGTAGTCATTTTTTTGCATTATTTTTCACACACATTGTACTTTAGGCATATATTCTCAGTCCCTGTTATGTGTTACTGCCAAAAAAAACCTCAATATGTATTCAACAACATCTCCTGAGTACAGTGATACCCCCCATGTATAGGTGTGTCGGGTTCTCTGGGGGCTAAAAGGCCTTAATTTTAGGGGGCGCATTCCAGTTTTTCAACTTGGAATTTTCACATCTGTCATCATGCACCCATGTCCTATTTGGGACATTTCTGAAGCCGGCCAATGTAAATTACCCCCATCAAACCATATATTTTTGAAAAGTAGACACCCTAGGGTATTTCAAATGCTGGTATTTTAACACTTTCCATGCACTAATTCAACCACTAGTCTTTGTCAAACTTTTAGGTAGTCATTTTTTTGCATTATTTTTCACACACATTGTACTTTAGGCATATATTCTCAGTCCCTGTTATGTGTTACTGCCAAAAAAAACCTCAATATGTATTCAACAACATCTCCTGAGTACAGTGATACCCCCCATGTATAGGTGTGTCGGGTTCTCTGGGGGCTAAAAGGCCTTAATTTTAGGGGGCGCATTCCAGTTTTTCAACTTGGAATTTTCACATCTGTCATCATGCACCCATGTCCTATTTGGGACATTTCTGAAGCCGGCCAATGTAAATTACCCCATCAAACCATATATTTTTGAAAAGTAGACACCCTAGGGTATTTCAAATGCTGGTATTTTAACACTTTCCATGCACTAATTCAACCACTAGTCTTTGTCAAACTTTTAGGTAGTCATTTTTTTGCATTATTTTTCACACACATTGTACTTTAGGCATATATTCTCAGTCCCTGTTATGTGTTACTGCCAAAAAAAAACTCAATATGTATTCAACAACATCTCCTGAGTACAGTGATACCCCCCATGTATAGGTGTGTCGGGTTCTCTGGGGACTAAAAGGCCTTAATTTTAGGGGGCGCATTCCAGTTTTTCAACTTGGAATTTTCACATCTGTCATCATGCACCCATGTCCTATTTGGGACATTTCTGAAGCCGGCCAATGTAAATTACCCCCATCAAACCATATATTTTTGAAAAGTAGACACCCTAGGGTATTTCAAATGCTGGTATTTTAACACTTTCCATGCACTAATTCAACCACTAGTCTTTGTCAAACTTTTAGGTAGCCATTTTTTTGCATTATTTTTCACACACATTGTACTTTAGGCATATATTCTCAGTCCCTGTTATGTGTTACTGCCAAAAAAACCCTCAATATGTATTCAACAACATCTCCTGAGTACAGTGATACCACCCATGTATAGGTGTGTTGGGTTCTCTGGGGGCTAAAAGGCCTTATTTTTAGGGGGCGCATTCCAGTTTTTCAACTTGGAATTTTCACATCCCATGCACCCATGTCCTATGTAGGACATTTCTGAAGCCGGCCAATGTAATTTACCCCCATCAAACCATATATTTTTGAAAAGTAGACACCCTAGGGTATTTCAAATGCTGGTATTTTAACACTTTCCATGCACTAATTCTTTGTCAAACTATTAGGCAGTCATTTTTTGTGTGTTATTTTTCACACACATTGTACTTTAGACATGAATTCTCAGCTCCTGTTATGTGTTACTGCCAAAGAAGACCCCAATATGTGTTCACCAACATCTCCTGAGTACAGTGATACCACCTATGCATAAGTTTCTTGGCTTGTTCGGGGGGTGTAATGCCAAATGTCCAACATGCGTTTGTGATTTTTTTTTCACATTTAACATATTTTCTTTGCCTATTGTCTTTTTGGGGGTATTTTAACATACCCCAATTTATTTGTTTCCATGAATGTGCATATTTTTGAAATGTTGACACCCCAAGGTATTGTATATGGTGTGCTTTGATGCATTTGAAGTAACTGTTTTAGCTAAAAAAATTGGAGAAAGTGTATGGTGGCATTTTTTCAATTTTCATTTTTACACACACATTGCTTTTTGACTATGATTTAGGAGAGACTGTTGTAAGTTAGTGCAAAAAAATACTTCAGGTTGTTTTCTGCTAGGCACCCTGAGTACACCTATGCCCCCCATGCATAGGTTTGCCAGGATTTTGGGAAGGTTATGTTACAATTTTATGACTTGTGATTTTAGTTATTAAGTGAGAGTATTTCTTCTGATAGGCCTATCTTTAGTTTGGGGCCTATTGTAAACCCCACTTTTATTTATTGCCATGAATGTGCATATTTTTGAAATGTTGACACCCCAAGGTATTGTATATGGTGTGCTTTGATGCATTTGAAGTAACTGTTTTAGCTAAAAAAATTGGAGAAAGTGTATGGTGGCATTTTTTCAATTTTCATTTTTACACACACATTGCTTTTTGACTATGATTTAGGAGAGACTGTTGTAAGTTAGTGCAAAAAAAATACTACAGGTTGTTTTCTGCTAGGCACCCTGAGTACACCTATGTCCCCATGCATAGGTTTGACAGGGGTTTTTGTAAAAAAAAAAAAAAGAACAGCCCCATTTTAGAAAAAAAAATATATTAGTGAAATGTAAAAATCTGGCACATTAAAAGTAAAAAAATAACAAAAAATTTAACAGTAAACATAACAAAAAAAAAATAACAGCAAATTTATTTATTTTTTAAAAATTGACCATTGTATGGTACCGCTTGAAGCAGTCCCCAATGCAGAGTCCAGGCTGTCCAGGGCAATCAGGACAGTGATATACAGTGTCCCTTCTCTGCCCCCTCTTGGTACAGACTCTGCATTTTTTTTGTGGTCTCTGCTTTGCGGCAGTAGGGGGGATTTTAAAAATAAAATGAGTAGCCCCAACTCTGCTCTCTCCCATCACCGCCCGGGGAGCAGGTGCATCATGGTACAAAATCCCCGAAATGATCTGGAGCTGAAATTGTAAAAAAGTCAGTTTCATTCCGGGGTTTGCTTTTTTGAACAACAAAAAAGCGTTGTGGGTTGCAATCTGCATTAGGTAAATTGCAACCTTTTTGTACCAGGCCCTTGTCTTCCGCATAATTAGGTAGGGCTGCAGCAGCTGATCTGCCAGATCAACCCCACCCATATGCCGGTTATAAGATTTGATGCACACTGGCTTCCTTATGATCTCAGCTCTGCCACGTACAGAGACCGCCACCGTCCTCTCTGTGTGGATGGTGGTAAGAAGGTATACATCCTTCTTGTCTCTGTACTTCAGTGCCAACAGCTCCTCTTGGCGCAGAGCAGAGGTCTCCCCCCTTCGTAGCCGGGTGCGTACAAGTTGTCCTGGGAAACCTTTGCGGTTCTTTTTAATAGTACCGCAAGCTACTGTATCAAAGCAATACAGTAGCTTGAACAAAAGGACACTTGTATAAAAATTGTCTAAGTACAAGTGATACCCTTTGTTCATTAGGGGTAATATCAGGTCCCAGACAATCTTGCCAGTGGTTCCCATATGTTCTGGGCAACCTGGAGGGTCAAGGTGGCTATCCTTTCCCTCATACACCCGGAAGGCCTGAGTATACCCAGTCTCGCTCTCACAGAGCTTATACACCTTTACCCCATACCTGGAGCGCTTGGAAGGAATATACTGCTTGAATCCCAGCCTTCCCTTATACTTCATCAGGGATTCATCAACGCATATATTCCTTCCAGGTGTATAAGCCTCTGCAAACCTGGCAGAAAAGTGGGTAATCAGGGGGCGGATTTTATACAGCCTGTCAAATTGGGGATGCTCCCTAGGGGGGCACAGGCTGTTGTCGCTGAAGTGCATGAAATGAAGAATCATTTCATATCTCTGCCTCGACATACTCTGGGAGAAAATGGGGGTAGAGCAGATGGGGCTACTGCTCCAGTAGGAGCGAACGGAGGGTTTCTTTATGATGCCCATCAGCATAGTCAATGCCCAGAATTTTTTAAATTCTGGCACATTGATGGGGGCCCATTGCTGCTTTGCCAAATATGTTTCAGGCTTTGCAGCACGGTACTGATGGGCATATAAATTAGTTTGGGCGACAATGTTCCCCAATACATCATCACCCAGAAACACCTCCAGAAACTGTTGGGGGCTAAAACCTGCCACATCTATATTTATGCCAGCATTTGCTGTGAAGGGTGGGATATCTGGCCTCTGGAGATGAGGCGTTACCCACTCTTCAGCGGCAATGGCAGCAACACGCCTCCTTCTAGCAGGGGGGCTGGCAGGGGGGCTAGCAGGGGGGCTGGCAGGGGGGCTAGCAGCCACAGATACATCACTATCAGTTGAGACTGCATCTAATGATGTATCTGAGCATATGGCAGGGTCAAAATTGGGGTCTGAGTCAGACATAGAGGCATCTGACTCTGACGCAAGGATGGCATACGCCTCCTCAACACTATATCTTTTCTGTGACATTTTTGTATCTGTCACAGAAAACCAAAATTAATTAATTAACTAAATGGCCTTTGGGGTTTTTTTAAAAAAAGTACAGCTATGCTAATGCCAGTGATTTATAGCGATCACTGGCAAGCTAGGGGTTAAATACTCTTTAAATTAAATTAACTAAATGGCCTTTGGGTTTTTTTTAAAAAAAGTACAGCTATGCTAATGCCAGTGATTTATAGCGATCACTGGCAAGCTAGGGGTTAAATACTCTTTAAATTAAATTAACTAAATGGCCTTTGGGTTTTTTTTTAAAAAAGTACAGCTATGCTAATGCCAGTGATTTATAGCGATCACTGGCAAGCTAGGGGTTAAATACTCTTTAAATTAAATTAACTAAATGGCCTTTGGGTTTTTTTAAAAAAAAGTACAGCTATGCTAATGCCAGTGATTTATAGCGATCACTGGCAAGCTAGGGGTTAAATACTCTTTAAATCAAATTAAATTAGCTAAATGGCTCTGAAAGGAGCGTTTAGGTTTTTAAAAAATTACAACAACAAAAATTAACCCCTAAAAAAATGCACAGACAGCAAAAATGTAGAGCTATGCTAATGCCAGTGATTTATAGCGATCACTGGCAAGCTAGGGGTTAAATACTCTTTAAATTAAATTAAATTAGCTAAATGGCTCTGAAAGGAGCCTTTGGTTTTTTAAAAAATTACAACAACACAAATTAACCCCTAAAAAAATTCACAGACAGCAAAAAAGTACAGCTATGCTAATGCCAGTGATGTATAGCGATCACTGGCAAGCTAGGGGTTAAATACTATTTAAATTAAATTAAATTAGCTAAATGGCTCTGAAAGGAGCGTTTAGGTTTTTAAAAAATTACAACAACAAAAATTAACCCCTAAAAAATGCACAGACAGCAAAAAATTACAGCTATGCTAATGCCAGTGATGTATAGCGATCACTGGCAAGCTAGGGGTTAAATAGTCTTTAAATTAAATTAAATTAGCTAAATGGCTCTGAAAGGAGCCTTTGAGTTTTTAAAAAAAAATACAACAACAAAAATTAACCCCTAAAAAAATGCACAGACAGCAAAAAAAAGTGCAGCTGTGCTACTGCCAGTGATTTATAGTGATCACTGGCAAGCTAGGGGTTAATGGCTCTGAAAAGAGCCTTTGGATTTTAAATTTTTTAACAAATAAAAGAAATAAATCTCTCTCTGCTAAAATACAGGTCTCTCTCTTTCTCCAACAAAATGGCAAGTGAGGAGAGGGAGGGAGATCCACACTGATCAGAGTCAATATTTACAAATATTGACATGATCAGACAAATGGGGTATTTTATTATTATTTTTTTTTTTTCTAAGAAGGCTCAGATTGGGTGACCCTAGCTTGCCCCTATGGTGAGACAGGCTAGGGACACCCCCAGATGCCCCATGATGCACCGGGCATCGCCATTTTGGAAGCCTCATGGGGGAGGGGGGGGGGCGCTATATGTGGGGCTTTTTAATATTATATATTATTTTTTTTTTTTTTTTTTAATTTTATTTATATACTAACTAAGTGCCTCGACCCACCGAGGCACTTAGCACACTAGCAGAGCATCGGAAGCGTGTCCGATCGCTTCCGATGCTCTGCTGCACTGCCGGGCTCCACGTGGAGCAAAACCGGAAGTGATCACTCAAGGGGGAGTGATCGCTCCGGTCCCGGCACTCCGTAACAGCACTGCAGGGATGCCCAGACATCGAGGCATCCCTGCAGTACTGTAATAGTGCCTGGAAGCGATCTTGATCGCTTCCAGCACTCACTTTAGCCGAGGACGTGCAGGGTACGTCGTCAGGCGTTAACTGCCTTTTTTTTTCAGACGTACCCTGCACGTCCTCGGTCACTAAGGGGTTAAAGGGATATGGTATACAGTATTGGTATATGACAAGGATATATATACTGTACACACACATATATTTGTGTATATGGTATGTATGTATGAAGTGGGTTGTGCTTGTGCAATGTTAACACACATTAGAGCTAGCAGTGTAGTAATCTCCAGCTGTAAACTAGGCCTTAATAAGTACTCGTTAAACCATTTTATGAAAACATGGTGGTTTACACCATTTCTAATAAGTTGTTTTTAGAGTTTTCAAATTCAGTCCATGTTTGTAATGTAGAAAGTGTTTTTTTTTGTTTGTTTGTTTTTTAAATCAACCAGGAACTGTAAAAAATAATTTTGGTTTGCAAGGGGCATGGATATTAAAAAAATACATTTCGATTTCACAATTCTATAGGTTTAAGATCTTGCACATGCTTAATAGCAATTTACTAAAAAAATATTGTGGAGAAAAATATTTTTAAAAGAATGGTGTTTTAAAACATGCATCAATTCATTATTAAAATAAATAGAAAGTGTTTTGTTTATTTATTTTCAACATGTCTAAGGTGTAGAATTATAAATATCCAAAATCATACAAAAATTGTCACAAAATACGTTTTCTTATGGATTTAAATAATGTTGTTGAATCTTCCCAGTCACGTTATAAGGGAGTTTTTATGCCACAAATTTATGTGAATAGCATAAATGGTTATTGATGGGTTTCCAATCATAGTGGAATGGGTTCAGATTATAAAACTCTGCAAAAAGTCATGAGATGCACTGTGCATGGGAATTCAGGGGTGCGATCCGATATACGGCGCAGGTTTTGGCGCAAGCATGGAAACCTGCACCGCCCATAGTTTCAGCTCGCACATCGAGCTATCTCATATACGGCGCCGGCATTTGCTAAAGTGCCGTAAGTCGGACAAACTAGCGATGTCCAGAAATCTGCGTAAGTACAAATGAACAGCAGCCAATCAGCATCAGCAGTGTTGAGGTCATGAACTCTTACTGTGATCTCATGAGATTTGACTTAACTCTCATGAGATTTCATAGTAAGCTTCCTTTACCTGATTGGTGAAATAATATGAGAGTGCACGATGCTCATCCCTTCAGATGTCCCAGGACAGACACACTAAAATGCTGCTTAGAAATCCTTTACAATGGTATGTGGCTACTGAGGAACTTTTGAGGTAAAATATCTTTCTGGTTTACATAGAGATGTTCAGGTGATATTTTCTAGTCAGCTTTTTACAGCTATGCTGCATCACTTTCAAGTGTTTAAACATTTGGGTATTATGGCCCTTTAAGATAGCTACAATATAATTAATAATTACATTGTAGCTATTTTAGGGTTTATATTTATTTTACAGGTAACTTGATATTTATTTTAACTAGGTACAATAGCTATTAAATAGCTATTCTAATCAGCCAATAGAATTACAGTAGCTCTTATTCTATTGGCTATTCAAATCAGCCAATAGAATTAAAGTAGCTTTCATCCGATTGGCTGATTTGAATTTGAAGGCTCAAATCAGCCAATAGGAATTCAAGGGACACCATTTTTAATCGCGTACCTTGAATTCCGTTTCAGTGTACGGCGGCGATCGTATGAAGAGGATCCTCCACGCTCCATGGCTCCGGTCTTCAGTTCCAGCGTCGCCGATCTTCAGTTCCTGCATCGCCAGTCTTCAGTTCCAGAGAGGAAGGTCTTCAGCTCCGCGGTCATCGGTCTTCAACTCCTCCGCTCTGCGCCGGCTGGTTACTGGAAGAAGAAGAGGTCGCTGCCTGGAAGAAGAATTCTCCGCCTGGAACAGGACCTCCTCTGCCGGTCTTCAGGACAGGTAAGGAGCACTTGGGGGTTAGACTTAAGTTTTTTTAAGGGGGAATAGAGTGGGTTTTAGAGTAGGGGTGTGTGGGTGGTGGGTTGTAATGGGGGGGTTGTTCTCTTTTTCCACAGGTAAAAGAGCTGATTACTTTGGGGCAATGCCCCACAAAAGGCCCTTTTAAGAGCTGGTAATATAGCTGATTACTTTTTGTAATTTAGTTTAGGGTAGGGACATTTTTTTATTTTGGGGGCTTTGTTATTTTATTAGGGGGCTTAGATTAAGTGTAATTAGCTTAAAATTCTTGTAATCTTTTTTTATTTTTTGTAATTTAGTGTTTGTTTTTTTTGTAATTTAGTTTAGTGTATTTAATTATATTTTAGTTTAGATAATTGTAGTTTATTTAATTAATTTATTGATAGTGTAGGTGTATTTGTAACTTAGGTTAGGATTTATTTTACAGGTAAATTGGTAATTATTTTAACTAGGTAGCTATTAAATAGTTATTAACTATTTAATAGCTATTGTACCTAGTTAAAATAAATACCAAGTTACCTGTAAAATAAATATAAACCCTAAAATAGCTACAATGTAATTATTAATTATATTGTAGCTATCTTAAGGTTTATTTTATAGGTAAGTATTTAGTTTTAAATAGGAATATTTTAGTTAATAAGATTAATATTATTTACATTTATTGCAATAATAATTAAGTTAGGGGTGTTAGGGTTAGATAGGGTTAATATAGTTAATATATATAATATAATAGCTATATTAATTATTTACTATATTAATAATATATATAATATAACTATATTAACTATATTAACCCTAATATAATTAGGGTTAATATAGTTAATATAGGTGGCGGCGGTGTAGGGGAGTCAGATTAGGGTTTAATATATTTAATATAGGTGGCGGCGGTGTAGGGGGATTAGATTAGGGATTAATATATTTAATATAGGTGGCGGCGGTGTAGGGGGATTAGATTACAGGTAAAAGAGCTGATTACTTTGGGACAATGCCCCACAAAAGGCCCTTTTAAGGGCTGGTAATAGAGCTGGTTACTTTGGGGCAATGCCCCATAAAAGGCCCTTTTGAGGGCTGGTAATAGAGCTGGTTACTTTGGGGCAATGCCCCGCAAAAGGCCCTTTTCAGGGCTATTTGTAATTTAGTTTAGGGTAGGGACATTTTAGTATTTTAGGGGGTAATACATTTATTATAGGTGGCGGCGGTGTAGGGGGATTAGATTAGGGGGTAATGTAGTTAAAATAGGTGCCTTCAAATTCAAATCAGCCAATCGGATGAGAGCTACTTTAATTCTATTGGCTGATTTGATTAGCCAATAGAATAAGAGCTACTGTAATTCAATTGGCTATTCTAATCAGCCAATAGAATTACAGTAGCTCTTATTCTATTGGCTATTCAAATCAGCCAATAGAATTAAAGTAGCTTTCATCTGATTGGCTGATTTGAATTTGAAGGCTCAAATCAGCCAATAGGAATTCAAGGGACGCCATTTTTAATTGCGTACCTTGAATTCCGATTCAGTGTACGGCGGCGATCGTATGAAGAGGATCCTCCACGCTCCATGGCTCCGGTCTTCAGTTCCAGCATCGCCGATCTTCAGTTCCTGCATCGCCAGTCTTCTGTTCCAGAGAGGACGGTCTTCAGCTCCGCGGTCATCGGTCTTCAACTCCTCCGCTCTGCGCCGGCTGGTTCCTGGAAGAAGAAGAGGTCGCCGCCTGGAAGAAGAATTCTCCGCCTGGAACAGGACCTTCTCCACCGGTCTTCAGGACAGGTAAGGAGCACTTGGGGGTTAGACTTAGGTTTTTTTAAGGGGGGATAGGGTGGGTTTTAGAGTAGGGGTGTGTGGGTGGTGGGTTGTAATGGGGGGGTTGTTCTTTTTTTCCACAGGTAAAAGAGCTGATTAATTTGGGGCAATGCCCCACAAAAGGCCCTTTTAAGGGCTGGTAATAGAGCTGATTACTTTTTGTAATTTAGTTTAGGGTAGGGACATTTTTTATTTTGGGGGGATTTGTTATTTTATTAGGGGGCTTAGATTAGGTGTAATTAGATTAAAATTCTTGTAATCTTTTTTTATTTTTTGTAATTTAGTGGGGTTTTTTTTTGTAATTTAGTTTATTGATAATGTAGGTGTATTTGTAACTTAGGTTTGGATTTATTTTACAGGTAACTTGGTAATTATTTTAACTATTTTATTAGGGGTGTTAGTGTTAGATAGGGTTAATATAGTTAATATATATAATATAATAACTATATTAATTATTAACTATATTAATAATATATATAATAGAATAACTATATTAACTATATTAACCCTAATATAATTAGTGTAGGGGGGTCAGATTAGGGGTTAATATATTTAATATAACTGGCGGCGGTATAGGGGGATTAGATTAGGGGTTAATATATTTAATATAGGTGGCGGCGGTGTAGGGGGATTAGATTACAGGTAAAAGAGCTGATTACTTTGGGACAATGCCTCGCAAAAGGCCCTTTTAAGGGCTGGTAATAGAGCTGGTTACTTTGGGGCAATGCCCCGCAAAAGGCCCCTTAAAGGGCTGGTAATAGAGCTGGTTACTTTGGGGCAATGCCCCGCAAAAGGCCCTTTTCAGGGCTATTTGTAATTTAGTTTAGGGTAGGGACATTTTAGTATTTTAGGGGGTAATACATTTATTATAGGTGGCTGCAGTGTAGGGGGATTAGATTAGGGGGTAATGTAGTTAAAATAGGTGGCGGCGGTGTAGGGGGATTAGATTAGGGGGTTATGTAGTTAAAATAAGTGGCGGCGGGGTAGGGGGCTCACATTAGGGGGTAATAATTTTAATATAGATGGCGGCGGTGTAGGGGGATTACATTAGGGGTTAATAATTTTAATGTAGGTGGCGGCAGTGTAGGGGGATCACATTAGGGGGTTAGACATTTAATGTAGGTGGCGGCGGGTCCGGGATCAGCGGTTTAGGGTTTAAACACTTTATTAGGGATTGCGGCGGGGGATTGCGGTTGACAGGTAGATAGACATTGCGCATGCGTTAGGTGTTAGGTTTTATTTTGCAGCCAGTTTAGGGAGCTACGGGGCTCCAATACTCAGCAGAAGGCTTACTACGCCTGCATTTTGTGGCGAGGTGAAAATGGAGTAAGATTTCTCCATTTTCGCCACATAAGTCCTTACGCTGTATATTGGATACCAAACTGCGCGGGTTTGGTATACCTGTCTATGGGCCAAAAAACTACGGCCGAAGGCAAATATATGAGCGTAACTTCTATGTTGCACCGTATATGCGATACCAAACCAGCGCAAAATTTGGCGTCGCCGGCTTTTGCGGGCTATGCTGCATATCGGATCGGGCCCCAGATGTCTAAGAATGGAACCCAAAATATGTAGATAACAATATGAAGTTCCTGCCACATATACATTTCATAATTCAGCTGGCAGCTCATTAAAGGGACACTTTGAGATAGTAATATAAAATGGTAAATCTTATATATATATATATATATATATATATACTATGAAATATATATACACTAAAACTTTACACTTATTTTTTCAATATTTAAACAGCTAATGAAACTTTAAAAAAATACACCTACATGTTATTCTCAGACTAATCTTTTCTTTGTATGTATCATTCTATCTAGCATTTATTTAGGCCTAGATTACAAGTGGAGCGCAAAGTTATTGCAAATGGGCAAATTCGCCAGTTTGCGGGGGTGCGATAAATAACCAGCCATTACAAACAAAAATAACTACACTAGGCAGTTTTTAGGGGCTAAAGCTGGCGGCTGTGGGGTGTTTGAAAAAAAAGCGGCACTATAAAGTGCCTTTACATTGTGGTCAATGGGAACTGTGGGTTTCCTATAAATAAATATGTATATGCTTATATACATATATATTTATGTGTTAATATGTGTAGATACACATATTAATACATACATATATATGTATATAAACATATACATATATATTTAAGTTTGCTGCCCATAGCAGTGCTACTTACCCCCTTTGCTGCGCTAGGTTCTGTGCCTTGTATGACGGCATCAGAAAGAGGCTCCTATTGGAGCCTATGGAAGCCTGCTCTCATGAGTGCAATGCTTCCGTGCAATACGAACGTGAGGTCGCGTTCACATTGCACCTAACTCGTAATACCAGTGCACATTTGCATGTGCTGGTATAACAAAGTGGAGCGCAAATATCGCTTTAGCGAAAGCAATATTTTGCGCTCCACTTATAATCTGGGCATTAGTGTTTAATGTCCCTTTAATAATCTTGTTGTATCTATCTCTTCTGATGTATAAAAATCTTTACATGATATGCCACAGTAAGTTTTCTGCAATAAAATATGTAATTAATTACCCTTACATTCTTTTTACTGTAGGGTGTAGGTGTGATTAGTAAGAACTTTCAATAATCTAAATCTTGCAAAAAACAACTTTGCTATGGAGTATTAGTGAGCTAAACCAAGCTAAATTGTACTATAATCACAACAATAAAATGCCAAGTCTTTATCAAATGTGTTAGCTTCATATATCTTTAAATGGAATGTATTCTACTCAACAGAAAATCATTAACAGTTTAAACTGCGTAAAATGTCTTGCTTAGTCAAGCATTGCCTATCAAATTGTGGATTACTGAGAGCATTTCATTCTGTTATCATACCTATATATGTGGTATGTAAAAAATAAATCAATCTAATTTTCTTTGAACTATTTTGAGAGAACTTTATAGCTTTTGACTTGCAGTTCATTAAAAAGATAGTGGATTAGTGCAAACATTTTTAGAAACAGAAGTTGAAAAAAGTTGTTAACTGTAAGAAACTACTTTAATATTGAGAGTTTAAATTTTCAATAAAAAGCAGAAAAAATTGGTTATCTGAAAAGGTGGTCTATAATCTTCAGAAAAAAAAACTAAAGTAATTTATAGTGACGGGAAACATTGGTGTTCAGAGTTTCCAGCCCCTATGATGTGATTTTCTATGTATTTATTATTTTTTTAATAGTAAATTATAAAAACATATGCCTAGATTTGGAGTTTTGCGTTAGAAGGGGTGCGTTAGCTACGCGTGCTTTTTTCTGGCCGCACCTTTTAAATACCGCTGGTATTGAGAGTTCACAGAATGGCTGCGTTAGGCTCCAAAAAAGGAGAGTAGAGCATATTTACCGCAACTTCAACTCTCGATACCAACGGTGCTTACGGACGCGGCCAGCTTCAAAAACGTGCTCGTGCATGATTCCCCCATTGAAAACAATGGGGCTGTTTGAGCTGAAAAAAAACCTAACACCTGCAAAAAAGCTGCGTTCAGCTCGTAACGCAGCCCCATTGTTTGCTATAGGGAAACACTTCCTAAGTCTGCACCTAATACCCTAACATGAACCCCGAGTCTAAACACCCCTAACCTTACACTTATTAACCCCTATTCTGCCGCCCCCGCTATCGCTGACCCCTGCATATTTTTTTTAACCCCTAATCTGCCGCTACTTACATTATCCCTATGTACCCCTAATCTGCTGCCCCTAACACCGCCGACCCCTATATTATATTTATTAACCCCTAATCTGCCCCCCACAACATCGCCTCCACCTGCCTACACTTATTAACCCCTAATCTGCCGAGCGGATCGCACCGCTATTATAATAAAGTTATTAACCCCTAATCCGCCTCACTCCCGCCTCAATAACCCTATAATAAATAGTATTAACCCCTAATCTGCCCTCCCTAACATCGCCGACACCTAACTCCAAACATTAACCCCTAATCTGCCGACTGGAGCTCACCGCTATTCTAATAAATGTATTAACCCCTAAAGCTAAGTCTAACCCTAACACTAACACCCCCCAAAGTTACATATAATTTAAATCTAACAAAATAAATTAACTCTTATTAAATAAATTATTCCTATTTAAAGCTAAATACTTACCTGTAAAATAAACCCTAATATAGCTACAATATAAATTATAATTATATTATAGCTATTTTAGGATTTATATTTATTTTACAGGTAACTTTGTATTTATTTTAACCAGGTACAATAGCTATTAAATAGTTAAGAACTATTTAATAGCTAAAATAGTTAAACAAATTACAAATTTACCTGTAAAATAAATCCTAACCTAAATTACAATTAAACCTAACACTACACTATCAATAAATAAATTAAATAAAATACCCACAATTACCTACAATTAAACCTAACACTACACTATCAATAAATGAATTAAATACAATACCTACAAATAACTACAATTAAATAAACTAACTAAAGTACAAAAAATAAAAAAGAACTAAGTTACAAAAAATAAAAAAATATTTACAAACATTAGAAAAATATTACAACAATTTTAAACTAATTACACCTACTCTAAGCCCCCTAATAAAATAACAAAGACCCCCAAAATAAAAAAAATGCCCTACCCTATTCTAAATTAAAAAAGTTCAAAGCTCTTTTACCTTACCAGCCCTGAACAGGGCCCTTTGCGGGGCATGCCCCAAGAAATTCAGCTCTTTTGCCTGTAAAAAAACACATACAATACCCCCCCCAACATTACAACCCACCACCCACATACCCCTAATCTAACCCAAACCCCCCTTAAATAAACCTAACACTAAGCCCCTGAAGATCTTCCTACCTTATCTTCACCTCACCGGGTATCACCGATCGGTCCTGGCTCCAAAATCTTCATCCAACCCAAGCGGGGGCTGGCAATCCATAATCCTGCGGCTGAAGAGGTCCAGAAGAGGCTCCAAAGTCTTCATCCTATCCGGGAAGAAGAGGCGATCCAGACCGGCAACCATCTTGATCCAAGCGGCATCTTCTATCTTCATCCGATGAGGAACGGCTCCATCGTGAAGACCTCCAGCGCAGACCAATCTTCTTCCGACGACATCCAATTGAAGAATGACGGTTCCTTTAAGGGACGTCATCCAAGATGGCGTCCCTCGAATTCCGATTGGCTGATAGGATTCTATCAGTCAATCGGAATTAAGGTAGGAAAATTCTGATTGGCTGATGGAATCAGCCAATCAGAATCAAGTTCAATCCGATTGGCCGATCCGATCAGCCAATCAGATTGAGCTCACATTCTATTGGCTGATCAGAATTTTCCTACCTTAATTCCGATTGGCTGATAGAATCCTATCAGCCAATCGGAATTCGAGGGACGCTATCTTGGATGACGTCCCTTAAAGGAACCGTCATTCTTCAGTTGGACGTCGTCAGAAGAAGATTGGTCCGCGCTGGAGGTCTTCACGATGGAGCCGTTCCTCATCGGATGAAGATAGAAGATGCCGCTTGGATCAAGATGGTTGCCGGTCTGGATCGCCTCTTCTTCCCGGATAGGATTAAGACTTTGGAGCCTCTGCTGGACTTCTTCAGCTGCAGGATTATGGATCCCCAGCCCCCACTTGGGTTGGATGAAGATTTTGGAGCCAGGAACGATTGGTGATACCCGGTGAGGTGAAGATAAGGTAGGAAGATCTTCAGGGGCTTAGTGTTAGGTTTATTTAAGGGGGGGTTGGGTTAGATTAGGGGTATGTGGGTGGTGGGTTGTAATGTTGGGGGGGGGTATTGTATGTGTTTTTTTACAGGCAAAAGAGCTGAATTTCTTGGGGCATGCCCCGCAAAGGGCCCTGTTCAGGGCTAGTAAGGTAAAAGAGCTTTGAACTTTTTTAATTTAGAATAGGGTAGGGCATTTTTTTATTTTGGGGGTCTTTGTTATTTTATTAGGGGGCTTAGAGTAGGTGTAATTAGTTTAAAATTGTTGTAATATTTTTCTAATGTTCGTAAATATTTTTTTAGTTTTTGTAACTTAGTTCTTTTTTATTTTTTGTACTTTAGTTAGTTTATTTAATTGTAGTTATTTGTAGGTATTGTATTTAATTCATTTATTGATAGTGTAGTGTTAGGTTTAATTGTAGGTAATTGTAGGTATTTTATTTAATTTATTTATTGATAGTGTAGTGTTAGGTTTAATTGTAACTTAGGTTAGGATTTATTTTACAGGTAAATTTGTAATTATTTTAACTATTTTAGCTATTAAATAGTTCTTAACTATTTAATAGCTATTGTACCTGGTTAAAATAAATACAAAGTTACCTGTAAAATAAATATAAATCCTAAAATAGCTACAATATAATTATTCGTTATATTGTAGCTATATTAGGGTTTATTTTACAGGTAAGTATTTAGCTTTAAATAGGAATAATTTATTTAATAAGAGTTCATTTATTTCGTTAGATTTAAATTATATTAAACTTAGGGGGGTGTAAGTGTTAGGGTTAGACTTAGCTTTAGCGGTTAATACATTTATTACAGTAGCGGCGAGATTAGGTCGGCAGATTAGGGGTTAATAATTGAAGTTAGGTGTCGGCGATGTTAGGGAGGGCAGATTAGGGGTTAATACTATTTATTATAGGGTTATTGAGGCGGGAGTGAGGCGGATTAGGGGTTAATAACTTTATTATAGTAGCGGTGAGATCCGCTCGGCAGATTAGGGGTTAATAAGTGTAGGCAGGTTGAGGCGACGTTGAGGGGGCAGATTAGGGGTTAATAAATATAATATAGGGGTCGGCGGTGTTAGGGGCAGCAGATTAGGGGTACATAGCTATAATGTAGGTGGCGGCGCTTTGCGGTCGGCAGATTAGGGGTTAATTATTGTAGGTAGCTGGCGGCGACGTTGTGGGGGGCAGATTAGGGGTTAATAAATATAACATAGGGGTCGGCGGTGTTAGGGGCAGCAGATTAGGGGTACATAAGTATAACATAGGTGGCGGTCGGCAGATTAGGGGTTAAAAAAATTTAATCGAGTGGCGGCGATGTGGGGGGACCTCGGTTTAGGGGTACATAGGTAGTTTATGGGTGTTAGTGTACTTTAGAGCACAGTAGTTAAGAGGTTTATAAACCGGCGTTAGCCCAGAAAGCTCTTAACTACTGACTTTTTTCTGCGGCTGGAGTTTTGTCGTTAGATTTCTAACGCTCACTTCAGCCACAACTCTAAATACCTGAGTTAGAAAGATCCCATTGAAAAGATAGGATACGCAATTGACGTAAGGGGATCTGCGGTATGGAAAAGTCGCGGCTGGAAAGTGAGCGTTAGACCCTTTCCTGACTGACTCCAAATACCGGCGGTAGCCTAAAACCAGCGTTAGGAGCCTCTAACGCTGGTTTTGACGGCTACCGCCAAACTCTAAATCTAGGCGATAGTCTGTGTATATAATACTTTGCAAAAGTGTGCAATAACACAATATTTAACAATGAAAACAGTTATGCAGATTAAAACAGGGCTTAATTTTTCTGGGGGCCACAATAGTAATAAAGATGTGATTTTTTTTTATTATTATTTTTATTTTTGTTAAATGTTTTCTTGTTTATAATTTCTGGCCACCATGATTGTCAACTTTATTAGAAGCAGAGCACTTTGGACTCTGTATCTAATTGTTGGTGATGAAGTGGAAACAGCTTTTTCCACGCCACCATTACCCACAGTTTACTAAGTTCAGATGTGGAAGAATTGCTATGGCACAGGTCAGTGGTTGAGAATATTTAGTAGCATTAGCAACACCATGGATTTTTTTTGCTTGTTTATTTGTTTCTTTTTAATAAAGATAAAACAGAATAAGAATACTGCACTGGATTACTATCACTAGCATAACTTGAAACTAAAAGACTATGACTAACAATTTAAGACAATACTCTGTCCTCTCATTCTCTAGCACTGTTTTTATCCTGTATATAGGAAGATCAGTGGGTAACTATATATAATGGGACTGTCATACCATTGAAGAGTTCTTGTGAGGGTATAATAGGAGTGCAGGGAGCCTGTATCCTGAAACAGAATTACGGGTCTGCTCCTCTGCTGACATGTAAGCCCAAGGGTTTTAGTTGCAACAATGTTGCAGGTTAAGCGGAGGAGACAGTGTTATCCTATTTAAGTGAGGGGAGTGTCCATCTCTTTCTTCTTCCTGGAGTCCATGGAGAAGTTTGTCCCTCCCTCCCCTTTAAAACAAACAAGCAAACAAACAAAAAAACAGTGTTAACAGTATGTTCTGATACTGATGAGACCCATGAGAGGTCCGAGCGGTGGCGGCAATTGAGGGTGATGGCTTCCATAGGGTTGCTGATCTGGGTTAGGCATGGATAGGGTTAGTTGGCCTAATATTCGTAAGCCCTTATCCACCCCTGGCTTAATGTTTTGGCACTCCCCAGGGAGTTAGTTGCTGGATGGCTTTTCACCCAGTGGCCTTAGAGGTTGGAGTGGCCTATGAATGTTTATCTCCTAGTGGCAAGAGGTCATAGCCCAATTTTTACAGTACAGGGTCCACAGGGGTGACAGTTGGGCTAATGGGCGGGGTGATGTACCCAGGCCATGCCCTGGGAGTGCCCTGCCCCATGGATCTGCCGAATGAAGATTCCCTAGGGCATCTGGTACAAATTATTGGGGGGCATGATCTCTGCAGGATCCGTCCATGCTTAAAACTCGGGTCATGGCCTCTGGCCGTATGGGGTTTATATGGACTTGTATGCCGCCACCTATTGTTTACAGTTAATTAGTTATTTATTTATTTATAAATAAACGTGACCAGACATGGTCTTTCACACAGCTCTGTGTGTCTGTATTTATTTTGTTATATATTAAGGTTATGGTTAATTTGTTAATAGCAGCAGTGGAATGTCTAGGTAGCCCTTAAGCACAAAACAGAAGGAGCAGGGAACTGTGCTAAAAGTTTGTTTAAGATACTTGAGAATATCCTGAGGTTTTAGTAGCGAGAGCTCCAGATCTTATGACAAGGGGACGATTTATCAATGCTTCAACTGATAATACGCTGGAATTCCGCATCAAATTAGACGCAAAGTTGATCAGCCATAGTTAACAAAGCGTCAAGATTGTCAAATGTTGAAATTTGTGACGTAATATACGCTCTCGCAATATCAATCTGACGCAGATCGATGCTTGTGTTATTTGAGTGGAATACTGATCCTCCACTGTCACATTTAACTCTATTTGACCTTCTTGCCAATTTATCACACATTCAACAGGTACGCTCTCGTCTATTCTGAAGCAGCAAACCTATTGTTCAAACGGCCACTTTTAAGGCCGTGTCTCTTGAGCCTCACTCCAGTGCCATACTACATCCTTCTTTAGAAGATGTAGCAGTAGTTTAGCTAATTCTGCATAATTATCAATAAATTTGCAAGAATAATTTTTCACACCCAGGAATGATCTCAATTCCTTTAAATTAGTTCGGTTCTTGGAATTTATTATGGCTTCAACCTTTTACTTCTGAGGATTTAACCCTTCAGAAGTAACTTCATGTCCCAGGAAGTTGACACGAGTACGGCACCATTGAGCTTTTTGTAGGCATAATTTGACACCTCCCCTTTTAAGTTGGCTGAGGACATGTTTAAGTTATGTGATGCGTTTTTTAAAGTCTGTGCTTTTGATTAACACATCATCAACATAGGATAACATCCCCCTTTCCAGTGAATCAGGCATAGCCTTATGCATGAATACTGCAAATTCATGTCCTGAATTTATGTATCCAAATGGAAGTCTTTGTATTGCATATTTGACCTTCTGGAAGGAGAATGCGAGCTTATACTGGTCTTCCTCATGTACCTTTATGGTCCAATATCCCTGCGAAAATCAATGGCAGTGAATATTTTAGATCCCTGCATCTGCACTAGGCACTGGTCAAAATAGGGCACAGGCCAGCCAGACATGTACACTTGTTTAGCTGTCTTAAGTCAGCACACAAATGCCATTGTCCATTGGGTTTAAGAATACCTAGAATAGGATTATTACAAGAGCTATGCACCTGTCTGATGATACCCCTTTCTTCCAAGTTCCTTATGATTTCTGCAAGAGCATCATAGGAGGCTAAATAAAGTCTGTATTGTTTAAAAAATACAGGTGGTGCATTGGGATCTGTTTGGATTCTTGCAATGTGTAGGTCTGTAGTCCCACAGTTGTAAGAATCCCTAGCAAAAATATCCTGGTATTCCATCAGGAGTTCTTGTAGCTGTTGGCATTCATCATCACTGGAACAGCTATTAGCTAAGGAGATTCGCTCTTTGACTATTTGCTGAAATCCTGGAAAGATTTCAGGCTGTCATATCTCATAGGCTTCTTCAAGCCTAGAGGTGAGGTCTTCTTGATTATAATTTACATTACCCCTAGGATTCTGGGTATTGGGGTATTCTTGCCCTATGATCGGTTGATCAAATACCAGGGAGGCTTCTTCAATTTTACAGATGCCTTCCTCTGAGCTGAAAGGATGAATAGACTGAATTGTGAATAATCTTTCTGGCATGGATGCAAAGGATTGTTCTATTAACTGCTCTTCTGATATGCACCTTTCAGGTATTAGTCCAATTATATTATTCTGGAATCCAAAAGTGTAATAACTGGATTCCAGAGCATATCCTATGGTAGTTCCCTTGGATAAGGTGATATCCTGTGGGGTCATGTTATGCACAAAAATATGTATTGGAATAGTTCCAATATTTACCATAGGAGTAGGGGTCATTGTCATACCCATATTTTGCATTCTCTGGGAGATGCAAATTAGTGCTTCAGAAGTTTTTAAGTTCTGACCCCTTTTGACCTGTAAGGGTAAGAGAAATTTATCAGCCCCAGCAGGGATTACAATATCATTAGACACCTGCATATTTACAGCATATGGCATTTGCTGGTTTGATTTCAGGGCTGCATTTTCATCTTGAAATACTTCAGGGTCCCCCTTTAACCTGCTCCAGAGGCAAAGGTTAATCAAATCTATTTGTATGGCATATCTATGCAAGAAATCATTGCCAATATGTATTTGATTATGAGGATTATTCAAAACTAAAAACAGGTGTTTCGCTGATTTATTAGCTATGGAAAAGATAATAAACATTTCTTTCATGTAATTAACAAGAGTCCATGAGCTAGTGACGTATGGGATATACATTCCTACCAGGAGGGGCAAAGTTTCCCAAACCTTAAAATGCCTATAAATACACCCCTCACCACACCCACAAATCAGTTTTACAAACTTTGCCTCCAAGGGAGGTGGTGAAGTAAGTTTGTGCTAGATTCTACGTTGATATGCGCTCCGCAGCAAGTTGGAGCCCGGTTTTCCTCTCAGCGTGCAGTGAATGTCAGAGGGATGTGAGGAGAGTATTGCCTATTGAATGCAGTGATCTCCTTCTACGGGGTCTATTTCATAAGGTTCTCTGTTATCGGTCGTAGAGATTCATCTCTTACCTCCCTTTTCAGATCGACGATATACTCTTATATTTACCATTTCCTCTACTGATTCTCGTTTCAGTACTGGTTTGGCTTTCTACAAACATGTAGATGAGTGTCCTGGGGTAAGTAAGTCTTATTTTCTGTGACACTCTAAGCTATGGTTGGGCACTTTATTTATAAAGTTCTAAATATATGTATTCAAACATTTATTTGCCTTGACTCAGAATGTTCAACTTTCCTTATTTCCAGTCAGTCAGTTTCATATTTGGGATTATGCTTTAATTATCATTTTTTTCTTACCTCAAAAATTTGACTTTTTTCCCTGTGGGCTGTTAGGCTCGCGGGGGCTGAAAATGCTTCATTTTATTGCGTCATTCTTGGCGCGGACTTTTTTGGCGCAAAAATTCATTTCCGTTTCCGGCGTCATACGTGTCGCCGGAAGTTGCGTCATTTTTTTGACGTTATTTTGCGCCAAAAATGTCGGCGTTCCGGATGTGGCGTCATTTTTGGCGCCAAAAGCATTTAGGCGCCAAATAATGTGGGCGTCTTATTTGGCGCCAAAAAATATGGGCGTCGCTTTTGTCTCCACATTATTTCAGTCTCATTTTTCATTTGCTTCTGGTTGCTAGAAGCTTGATGTTTGGCATTTTTTTCCCATTCCTGAAACTGTCTTATAAGGAATTTGATCTATTTTGCTTTATATGTTGTTTTTTCTCTTACATATTGCAAGATGTCTCACGTTGCATCTGAGCCAGAAGATACTACAGGAAAACCTCTGCCTGCTGGATCTACCAAAGCTAAGTGTATCTGCTGTAAACTTTTGGTAGCTATTCCTCCAGCTGTTGTTTGTATTAAATGTCATGACAAACTTGTTAATGCAGATAATATTTCCTTTAGTGATGTACCATTGCCTGTTGCAGTTCCCTCAACATCTAAGGTGCAGAATGTTCCTGATAACATAAGAGATTTTGTTTCTGAATCCATAAAGAAGGCTTTGTCTGTTATTTCTCCTTCTAGTAAACGTAAAAAGTCTTTTAAATCTTCTCTCTCTACAGATGAATTTTTAAATGAACACCATCATTCTGATTCTTTGGACTCTTCTGGTTCAGAGGATTCTGTCTCAGAGATTGATGCTGATAAATCTTCATATTTATTTAAGATGGAATTTATTCGCTCTTTACTTTAAGAAGTACTAATTGCTTTAGAAATAGAGGATTCTAGTCCTCTTGATACTAATTCTATACGTTTGGATAAGGTTTTTAAAGCTCCTGCGGTTATTCCAGAAGTCTTTCCTGTTCCTAATGCTATTTCTGCAGTAATTGCTAAGGAATGGGATAGATTGGGTAATTCATTTACTCCTTCTAAACGTTTTAAGCAATTATATCCTGTTCCGCCTGACAGATTAGAATTTTGGGACAAAATCCCTAAAGTTGATGGGGCTATTTCTACCCTTGCTAAACGTACTACCATTCCTACATCAGATGGTACCTCGTTTAAGGATCCTTTAGATAGAAAAATTGAATCTTTTCTAAGAAAAGCTTATCTATGTTCAGGTAATCTTCTTAGACCTGCTATATCATTGGCTGATGTTGCTGCAGCTTCAACTTTTTGGTTGGAAACTCTAGCGCAACAAGTAACAAATCGTGATTCTCATGATATTATTATTCTTCTCCAGCATGCTAATAATTTCATCTGTGATGCCATTTTTGATATTATTAGAGTTGATGTTAGATTTATGTCTCTGGCTATCTTAGCCAGAAGAGCTTTATGGCTTAAGACTTGGAATGCTGATATGGCTTCTAAATCAACTCTACTTTCCATTTCTTTCCAGGGAAACAAATTATTTGGTTCTCAGTTGGATTCTATTATTTCAACTGTTACTGGTGGGAAAGGAACTTTTTTACCACAGGATAAAAAGTCTAAAGGTAAAAACAGGGCTAACAATCGTTTTCGTTCCTTTCGTTTCAACAAAGAACAAAAGCCTGATCCTTCGTCCTCAGGAGCAGTTTCAGTTTGGAAACCATCCCCAGTCTGGAATAAATCCAAGCCTGCTAGAAAGGCAAAGCCTGCTTCTAAGTTCACATGAAGGTACGGCCCTCATTCCAGTTCAGCTGGTAGGGGGCAGGTTACGTTTTTTCAAAGAAATTTGGATCAGTTCTGTTCACAATCTTTGGATTCAGAACATTGTTTCAGAAGGGTACAGAATTGGTTTCAAGATGAGACCTCCTGCAAAGAGATTTTTTCTTTCCCATGTCCCAGTAAATCCAGTGAAAGCTCAAGCATTTCTGAATTGTGTTTCAGATCTAGAGTTGGCTGGAGTAATTATGCCAGTTCCAGTTCCGGAACAGGGGATGGGGTTTTATTCAAATCTCTTCATTGTACCAAAGAAGGAGAATTCCTTCAGACCAGTTCTGGATCTAAAATTATTGAATCGTTATGTAAGGATACCAACGTTCAAGATGGTAACTGTAAGGACTATATTGCCTTTTGTTCAGCAAGGGAATTATATGTCCACAATAGATTTACAGGATGCATATCTGCATATTCCGATTCATCCAGATCATTATCAGTTCCTGAGATTCTCTTTTCTAGACAAGCATTACCAATTTGTGGCTCTACCGTTTGGCCTTGCTACAGCTCCAAGAATTTTCACAAAGATTCTCGGTGCCCTTCTGTCTGTAATCAGAGAACAGGGTATTGTGGTATTTCCTTATTTGGACGATATCTTGGTACTTGCTCCGTCTTTACATTTAGCAGAGTCTCATACGAATCGACTTGTGTTGTTTCTTCAAGATCATGGTTGGAGGATCAATTTACCAAAAAGTTCTTTGATTCCTCAAACAAGGGTAACCTTTCTGGGTTTCCAGATAGATTCAGTGTCCATGACTTTGTCTTTAACAGACAAGAGATGTCTAAAATTGATTACAGCCTGTCGAAACCTTCAGTCTCAATCATTCCCTTCGGTAGCCTTATGCATGGAAATTCTAGGTCTTATGACTGCTGCATCGGACGCGATCCCCTTTGCTCGTTTTCACATGCGACCTCTTCAGCTCTGTATGCTGAACCAATGGTGCAGGGATTACACGAAGATATATCAATTAATATCTTTAAAACCGATTGTTCGGCACTCTCTGACGTGGTGGACAGATCACCATCGTTTAATTCAGGGGGCTTCTTTTGTTCTTCCGACCTGGACTGTAATTTCAACAGATGCAAGTCTCACAGGTTGGGGAGCTGTGTGGGGATCTCTGACGGCACAAGGAGTTTGGGAATCTCAGGAGGTGAGATTACCGATCAATATCTTGGAACTCCGTGCAGTTTTCAGAGCTCTTCAGTTTTGGCCTCTTCTGAAGAGAGAATCGTTCATTTGTTTTCAGACAGACAATGTCACAACTGTGGCATACATCAATCATCAAGGAGGGACTCACAGTCCTCTGGCTATGAAAGAAGTATCTCGAATTTTGGTTTGGGCGGAATCCAGTTCCTGTCTAATCTCTGCGGTTCATATCCCAGGTGTAGACAATTGGGAAGCGGATTATCTCAGTCGCCAAACGTTGCATCCGGGCGAATGGTCTCTTCACCCAGAGGTATTTCTTCAGATTGTTCAAATGTGGGGGCTCCCAGAGATAGATCTGATGGCCTCTCATCTAAACAAGAAACTTCCCAGGTATCTGTCCAGATCCCGGGATCCTCAGGCGGAGGCAGTGGATGCATTATCACTTCCTTGGAAGTATCATCCTGCCTATATCTTTCCGCCTCTAGTTCTTCTTCCAAGAGTAATCTCCAAGATTCTGAGGGAATGCTCGTTTGTTCTGCTAATAGCTCCGGCATGGCCTCACAGGTTTTGGTATGCGGATCTTGTCCGGATGGCATCTTGCCAACCATGGACTCTTCCGTTAAGACCAGACCTTCTGTCTCAAGGTCCTTTTTTCCATCCGTATCTGAAATCCTTAAATTTAAAGGTATGGAGATTGAACGCTTGATTCTTGGTCATAGAGGTTTCTCTGACTCCGTGATTAATACTATGTTACAGGCTCGTAAATCTGTATCTCGAGAGATATATTATAGAGTCTGGAAGACTTATATTTCTTGGTGTCTTTCTCATCATTTTTCTTGGCATTCTTTTAGAATACCGAGAATTTTACAGTTTCTTCAGGATGGTTTAGATAAGGGTTTGTCCGCGAGTTCTTTGAAAGGACAAATCTCCGCTCTTTCTGTTCTTTTTCACAGAAAGATTGCTATTCTTCCTGATATTCATTGTTTTGTACAAGCTTTGGTTCGTATAAAACCTGTCATTAAGTCAATTTCTCCTCCATGGAGTTTGAATTTGGTTTTGGGAGCTCTTCAAGCTCCTCCGTTTGAACCTATGCATTCATTGGACATTAAATTACTTTCTTGGAAAGTTTTGTTCCTTTTGGCCATCTCTTCTGCTAGAAGAGTTTCTGAATTATCTGCTCTTTCGTGTGAGTCTCCTTTTCTGATTTTTCATCAGGATAAGGCGGTGTTGCGAACTTCTTTTGAATTTTTACCTAAAGTTGTGAATTCCAACAACATTAGTAGAGAAATTGTGGTTCCTTCATTATGTCCTAATCCTAAGAATTCTAAGGAGAAATCATTGCATTCTTTAGATGTTGTTAGAGCTTTGAAATATTATGTTGAAGCTACGAAATCTTTCCGTAAGACTTCTAGTCTATTTGTTATCTTTTCCGGTTCTAGGAAAGGCCAGAAAGCTTCTGCCATTTCTTTGGCATCTTGGTTGAAATCTTTAATTCATCTTGCCTATGTTGAGTCGGGTAAAATTCCGCCTCAAAGAATTACAGCTCATTCTACTAGGTCAGTTTCTACTTCCTGGGCGTTTAGGAATGAAGCTTCGGTTGACCAGATCTGCAAAGCAGCAACTTGGTCCTCTTTGCATACTTTTACTAAACTCTACCATTTTGATGTATTTTCTTCTTCTGAAGCAGTTTTTGGTAGAAAAGTTCTTCAGGCAGCAGTTTCAGTTTGAATCTTCTGCTTATGTTTTTTGTTAAACTTTATTTTGGGTGTGGATTATTTTCAGCAGGAATTGGCTGTCTTTATTTTATCCCTCCCTCTCTAGTGACTCTTGTGTGGAAAGATCCACATCTTGGGTAGTCATTATCCCATACGTCACTAGCTCATGGACTCTTGTTAATTACATGAAAGAAAACATAATTTATGTAAGAACTTACCTGATAAATTCATTTCTTTCATATTAACAAGAGTCCATGAGGCCCACCCTTTTTTGTGGTGGTTATGATTTTTTTGTATAAAGCACAATTATTCCAATTCCTTATTTTATATGCTTCGCACTTTTTTTCTTATCACCCCACTTCTTGGCTATTCGTTAAACTGATTTGTGGGTGTGGTGAGGGGTGTATTTATAGGCATTTTAAGGTTTGGGAAACTTTGCCCCTCCTGGTAGGAATGTATATCCCATACGTCACTAGCTCATGGACTCTTGTTAATATGAAAGAAATGAATTTATCAGGTAAGTTCTTACATAAATTATGTTTTCTTGCTATCTTTATTTTAAAAACAGGAATGTAAATCTTAGCAGCCAGCCCATTTTAGGTTCAGCACCATGGATAGAGCTTGCTTATTGGAGGCTTACATATACCCACCAAAAAGCAAGCATAACACAGGTTCTAAACAAAAAATGGGCCGGCTCCTATGCATCACATTCCTGCTTTTAAATAAAGATAGCTAGAGAATGAAGAAAAATTGATAACAGGAGTAAATTAGAAAGTTGCTTAAAATGACATGCGCTATCTGAATCATGAAAGAAAAAATGTGGGTTTAGTGTCCCTTTAACTATAATGCTATAGCTTTCAAAGTTATCATCTAGGTCATGGACCTAGTAATCTTGGGGAGAAAGATATTTAATTACTTTAGGATCTATTATGTGTGCTAATAAGCCTTGGCTTATATAGCTAGCTTCCTGTTTTAAGTTTAATTTAGCATAATTGGTTTTCCCAAGTTCATGCACTTGCACAGGGATAAATAATTTTCTCAATTTCTACAAGGAATTGAGAGTGATCGCCCCCTTTAGGGAATTTAGGATCTCCTTTGTGTAGAGATATGGCTAATACATCGCCGTCTAGGGAAATATTGTCTATTTTCCCAGGCGAAAATTTAATGGTATGACCATAAGAGCCATCAGAGCCACTTAGGGGAGTCGGATTAACTATTTGAAGGATTGTTATTTTCAGGTACAGAGCTATTCCTGAAATGAATTTTGACAGCATCTGGCTTCTCTTCCACCACATGACAGTTATGTCTGGTGTGAGGTATGCTGGATCGCTTATAATTAATAGGTCTTTTGACTTGTGACCAAATAATAATATTTATGCAATCAATTATGGTACTTAATCACTAAAGAAGATCAATACCAATTATTAAACGATCATTTGGCAGATCCACTATAATGACAGGGTGTCTTATTACCCTGTTTCCCAGTTCTAGCTTTAACCATGCAGTGCCACAGACTTTGAGAGAATCACCCCCAACACCTACTAAAGAACCATCAAATTCCCTGAGTTTAGGCTTGTGGGGCGTAAGCTCATTTAGCTGTGTGTAGTACCTGTGGGATAAAATAGTTGCCTGAGATCCAGTATCAATGATAGGGTTGGTAACTGAATCCTGGAGCTCAGCTAATACATAATATCTCCCTGCAGTTTCTACCAATTCACAGATAAAATTAGCATGTTTACACATTTGTGGGCTTTGCCACAAATTACCTGAATCAGCCACGTTACCTGATACAGTACAATTCTTACCCACCATCTCCTCTGTAACAGGGATAACGGGTTTCCTGCATATTGCATCAGAGTCAGGGTTCCCTTCTCCAGGTGAGGATTGCTCTGCACGTCCACCTGTGGGAATAAGGATTGGGGAGAACTGCAAAAGAGAAGAAGTATTAGTACTTCCAGACTGGAGACACCTGTCATCACAGTTAGGCCTTCCGTTGCTGGGCTGGGGGAGAGACTTTGATTAGTATATATACACATATAATAAAACACAATATTGCAATAACACAATATTAAGGTAGTGCCACACCAAACACTAACAAAAATACATTAAAAAAGAAATGATGGACTTCTGGTGGGTGGGGCAACTGGAGAGCAGCAAAGGATTGGAGCTCCGCAGCTCATCTCAGTCTAAATTCTCTAGAATCTGCCCTCCTGGTTGTTCCCGTGACTCTTTCTTGCCAGGCAGACGGAGACCACTACCGTCGGCACATACTGGCAGAAAATCCTTCACGCAGGACACTCCATCTGTTCCTAGCCCACGGAGGGCAACCGCTGAAAGCGTGAAACTGCACCATTTTGGAGGAGGACCCATCAAGCTCCCTCGCTGCTGTGGCAAGTCGCACATTGCAGCGTATCGGTGCATCTGGGTGAGAGGAAGGGAGGGACGGCTGTCAGGTGTGACACCATTAGCACAGACCTCCACAACAAATAGGGGGTTAAGGCCCATAAAAATTAAAACAGAAACTGAGGGGGGAAACTATATACCCTGACAAACAAAACCTTAAAGGCACCAACCCAGGTTTTCTGCTTTATGTAACACAAAGAGCCCATATTGCATGGAGAGGCCTTTTTCACCCCTGAGTGATACACAGGAAGTTAAAACGGACTTGTTTCCCCTCTGTGTGGGATAAAGCTGAATAGGAAATAGCCATAATCAAACCACATAATAACTCACTTTGCTTGTGTACAAAGGTCTGTGGGGAGACTGCACATATTCCTCTAATTATCCTTTTTTCTCTGACGGTTGCTGCCTATTGTGATTGGGGGACACCTAGTACTGTGCCTGATTTGAATCTATACTGTATAAAGCTATTGAAACCAGATTTTAATGCTGTACAGTTTTGTCAAGGAAAAGACTTTCCAACTCTTAACATCCACTTTGACACCCTGTCCTGACTCTACTTGTATACGCAGCCTGACCTGTTTCTTCCCTTTGCTCAAGCTAAAGTGCGCCACCTAGAAGCCTACTTGAATTGCTCCACCTAAAGAGTGAAACCAATAAGAGTAAAGTATTCTGCAACCTTGTTCTATGAAAGTTAACGAATACTTACAAAGGCTATCCCCGCCTATTAAAGACACTATGAGTCACAGATCAAAAACACAGGAAAGGAAACTTCGACAAGCAGCGGACAGTCAGGCAGAAAACTCTTCTCAGTTGGAGGGCGGCACTAACTCCCAGGATCACAGTTCTCTATTACAGGAACTTAAGGCCTTTTTCTTGCCAAAAATGGACTCCCTACAGGCGGGAGTAGACACCCTGACCAGTGAAGTAAGAATATTTTCCACACGCCTCACAGCTGCAGAACAACGAATCTCAGGAGCTGAGGACAGGCAACAAGAATCAGAGGGTTCCCTTAAACATCTACTTAAGCAAAATCAATACCTCCAAGACAAGGTGGAGGACTTAGAGAACCGCAGTCGGCGGAACAACCTGCGCATAGTGGGGGTGCCTGAGACTGTCAAGGATAAAGACCTACTGGTTTTCACAGCATCTCTTCTCCCGAAGCTTCTTGGAATGTCTCAGGGTTACCTACCAATTGATATTGAAAGAGCACATCGCATAGGTCCTGATAGGCACCTTGGCAGCTCAAAAGATAAGCCTCAACAAGTAATTTTCAAGTGTTTAAATTATCAGGATAAGCTGGCATTGCTGAGGGCGTACAGGGCAGCAAAGGAGATCAAATAGGAAGACCACAGACTCCTTCTGTTTCAGGACTTCTCAGCGGAAGTCACCAGAAAACGCAAAGACTTTGCTCCACTGTGTTCCCAGCTTCACGAGCAAGGCCGACAAGTTGCATTATTGTTTCCTGCCAAACTGCGGCTCCAGACGCCCTCAGGCCCAAAACTCTTTCATTCACCTGCAGCAGTACAGGCTTATTTGGCCACTGAAAGACGGCAATATAATGACTGACATCCCACTAATAAGTATTTATAGCTGCTCCTTATAGCTTACGTATTGTTTTACAATGTATGCTAATGTTTGTTTGCAGATACTGCTACTCCTTATGCTAACTGTTCTACAAGGTTTATACTGTTTGAATTGTAAGCTACTGTTATCATATCTCAGGAAGAAAATGAGGGGGTTATGTATTCTACTCTGTGTGGGCACATTGCACTATTGCACCACACTAGGTTGCAGCTGTCTCTCAGGTTGTTATTGTTTTCCTTTGCATAATGTTCTCACAATATTCGTTATCATTTTCATGCAGGTTTTAGTTTCATCTACATCCTTGTACCTAAGGGGTCTTTACTATTTGAAGCATTACATATCACTACATTGCCCTATGAAAGCCCGCAGTCGGGGTAGTGCTCCCTGCAGAAAATGTACATCCCACTTATATAACTCAATAGAATGCAGTTTTCCTTTTTTTTCAGGTGCCATTTGTTTTTCAGTATCCATTATCATACTGTCCCTGTTTACTACATATGTAAAACAATCCCCTGTAGTAAGATTGGTCGATGAGCTGTTCTTTCACCGAGATCCCCGGGGCCGCATAGTATCTTCCCCAGATCCCCTGTATTTCTTTGAGGTTTTTCCTCTGGAGGTGAGGCTTTCTAAGTCACCTTGCTTTCAAAAGCCATGGCTTCTTTCTCTAGCACCATTTTCACAGTTTAACTGTTATATCTCAGATAATGATTCATGTTCCTTTAACAATGTTATTTTACAAAACCTGTTGATATATGTTGAGGATACCAGAATGCTATGGCAGATTGATGCTTTGTCCGGGAATTCTATTGAAACTGCTGAGGTTTCCACCTTTAACCATCCTGTCTTTTTTATTCGTCCTCAGAGGGAATCTGGAGCACCCGGGATTTCACCCTCCACAGACCTGGTATACCGGAGAGGCCTCCTCAAATATCAATTAACAGTAAGTCTTCCCTTTAGTCCTACTTTCCTCAGATTCCCGTTCACATCCTACACAGAAATCCTATACCCCACCCATAGGGCCTACATCTTTAAACATTTTAGCACCGATATTCAACTACGCAGGGATATAACGTATGGCTTCCTTTTTACTCATGCCCACTTCTCTGTTCACCTTGGTACCACATGGCTCTGAACCTTAGGCTGACCTCCTGGAATGTTGGGGGCATTACGTCCCCAGCAAAAAGGAGTATGATCCTAAAACAGCTTAAAAAGCTGCATACTGACACAGCACTACTCCAGGAAACTAAAGTGTCTTCTGAAGAACACGAAAAATTAAAATCTCATTGGGTGGGCCAGATTCTATACTCCCCTACTGAAGGCAGAAAGAGAGGGGTAGCTGTTTTGGTAAGAAAGGGCTTCTCGATATCCTTTTCGCAGGAAGAGATAGATCAAAAAGGTAGATATATCCTAACACTCTTAAAAGTAGGAAACTTCACATACAATTTATGCAATGTTTATGGCTCCAATGAGTATTGCCCCACCTTTTGGTCAACTCTGTTGGCGAAACTAGCCACTTATCCCGCCCCCATTATCATGGGGGAGACTTCAACTTGGCTCAGGCTCTTCTGCTAGATAGATTCAAAGACCTGACAACATCTTGCACCTCAAAAGACCCTTTCACAAGATATAAAAGGGAGGTGTCCCTGATAAACAACTTCAAAAATACCCTGGGAGTCGTAGACGTGTGGAGGGTGCTAAACCCACTGGGGAGGGATTATACTTGCCTGTCCAAGTCACACAGCACTTTGTCGAGAATAGATTACTTCCTTACGTCCTCCAAGATAACACATAACAATTTCAGACCATGCCCCAAATAATTTCATACTTCAGCCAACACCCATTAAACCTCCAGACAAAACTTGGAGATTTCCTTCCTATCTATACAATAATATAAACTTCCGTCAGCATCTCAAGACCTCCTGGACACATTATGCATCAGATAATGATCGGCATAAAAATAACCCAAATTTGTTTTGGCATGCCTCCAACGCTGTTATGAGAGGATTTACAGGGAGTGCAGAATTATTAGGCAAATGAGTATTTTGACCACATCATCCTCTTTATGCATGTTGTCTTACTCCAAGCTGTATAGGCTCAAAAGCCTACTACCAATTAAGCATATTAAGTGATGTGCATCTCTGTAATGAGAAGGGGTGTGGTCTAATGACATCAACACCCTATATCAGGTGTGCATAATTATTAGGCAACTTCCTTTCCTTTGGCAAAATGGGTCAAAAGAAGGACTTGACAGGCTCAGAAAAGTCAAAAATAGTGAGATATCTTGCAGAGGGATGCAGCACTCTTAAAATTGCAAAGCTTCTGAAGCGTGATCATCGAACAATCAAGCGTTTCATTCAAAATAGTCAACAGGGTCGCAAGAAGCGTGTGGAAAAACCAAGGAACAAAATAACTGCCCATGAACTGAGAAAAGTCAAGCGTGCAGCTGCCAAGATGCCACTTGCCACCAGTTTGGCCATATTTCAGAGCTGCAACATCACTGGAGTGCCCAAAAGCACAAGGTGTGCAATACTCAGAGACATGGCCAAGGTAAAAAAGGCTGAAAGACGACCACCACTGAACAAGACACACAAGCTGAAACGTCAAGACTGGGCCAAGAAATATCTCAAGACTGATTTTTCTAAGGTTTTATGGACTGATGAAATGAGAGTGAGTCTTGATGGGCCAGATGGATGGGCCCGTGGCTGGATTGGTAAAGGGCAGAGAGCTCCAGTCCGACTCAGACGCCAGCAAGTTTGGGCTGGTATCATCAAAGATGACTTGTGGGGCCTTTTCAGGTTGAGGATGGAGTCAAGCTCAACTCCCAGTCTTACTGCCAGTTTCTGGAAGACACCTTCTTCAAGCAGTGGTACAGGAAGAAGTCTGCATTGTTCAAGAAAAACATGATTTTCATGCAGGACAATGCTCCATCACACGCGTCCAAGTACTCCACAGCGTGGCTGGCAAGAAAGGGTATAAAAGAAGAAAATCTAATGATATGGCCTCCTTGTTCACCTGATCTAAACCCCATTGAGAACCTGTGGTCCATCATCAAATGTGAGATTTACAAGGAGGGAAAATAGTACACCTCTCTGAACAGTGTCTGGGAGGCTGTGGTTGCTGCTGAACGCAATGTTGATGGTGAACAGATCAAAACACTGACAGAATCCATGGATGGCAGGCTTTTGAGTGTCCTTGCAAAGAAAGGTGGCTATATTGGTCACTGATTTGTTTTTGTTTTGTTTTTGAATGTCAGAAATGTATATTTGTGAATGTTGAGATGTTATATTGGTTTCACTGGTAAAAATAAATAATTGAAATGGGTATATATTTGTTTTTTGTTAAGTTGCCTAATAATTATGCACAGTAATAGTCACCTGCACACACAGATATCCCCCTAAAATAGCTATAACTAAAAACAAACTAAAAACTACTTCCAAAACTATTCAGCTTTGATATAAATGAGTTTTTTGGGTTCATTGAGAACATGGTTGTTGTTCAATAATAAAATTAATCCTCAAAAATACAACTTGCCTAATAATTCTGCACTCCCTGTATAACTTCCTTTACAGCACACCACAATAAAAATATTAGGAGAGTTGACGAGGCATTCCTAGCTAACCTCACTGAAGCGTACAACAAATACCTCTCTGACCCCACTCCCATATCCAAGAAAAATTACTATAACCTTAAGCTTGCCAGAGACACGTTCCTAACCCAGCAAGATAACAACTTTAACATACACAGACAAAAAAGAAATTATGTCAGAATTCGTCAAATATTACACCTCTTTATACTCCAGTCAAAAGATTAATCTAGAGGCAAAACAACGCTTTTGGAATTCATCACACCTCCCTACACTATCAGATGAACAAAATGCACTTCTCAATGCTAGTATTCTCCCTCAAGAAGTAATTAAAGCCATAAGCAAAGCGAAGCTTGGGAAAGCTGCAGGTCCTGATGGTCTACCCACGGAGAATTATGCACTCCTTGTGAATGACATCGCCCCTGCCCTATCTTCCTTATATACTGCCTACCTAGAAGGCACATCTCAAATGGACAGCAGATTCACAGAGGCAAACATTTGTCTCATACCTAAGCTTGATAAGGACCCTACGTATACTTCCTCTTATCACCCAATTTCATTGCTAAACGGGGACTACAAATTACTGACCAAAATATTAGCTGACAGATTAGCACAGGTCTTGCCCTCAATTGTACACACGGACCAAACTGGGTTTGTCAAAGGGAGATCGTCTGTGATCAACATTAGGAAAACATTAGCAATTACTTCCCACTATTGGTATAATTCCCATTCCTCAAACCCCACTGACTTACAAGATGCTTGTCTTCTCGCTCTTGATGCGGAGAAGGCATTTAACAGGATAGAGTGGGACCACTTATATACATCATTCGAAAAATGTGGTCTTTCTGGTAACTTCACAACTTTTCTTCAAAGACTGTATAGAGCCCCTAAGGCATCATTAATAATCAATGGTGAGCTTTCCCCCTCATTTGAATTGCAGAGGGGTATGAGGCAAGGATGCCCTCTCTCTCCTTTGCTATTTGACCTAGCCATAGAACCGCTTGCATGTCACATCCAACAGAATTGTGAGGGACTCGACCTACTGGATCACCTGCAGCATCTGTCGTTATATGCGGATGACTTGCTATTATTTATAGGCAACCCCGCTACAAACTTAGACAACCTCCTAGACATAATTGAGAACTTTGGTACCCTCACGGGTTACAAAATTAATATTAATAAATCTGAAGTCACTTGGTTACAAAATAAACAAAACACCACTCTGACAAACACTACACAGAAAATAACAGATGGATCCTTTAAGTATCTGGGTATACACATACATGTGAACCCCAACAAATTATACCACTTAAATCTTACAAACACTGTGCGAAACATAAAGCTCTTGCTCTCGGGATGGAATAAATTACCCCTTTCTCTTACGGGATGAATCCACCTTTTTAAAATGGTGGCGCTGCCTAAACGTCTATATCCTCTACAGATGCTGCCTATCCTTCTTGCTCAACAAGATGCCAAATCAATACAGTCTGCTCTAGGACAGTTTATTTGGAGGGGTAGGAAACATAGGATAGGGAAAGCTTACCTAGCTATGCCTTTAGATAAGGGGGGGCTTCGCCACCCAAATATTTCATGGTACAACTGGGCCACACTGACTAAATTAACACTAGATTGGCTGGTCGGGAATAACCGCTTTACTGTCCCCACACTAGAAGCCAATTTTGTTAAACCGATACATTTGGCTTTTCTACCTCACGCGGATTTTGCCTCATTGCAATCACATATTCAAAATCACATACTATATAGAGACCCATTGAGGGTGTGGGCCAAGGTGTGCAGGTTATGGGGGGTAGACAAATCTGTAAGTAAATATCTACCAATTCAGGGTAATCTACAATTCTTACCTGGATACACTACAAAAGCATTCCAGTTATGGTACACGCGACAACTTACTACGCTTAAACAACTCTTCAACCCTCTGACATTGGAAATCGCTAATTTTCAAGAACTGAAAAATACTTTCGATTTACCTGACTTCCACAGCTTTGCGTATTTTCAGTGTAGGCATTATATCAATAAGTTAAAAGCAGACGGACTGCTCCTCAAAGAATACACTAATATTGATAAATTGTGTGCGTTGGCAAAACATGGATCTTACAAAATCACACACACTTATAATTTCATTCTTCGACACTTTGAGGACTCTGCTATGCAGAGGATTATATCGAAATGGGCAAATTTTAGCAATCTGTTGGTAGATAAGGACCTTATTAGTACAAGCCTAAATAAAATACAGACAGTCACTATTTCTGCGAACCTGCAAGAATCCCACCTAAAATTTTTGCAACAGGCTTACATAACCCCAGGCCTCCATTCTAGATGGGGGTTCCTGGGGGTAAGGATTCTTGTCCCAAGTGTAGCTATACCTCACCGGATTGGGTGCACCTGCTATGGGATTGTCCCAAATTGAAGAGCTTTTGGCTCAAAATCTCCTATTGGCTTACAAAGGTAACAAAGACACAGACAGTCTTTCCAGCCCAACATATAATATTTTTAATCCCAAATGATAGGATACTACCTTTTGATAATTTTGTATCCATAGTTATAGTCTTGGCAAAACAACTGATCCTGACAGGATGGGCGGGGGAAAAAACTCCTCCTTTCCCTTTCCAGAAACTCCTCAGAAACATACACACCCAGATGTTAGTCGAGCAGGCAGATGTGAAGGGGGATCTAGAAAAGCGAATTAAACGCTTTCTACACAAATGGGAAGTTTATCTTTTGCACCTACCAGAGACAGTTAGAAAAAGAGTCATACATCCATTTAGAAGCAGCCTCTTTATCCTAAATGAGAATCTTAAAGGTAATTGGTGTTTCTCAGATCCCCACAATTAAATACATCCTAGTTGTAAATAAGTTTTACACGGTCAGGGTCTCCCTCTTTGCTGTTGGACCCCTCCCTCTTCTACACTTTAGGATCGTGGTCTGTGGGGGGCGAATTGAGCCGGGGGGGGGGGCTCTGGGTAAGTAGACTTGTGATTGTTTTGTTTTCTTCTGGTTTTGTTTTATTTTTGTTCTAATTATATAAAGAAAATCCTGAACTGTTTTGACATCTTAACTTTTCTTTTTGAATCTACTACAGTATTGTCATCAATGCTAACTGTTTTGTTATGTATGTATTGGATTCTATTCATAAATAAAGTTATTAAAAAATAAAAAATAAAGAAATGATAGAATGAACATATAAATACACCTGAAACACTGTTATTTACAGTCCATAAACCAGAGCAAGCTGAATAAATAAATACCAATACTTAATTTCTTTTTTTCAAAACTCCATGATCTCGGTGTGTCCAAAATGCAGCTCCTTTTAAAATCACTGGTGTGATCTCTGTGATAAACAGCAAGTATGAAAAAAGGCAATCTGTGAAGACAGAAAACATGGAGCACAACAAAGTGCACAGACGATCTAAGTGCTGATGAATAAAATACGGATTATTATATATAAAAAAAAAGATGTACACTCACAAGATACACCCTCAAACATATGAGGTATGTAATAACGTTGGTTAAAAAGTTGTCCTCAAACAATGATTCACAAAATTTGTAGATGTCCCTTGTACTCCTGATGCTTGTATCTTGCCCCCTTTAGATGAGTGGGATATTTACAGCTGATTGTATTTCAACATATTCCCCCAACACAAAGAATGACTAGGGCTACAGAACAGGGATTCTTAACACATAAATGAAAATAACTGGAAATGGTGTAGCAGGCAGCGGTAACTCTGCAAAAAAGCCGGCTTCAGAACCGCCGCTACACACAGCTCACCTGTGTCCTCCGATGCGTAAAATGGGTGTGGCCTAATGCAATTCTCTGGGCTCCTCCCAGCTGCATCAGAGGCGATGCCCATCCTCAACAACAGAGTTCCTTTATAGCCAACACACATCTAGACCTCCCACAAACAGGGGAAACAAGTTAGTTGGTCATACGGTGTATCAAATAAAAGGAAGCCTGGATACTATTCATAGTCATAACACATTACCCCTATATTTCGCAATTAAAATCTTAAAATCAATAAACACACAGGTAAAAATAACATCTTATTACAGGCATATAAAAAAATATCAAAATAAGCTATTTACATTATTATAAAAAACTGTGTTGCGGTGACCTATGTCCTATATATAACAGAATGGTCATGTGGTTACAAACTTTACATATATCTAACAACATTATTTAAACTGACTAAAGGTTCATGCTGCAGTTAGGTGTCACTCCTTGATGTATATCTGATAATGAAAAAATATATAAAATTGAACCAGTTAGGATACCGTGTACTGGGTGGAGAGGGGATAGGGAGGGAGAAGTCACCCTATACGGCCAATCAGAATCTGTATGGATTTACTACTGCTACACTGTTATCGTAAAATATAAAAAAGAATTATCGATATTCCTCTCATATTATAAATATGGAAGCTAGTATAATTCAAACTACTTCAGATAAAACTCTAGTCACATGCCATGTCCCCTCAGAAAGGGAGACACTTCTTGCTAAAGGCGTCAAGCACACATGTTTAAACGCAATAATTCTCAACTCAATAATACTTAACTATTATCTGGCTGTAAGTCACTACTAGTTAAAACTGACATTTTCATATTCAGAATCCGCGAGACCACTGTGTGCTGTGAGAAAAAAAGGGAAAGGGGAGTTACCTCCTATGAACAATCACAGCCTTTAAAGGGTTAATCACTATTATCACTTATAGGAAACATAGAGGCAATACGTTGATAATGTCCTACATATTGAATCTTTCACTAGTATAATTCATGACATCACTACATAGGACCACAAACTACCTGTTCTCCACTGTTCTCCACAAATACCATAAAAAAGTCGAGTTAATACTCTAATATTGCCTCGCTAAAAACATTGCTAGACACCGCTGGCATTCTTGTTAATATGAATCTAACCGGCTAGTATTATATATCTGTATACAAAACATAGGGATATGATCCTAAGAGTCTAAAAAGGCTGCTAAGTCTATGTCGCGATTAAGACCCACTGGACCCATAGCACCCAATCTATGGATCCAGTATGTCTCTCACTTTCTAAGGCTAAGGAGACGATCCCCTCCTCTTACTGTTATTTTAACATGTTCAATTGCAATAATAGTCAAACCTGTACTGTCTTTATTGTGTACCTCCAAAAAATGAGCTGAGACCCCATGACTGTCAAGCCCATTCTCTGTATTTCTCAGGTGCTCACTAAATCTTGATTTTACTGGACGTTTCGTGCGACCTACGTAGATTATTCAGCCATGTTTCTAAATTAATGGGCCTCAACATGCTAGGACTAATCTTATTTTTCAGATTCACATTCCTCCTGAAAATAACTTGTCCCCCCCACTAAGTGCATCCTTAAGAATGGGGTCCTGCATGAGAATGGGCCAATGCTTCTTCATAGCCCTTTCAATTTCTCTTGAGGCTCTATTATATCTTGTAACTAACTGTATTTTCCTTTTGCTCACTTCAGCCCACCATTGTCCATTGCATTTTGACCATCATTTCTATGTTTAATTTTATTTCCATCTCTCTCTTTACCTTTTATTAAACTTTTCCTATCCATCTTTTCCACTTTATCTTAGATATTAGATAATAATTCCTCAAGGTACTCTTTTGCTAGGAATCTGTTTTTGGCATTTGGCTTTAGTATCAGTGGGTTTCCCATATAGACTGGTGTACACACTTCTAACTTCTTGTATTAATTCCAGATCCAAAAAAGTCACTTTTTCTTTATTCTATTCCATGGTGAACTTTAAATTCATCAGGTTCTTATTAGTGTAGTTAACAAATTCTTTTAATTCATCAACTGAACCCTGCCATATTATCAGCATTTCGTCTATATAACAATACCATTTAATAATTTGATTTCTATAAGGGTTCCCCATGTTGTATATGAACAAGTCCTCCCACCATCCCATATAGAGGTTTGTGAAATTGGGGGCAAATTTAGTGCCCATCGTGGTGCCTCTCATTTGTAGGAAGTGCTTGTTCTCAAACATGAAATAATTCTTGGCCAGGATAAATTCCATCGCTGATTCTAAGAAACCCATTTGTGTATCGTCAGTGCACTTTGTTGTGCACCATGTTTTCTGTCTTCACAGATTGCCTTTTTTGATAGATACACATATAAACACATAAATATATATATATAAGCATATCCATATATATTTATTTATTGCTGCCCAATGCTGCATGATTTTCCCCTTGCATGGCACTAGGTGATTTGCCATGGCTGCCGGCATGAAAATGAGGCTTACATTGGGGCCGATGGAAGCTCGCTCTTATGAGCGCTTGGGTTCCAGGCAATAGGAACGCAAGGTCATGTTCGCATTGCGCAGCACTTATAATACCAACACACATTCCGTGCTCTGGTATTACAGAGTGGAGTGCAAATATAGAGCTTGCATAAGCGCGATATTGCGCTCCACTTAAAATCTAGCCCAAAGTGATTTAAACTTAGAGGTACTTTTCATATGTCAAATAAGTTCATATTTAAAAAAAAAAAAAACATATATATAAAAAACAACATATCTATACACTTATTAAAAAAAAAAAGATCACGTAACAACATCTGTCATATCAATGAATATATGGTAAATACCAATAAGTAAGGGGTAATACTTGAGAAAAACACTTGTAATAAAAATGTGTGTAGTACATGTATTGCGAGTGATGTGTAAAAATTGAGTAATACTACGTCATGTGAACTGTGTAGAGGGGAATGCGATAATATAATAACATTTTAAAAAAAAATAGATGGAAAAAATGACAAATGTTGCAGCCATTGTACTACAATACATACCATGAAATCAAATAGGTCCACATTCCAGGAAGGATCCATACTATGTGAAGTGTATAATAGAGTAAAACTCTAAATTGTCAGGACATATTAAATGGTGAAACTATTGCTAAAGTCTCTGTGAGATACACAAAAAAGGTATGTGTGTAAATCAGTCTACAATATAGTGCAAAATTGTGAAATATGTGTGAGTGTGTAAGAAGGAAATGAAAGATTATGAATCCTATAATACGGATGTCCAAGAGAGAATCTAAATAAAGACATCATTGGCTGAGTGTATAAAGAAGTGGGTTTATCTTTTACACACCACATAGATCCTCACTCATTTTTTTGGATCAAATTTTATTTTCTACACATAATGGTACTGTTGGTTCCAAAACCCACTTAAAACCAGTGGACAGCAATAGCTATTTACATTATTTTAGCAATCATTACCTTTGTTGGAAGAAAAAATATTCCATATGTCCAATACCATAAGTTGCACAGAAATTGTAGCTCTCTTCAAGATTATAATGTTCAGAGTAACATTTTAACTCGTAGATTTTTAAATAAGGAATGTCCCTCTGAAATTGTAAAGGAGAGCTAATCTAGGGCAAGATCACTTGAAAGAAAAGATTTTTTTATTTCCAAAAAAAGAAAAACCAGGTGGCCAACAATCTATTAAAAGCTATGTTTATTACTAGATATACTTCTAATCATAGGAAAATTCAGATCATCCTCAAAAAACATTGGCACTTATTACTGAGGCCCTGAAGAGCTACGAGGTGTCCTGCCACTCCCCGTTGCGACGCTCTGGCTGTTGCCAGGGACACAGCGGTTGCTGTGAGCAAGCCATTTGGATGATTTGACGTCCTCCTTGGCACAAACTGGCGCCTATGTAAGTACCTGTATAACTTACATACACTGCCCAAGTATAGGACTTACTTTGTGTGCTCCTGTGTGTTACTTATTGCTGAATTGCTGGATTGCCTTATTGTTACTGAACTCTGCCTGTCTGTCACTCTGCTGTTTAACCCCTGAATTGCTGCATTGCCTTATTGTTACTGAACTCTGCCTGTCTGGCAACTCTGCTGTTTAACCCCTGAATTGCTGAATTGCCTTATTGTTACTGATCTCTGCCTGGCTGACCACTCTGCTGTTTAACCCCTCAATTGCTGGATTGCCTTTTTGTTGCTGAACTCTGCCTGTCTGACAACTCTGCTGTTTTACCCAGTACCGCTGATTCCTAGGACTGCCCTGTCTACCGTGAGTACTGCTTACTTTGAATTCTGCAACTGTATAGTTATAAGGGAGCAGAATATTCACAAGCATTCATCTTGTGAATTAGATTTAAATTCTGCAACTGTATAGTTATAAGGGAGCAGAATATTCACAAGCATTCATCTTGTGAATTAGATTTGAATTCTGCAACTGTATAGTTATAAGGGAGCAGAATATTCACAAGCATTCATCTTGTGAATTAGATTTGAATTCTGCAACTGTATAATTATAAGGTAAAGACACTTAGCATTTTCTACAATAGGGGCTTTTGTATTTGGACAACAATTGTGTGTTTTCAATTGGTAGGCAATTAGGAGAGAACCCCACCCTTAGTTTCTAGGATCTATTTAAAGGGTTCTATATTAGCTCTGCTAATGTAGCTCTGTGGATCTCACTGAAATAAGGATCTCATTTATATAAGGATTGCATTAAGTGCAAGAGTTATTTCAGGAGTTATTCAGAGTTAGTCAGTGAGGAGGTTAAATATTGTAGTAATTTGATAGAGTATCTACATATTTATTTAAACATGTCTCAGATTCAGTGCAATGGATGCCTTGCCCTGTTTGATCGTGCAGTATTCTGGAGATTCAGAGGCTGCCCAGTGTGTAAGCAGTTTTCTCTCTTATGGAAAGAAATAGCTTATCTTACAGATACAATAAATAACATGTCTGTTTGCTCAAAACATCCTTGTAAGGAAGCTGCACCTCTACCTCAGAGACTAAGAAAAATGAGATGGACAACTGTTGGCACAGGAAGGGTAAGAACAGTAGAACAAAGGCATACTCCTCATCCTTTGCCTTTGAAAAACTCTTATGCTGCTATTACTGCTGGCATCTGTGAATAAGAGAGCACAACTGCTAATACTTCTGACAGTGTATGTCTGAATCAGCAAACAAGAAATCCAAGGTAAGATCTGCAAAGGTAAATTTCTGTAAGACCTTGTTAATAGGTGACTCCATTTTAAGAAATGTACAGATAGATGATGATAATGGTAATTTGAGAGAGGTTAGATGTCTTCCAGGTTCTACTGCTCACAGAGGCCTAGATTTAGAGTTCGGCGGTAGCCGTCAAAACCAGCGTTAGAGGCTCCTAACGCTGGTTTTGGCCGCCCGCTGGTATTTGGAGTCAGTGATTAAAGGGTCTAACGCTCACTTTTCAGCCGTGACTTTTCCATACCGCAGATCCCCCTACGCCATTTGCGTAGCCTATCTTTTCAATGGGATCTTTCTAACGCCGGTATTTAGAGTCGTTTCTGCAGTGAGCGTTAGAGCTCTAACGACAAGATTCCAGCCGCCTGAAAATAGCAGGAGTTAAGAGCTTTCTGGCTAACGCCGGTTTATAAAGCTCTTAACTACTGTACCCTAAAGTACACTAACACCCATAAACTACCTATGTACCCCTAAACCGAGGTCCCCCCACACCGCCGCCACTCAATTAAAATTTTTAACCCCTAATCTGCCGACCGCCACCTACGTTATATTTATGTACCCCTAATCTGCTGCCCCTAACCCCGCCGACCCCTGTATTATATTTATTCACCCCTAACCTGCCCCCCACAACGTCGCCGCCAGCTACTTACAATAATTAACCCCTAATCTTCCGACCGCAAATCGCCGCCACCTACGTTATCCCTATGTACCCCTAATCTGCTGCCCCTAACACCGCCGACCCCTATATTATATTTATTAACCCCTAATCTGCCCCCCTCAACGTCGCCGACACCTGCCTACACTTATTAACCCCTAATCTGCCGAGCGGACCTGAGCGCTACTATAATAAAGTTATTAACCCCTAATCCGCCTCACTAACCCTATCATAAATAGTATTAACCCCTAATCTGCCCTCCCTAACATCGCCGACACCTACCTTCAATTATTAACCCCTAAACTTCCGATCGGAGCTCACCGCTATTCTAATAAATGGATTAACCCCTAAAGCTAAGTCTAACCCTAACACTAACACCCCCCTAAGTTAAATATAATTTTTATCTAACGAAATAAATTAACTCTTATTAAATAACTTATTCCTATTTAAAGCTAAATACTTACCTGTAAAATAAATCCTAATATAGCTACAATATAAATTATAATTATATTATAGCTATTTTAGGATTAATATTTATTTTACAGGCAACTTTGTAATTATTTTAACCAGGTACAATAGCTATTAAATAGTTAAGAACTATTTAATAGTTACCTAGTTAAAATAATAACAAATTTACCTGTAAAATAAATCCTAACCTAAGTTATAATTAAACCTAACACTACCCTATCAATAAAATAATTAAATAAACTACCTACAATTACCTACAATTAACCTAACACTACACTATCAATAAATAAATTAAACACAATTGCTACAAATAAATACAATTAAATAAACTAGCTAAAGTACAAAAATAAAAAAGAACTAAGTTACAGAAAATAAAAAAATATTTACAAACATAAGAAAAATATTACAACAATTTTAAACTAATTACACCTACTCTAAGCCCCCTAATAAAATAACAAAGCCCCCCAAAATAAAAAATTCCCTACCCTATTCTAAATTAAAAAAGTTACAAGCTCTTTTACCTTACCAGCCCTGAACAGGGCCCTTTGAGGGGCATGCCCCAAGAATTTCAGCTCTTTTGCCTGTAAAAGAATAAATACAATACCCCCCCTCAACATTACAACCCACCACCCACATACCCCTAATCTAACCCAAACCCCCCTTAAATAAACCTAACACTAAGCCCCTGAAGATCTTCCTACCTTGTCTTCACCATCCAGGTATCACCGATCCGTCCTGGCTCCAAGATCTTCATCCAACCCAAGCGGGGGTTGGCGATCCATAATCCGGTGCTCCAAAGTCTTCCTCCTATCCGGCAAGAAGAGGACATCCGGACCGGCAAACATCTTCTCCAAGCGCTATCTTCGATCTTCTTCCATCCGGTGCGGAGAGGGTCCATCTTGAAGCAGGCGACGCGGATCCATCCTCTTCTTCCGATGTCTCCCGACTAATGACGGTTCCTTTAAGGGACGTCATCCAAGATGGCGTCCCTCGAATTCCGATTGGCTGATAGGATTCTATCAGCCAATCGGAATTAAGGTAGGAATTTTCTGATTGGCTGATGGAATCAGCCAATCAGAATCAAGTTCAATCCGATTGGCTGATCCAATCAGCCAATCAGATTGAGCTCGCATTCTATTGGCTGTTCCGATCAGCCAATAGAATGCGAGCTCAATCTGATTGGCTGATTGGATCGGCCAATCGGATTGAACTAGATTCTGATTGGCTGATTCCATCAGCCAATCAGAAAATTCCTACCTTAATTCCGATTGGCTGATAGAATCCTATCAGCCAATCGGAATTCGAGGGACGCCATCTTGGATGACGTCCCTTAAAGGAACCGTCATTAGTCGGGAGACATCGGAAGAAGAGGATGGATCCGCGTCGCCTGCTTCAAGATGGACCCTCTCCGCACCGGATGGAAGAAGATCGAAGATGCCGCTTGGAGAAGATGTTTGCCGGTCCGGATGTCCTCTTCTTGCCGGATAGGAGGAAGACTTTGGAGCACCGGATTATGGATCGCCAACCCCCGCTTGGGTTGGATGAAGATCTTGGAGCCAGGACGGATCGGTGATACCTGGATGGTGAAGACAAGGTCGGAAGATCTTCAGGGGCTTAGTGTTAGGTTTATTTAAGGGGGGTTTGGGTTAGATTAGGGGTATGTGGGTGGTGGGTTGTAATGTTGGGGGGGGGGTATTGTATTTATTCTTTTACAGGCAAAAGAGCTGAAATTCTTGGGGCATGCCCCGCAAAGGGCCCTGTTCAGGGCTGGTAAGGTAAAAGAGCTTGTAACTTTTTTAATTTAGAATAGGGTAGGGAATGTTTTATTTTGGGGGGCTTTGTTATTTTATTAGGGGGCTTAGAGTAGGTGTAATTAGTTTAAAATTGTTGTAATATTTTTCTTATGTTTGTAAATATTTTTTTATTTTCTGTAACTTAGTTCTTTTTTATTTTTTGTACTTTAGCTAGTTTATTTAATTGTATTTATTTGTAGCAATTGTGTTTAATTTATTTATTGATAGTGTAGTGTTAGGTTAATTGTAGGTAATTGTAGGTAGTTTATTTAATTATTTTATTGATAGGGTAGTGTTAGGTTTAATTATAACTTAGGTTAGGATTTATTTTACAGGTAAATTTGTTATTATTTTAACTAGGTAACTATTAAATAGTTCTTAACTATTTAATAGCTATTGTACCTGGTTAAAATAATTACAAAGTTGCCTGTAAAATAAATATTAATCCTAAAATAGCTATAATATAATTATAATTTATATTGTAGCTATATTAGGATTTATTTTACAGGTAAGTATTTAGCTTTAAATAGGAATAAGTTATTTAATAAGAGTTAATTTATTTCGTTAGATAAAAATTATATTTAACTTAGGGGGGTGTTAGTGTTAGGGTTAGACTTAGCTTTAGGGGTTAATCCATTTATTAGAATAGCGGTGAGCTCCGATCGGAAGTTTAGGGGTTAATAATTGAAGGTAGGTGTCGGCGATGTTAGGGAGGGCAGATTAGGGGTTAATACTATTTATGATAGAGTTAGTGAGGCGGATTAGGGGTTAATAACTTTATTATAGTAGCGCTCAGGTCCGCTCGGCAGATTAGGGGTTAATAAGTGTAGGTAGGTGTCGGCGACGTTGTGGGGGGCAGATTAGGGGTTAATAAATATAACATAGGGGTCGGCGATGTTAGGGCAGCAGATTAGGGGTACATAGGGATAACGTAGGTGGCGGCGTTTTACGGAGCGGCAGATTAGGGGTTAAAAGTGTAATGCAGGGGTCAGCGATAGCGTGGGCGGCAGATTAGGGGTTAATAAGTGTAAGGCTAGGGGTGTTTAGACTCGGGGTACATGTTAGAGTGTTAGGTGCAGACGTAGGAAGTGTTTCCCCATAGGAAACAATGGGGCTGCGTTAGGAGCTGAACGCTGCTTTTTTGCAGGTGTTAGGTTTTTTTTCAGCTCAAACAGCCCCATTGTTTCCTATGGGAGAATCGTGCACGAGCACGTTTTTGATGCCGGCCGCGTCCGTAAGCAGCTCTGGTATCGAGAGTTGCATTTGCGGTAAAAATGCTCTACGCTCCTTTTTTGGAGCCTAACGCAGCATTTGTTTGAACTCTCGATACCAGAGTTAAATTTATGGTGCGGCCAGAAAAAAACCCGCGGAGCGTTAACAGCCCTTTTACCGCCGAACTCTAAATCTAGGCCAGAGATTTAGATCGTATTTCAAGAATTGTTAAAGCAGCTAGAAAAGACAGTGAGTTAGATGTTATTGTTCACCTAGGTACAAATGATCTGGCTAGAAATTATGTTGTTGCTGTGCAAAATGAGTTTTTTAAACTAGGAAGTTGTTTAGATCATGTGGCTGCATCTGTGTCCTTTTCTGCTGTTTTACCTGTGTATGGACAGGAAGAAGGAAGAATGCAGCGTATTATAGAATTTAACTCTTGGTTAGAGAGGTGGTGAAGGGAGAGAAGATATGGTTTTGTTAGCCATCAAAGCCCTGTTTGGCTTGATAGCAGCTTGTATAAGAAGGATGGTTTGCATCTGGATATTAAAGGGACAGGAGTATTGAGTAAAGAATTTAAAAACTTTATTAGTAGCAATTTAAACTAATGAAGGGGGACAGAGTTAATATACCCATCTGTCCCCCAGAACATGCCAAGACAGTCAACCAAATTTTAGATTCTTGTTTATTTAAGAAAAAAAACATTACTTGAAGGAATAAGACTTTGAATAATGTAGGCAGGGGTTGTATTAACTATGCAAAAGGATTTGAGAATTCTAAAAATATTCTACGTGCAATGTGCACAAATGCTCGCAGTTTAGTAAGTAAATTACCTACACTTACTGCAATAATGATTCAAGATAAATTGGATTTAGTTGCTATAACAGAGACATGGTACAATGACTCTCATGACTGGGAAACAGTCATACCTGGTTACATCTTGTTTAAAAAAAATAGAGTAGGTAAAAAAGGGGGCGGAGTTGCTCTGTACGTTAAAGACAATATTAAAGTAACTGAAATTGTAGAAAAAAATGACAATGTAGAAAGTGTTTGGGTAACTATAGAAACCGAAGGGAAACAGGTGTTTAGAATAGGAGTAGTATATAGACCACCATTACAGGATGAAGCATCAGACAATTTATTAATTGATGAAATAGCCAAAATTACAATGAAGGGCAATGTTATTGTAGTGGGGGACTTTAATATGCCTGATGTAGACTGGGAAGTACCTGTTGCCAAATCAACTAGAAGTAAATATATCCTGGAATCTTTACAAGGGGAATCTCTTGAGCAACTAGTAAAAGAACCAACACGAAAAGGAACTATATTAGATTTAGTACTTACAAACAGTGATATAGTATCTGAGGTGTCTGTGGGTGAGAACTTAGGCTCTAGTGATCATCAGTCTGTATGGTTTAATATTCAGGCAAAGGTACTAAGCAACTATAGTAAAACAAAAGTCTTAGGCCTAGATTTAGAGTTTGGCGGTAGCCGTTAAAACCAGCGTTAGAGGCTCCTAACGCTGGTTTTAGGCTACCGCCGGTATTTGGAGTCACTCAAAATAGGGTCTAACGCTCACTTTTCAGCCGCGACTTTTCCATACCGCAGATCCCCTTACGCCATTTGCGTATCCTATCTTTTCAATGGGATCTTCCTAACTCCGGTATTTAGAGTCGTTTCTGAAGTGAGCGTTAGAGCTCTAACGACAAAACTCCAGCCGCAGGAAAAAAGCAGGAGTTAAGAGCTTTCTGGGCTAACGCCGGTTCATAAAGCTCTTAACTACTGTACCCTAAAGTACACTAACACCCATAAACTACCTATGTACCCCTAAACCGAGGTCCCCCAACATCGCCGACACTCGATTAATTTTTTTTAACCCCTAATCTGCCGACCGCCACCTACGTTATACTTATGTACCCCTAATCTGCTGCCCCTAACACCGCCGACCCCTGTATTATATTTATTAACCCCTAACCTGCCCCCCACAACGTCGCCGCCAGCTACTTACAATAATTAACCCCTAATCTGCCGACCGCAAAGCGCCGCCACCTACGTTATCCTTATGTACCCCTAATCTGCTGCCCCTCACACCGCCGACCCCTATATTATATTTATTAACCCCTAATCTGCCCCCCTCAACGTCGCCGACACCTAACTACACTTATTAACCCCTAATCTGCCGAGCGGACCTGAGCGCTACTATAATAAAGTTATTAACCCCTAATCCGCCTCACTAACCCTATCATAAATAGTATTAACCCCTAATCTGCCCTCCCTAACATCGCCGACACCTAACTTCAATTATTAACCCCTAATCTGCCGAACGAATCTCGCCGCTATTCTAATAAATGTATTAACCCCTAAAGCTAAGTCTAACCCTAACACTAACACCCCCCCCTAACTTAAATATAATTTAAATCTAACGAAATTAATTAACTCTTATTAAATAAATTATTCCTATTTAAAGCTAAATACTTACCTGTAAAATAAACCCTAATATATCTACAATATAAATTATAATTATATTGTAGCTATTTTAGGATTAATATTTATTTTACAGGCAACTTTGTAATTATTTTAACCAGGTACAATAGCTATTAAATAGTTAAGAACTATTTTATAGTTACCTAGTTAAAATAACAAAATTACCTGTAAAATAAGTCCTAACCTAAGTTATAATTAAACCTAACACTACCCTATCAATAAATTAATTAAATAAAATACCTACAATTACCTACAATAAAACCTAACACTACACTATCAATAAATAAATTAAATACAATTTCTACAAATAACTACAATTACATAAACTAACTAAAGTACAAAAAATAAAAAAGAACTAAGTTACAAAAAATAAAAAAATATTTACAAACATAAGAAAAATATTACAACAATTTTAAACTAATTACACCTACTCTAAGCCCCCTAATAAAATAGCAAAGACCCCCAAAATAAAAAAATTCCCTACCCTATTCTAAATTAATAAATTTAAAAGATCTTTTACCTTACCAGCCCTGAACAGGGCCCTTTGCGGGGCATGCCCCAAGAAAATCAGCTCTTTTGCCTGTAAAAAAAAACATACAATACCCCCCCCCCCAACATTACAACCCACCACCCACATACCCCTAATCTAATCCAAACCCCCCTTAAATAAACCTAACACTAAGCCCCTGAAGATCTTCCTACCTTGTCTTCACCTCAACAGGTATCACCGATCCGTCCTGGCATCCGGTGCTGAAGAGGTCCAGAAGAGGCTCCAAAGTCTTCCTCCTATCCGGCAAGAAGAGGACATCCGGACCGGCAAACATCTTCATCCAAGCTGCATCTTCGATCTTCTTCCATCCGGTGCGGAGCGGGTCCATGTTGAAGCATCCGACGCGGATCCATCCTCTTCTTCCGGCGTCTCCCGACGAATGACGGTTCCTTTAAGGGACGTCATCCAAGATGGCGTCCCTCGAATTCCGATTGGCTGATAGGATTCTATCAGCCAATCGGAATTAAGGTAGGAATATTCTGATTGGCTGATGGAATCAGCCAATCAGAATCAAGTTCAATCCGATTGGCTGATCCAATCAGCCAATCAGATTGAGCTCGCATTCTATTGGCTGTTCCGATCCAAACTCACTGGCTCAGAAGAGGATAAAGAAAAATGGAAAACCCATCAAAAGATGACAAAGCAGTTAATCAGAAAGGCTAAAGCTGATGCAGAAGAGAAAATAGCACAATCTGTAAAAAACGGTGACAAAACCTTCTTTAGATATATCAGTGAAAAGAGAAAAACTAACAGAGGGATAGTTAGACTCAAGAATGAGAATAGAGTATTGGAAGAAGATAAACAAATAGCAAACTGTTTAAATGATTACTTTTGTTCAGTCTTTACAACAGATGGTAAAGATAGTGAGATTCTATTAAGGGATGTTACTGTAAATAATAATGTGAGTAGTACTTTTCTTTTTACAGAGGAAGAGGTTTCAAGGGCTTTATCAAAAATAAAAGTTAATAAGTCTGTGGGTCCAGATAATATTCATCCAAGAGTTCTAAGAGAACTTCGATCCGTAATAGCTACTCCATTAGCTGATTTATTTAATCAGTCACTTCTAACAGGAGTTGTTCCAAAAGACTGGAAAATTGCCAATGTAGTCCCTCTTCATAAAAAGGGTAGTAGGGAAGATTCTGCTAACTATAGGCCAGTCAGTTTGACCTCAATTGCAGGGAAATTAATGGAAACTCTTTTAAAGGAAAGACTTGTATCTTTCATTCAGACAAACAACTTAGAAGATAAAGGACAGCATGGTTTCACTGCTGGAAGATCATGCCTGACTAATCTAATTGATTTCTTTGACCATGTAACTAAAATAATAGACCAGGGAGGAGCCATAGATGTTGCATATCTAGACTTTAACAAAGCATTTGACACCGTCCCACACAACAAACGTATTCACAAAATGTATTGCCTTGGAATAGATGCTAAGATTGTTAAGTGGGTAGAATGCTGGCTTAAAGATAGACGACAGAGGGTTTCAATTAATGGAGTACATTCAAATGAGGCATCAGTTACTAGTGGTGTTCCCCAAGGGTCAGTTCTTGGGCCTGTTTTGTTTAACATGTTCATAAGTGATATTGGAAGTGGGCTTAAGGGGAAGGTTTGCTTGTTTGCTGATGATACAAAAATTTGTAACAGGGTAGATGTTCCAGGAGGAGTTGATCAAATGAACTGTGATATTAATAAACTAGAGGACTGGTCAAATAAATGGGATCTGAAATTTAATATTACCAAGAGCAAAATTATGCATACAGGATCCAAAAACCCAAAGGCCAATTATAGTCTCAATGGTACATTACTGACTGAAATTAAAGAAGAAAGGGATTTGGGAATTATTATTTCAGATGATTTAAAATTTGGTACACAATGCTGCAGTGCAGCCAGCAAGGCCAGTCAAATGCTTGGTTGCATTGGAAGAGGTTTTAGTAGCAGAAATAGCAAGGTTCTTATGCCACTTTACAGATCATTAGTTAGACCAAATATGGAATATTGTGTACAGTTCTGGAGACCATATCTTCAGACAGATATAAATAAAGTAGAAGCTGTCCAAAGGAGGGCTACTAAAATGGTACATGGTCTAAAATATAAAACGTACAAAGAAAGACTCTATGAACTAAATATGTATAGTTTAGAGGATAGAAGGTAAAGAGGTGACATGATAGAAACCTTCAAATATATGAAGGGACTTAATAAAATAGAAGCTGAAAGCATTTTTCACAAAAAAAATAAATGCCAAAACAAGGGGTCACAATCTAAAGTTAGAGGGTAGTAGATTCAGGAGAAATTTGAGGAAGCATTTTTTTACAGAAAGGGTGGTGGATTCATGGAATAAACATCCATTTGAGGTGGTAAACACAAAGACTGTAAAGGAATTTAAAAATGCCTGGACATGCATAAGGCTATCCTAAGGAAAAAGTAACATGTAATATGGGTAGACTTGATGGGCCTTTTTGGTTCTTATCTACCGTCAAATTCTATGTTTCTATGTTTCTATGTTTCATTTCATACATCTCATTTTATTCTGGGATATTTCCTTATCCTTCCACTTGTTGCTGGTATAAGAAGACTACTGGCCAAGTTTGGTCTGATAGGGAACTATCCCATGAGCATTACATTATACTTGGGCCATGGACCAAAATTAGGTAGGTAGAGCAATCTCTTTTCAGGGACAGATGCTGGGAACCCACGCCTCCCACCTGTAAAGCCTGGATTCCAATTTGGAGGCTATTACTACTATGCTCTACCTACTTGTTGCAGAGAAAAATGCTGTGTCTGTTGCCATACAGCATGTCCCTACTGCTAGTACCGCAACCACCTCCCCTTCTTCTGGTAGCATACCCCGGATACCGTTGTCTGACAAGTTGGATGGCACTACCGACTGTAGGGGTTTTCTCAACCAGTGCAGACTGCATTTCTGCAATGACCCTCATACCTTCCAGTCTCATCAGTCAAAGGTTACCTTTAACATATCTTTGTTAAAAGACAAGGCCCTAGCCTGGGTCTCTCCCCTGCTCAACTCCTTAACGATGCTCATACCTTTATTTCTGCATTATCTTGTATTTGAGACACTCACTTGGATCTCTGCCAGAGCAATAGATCTGTGGCACAATACGCCATTGAATTTCACACCTTAGCACTTGAGACTAGTTGGGATTGCAGTGCTCTCAAGGCGGCATTCTGGAGAGGTCTGCATGAGCACATCAATGATGAGCTCACTTATCGTAATGTCCCCTCTTCCCTGGATGATATTTTAGTACTATGCATCAATCTGGATTCTCGCTTTCAGGAAAGACAAGCTGAGAGAGAGAGAACTCGCAGAATCCATCCCTATCGTCCTCCTACCTGTCCCGCCAATAGACTGCCCTCTACCCTTCCAGCACCTCCCATTACCTCTGAAGAGGAACCTATCGATCTCTCTTCCCTTAAATCTTCCGAATCTGAATGACAGAGAAGAAGGATATTAAGACTGTGCTTCTATTGTGGTTCTAATGCACACCAACTTAAGAATTGTGATATACTGCCAGGAAAAGCCAATGCTTAGAGGATAAGAGTGGGGTACCTCTAAGCATGGCCACTACTAATTCTCCACACTCTTCTCGGATCTTGGTACCTGTTACCCTCACCTTTCTCCAGAACTCTGTCCATGCTCAGGCCTTTGTTTATTCAGGGGCAGCCAGAAATTTCCTAGATCACTGTTTTATTATTCACGCAGAATTGCCTCTTCTCCAGAAAAAATAATGTCTAAAAATAACCACTCTGGATGGCACTCCCCTTGGATCAAGTTTAATTCATTTGGAATCAGCACCCCTAATCATGACTGTGGAGGTCCTACAATCTGAACAGTTGCAGTTTTATGTAATTCTCCTGCACAACCTTGGTCTTCCTAGGCTATGTAAACACAATCCTCAATTCAACTGGACTGAAGGACAGTTGGCCTCCTGGGGTAAATCCTCTTTTCACTCCTGCCTGGCTATGATTACTCTACTACAACACATTCCTATAGCCAGCCTTCTGACCCCTTCTAACCTTCCCTCAGTATATGCAGACTTTAAGTATGTCTTTGAAAAGAAAGCAGCTGATGTGCTACCACCTCACCGCCCTTAAGCCTGAAAAACTGACCTCTTTCCTGGAGCCCCACTTCCTAAAGAAAAGACTTATCCACTGTCCAAAGCTGAAACCAAAGCAATGGAAGAATATAATCAAGAGAATTTAGCTAAAGGCTACATTCACCCTCTCCTCCTCTCCCGCCGGGGCTGGATTTTATTTTGTCCGTAAAAAGGATGGTGGTCTGAGACCATGTATCGACTAAAGAGCCCTAAACAACATAATGTTCAAGAATCGTTATCCTATTCCCTTGATCACTGAATTATATGATTCACTCCAAAATGCTTGCTAGATTACAAAATTAGATCTTCGTGGGGTATACAATCTCATTCACATCTTTGTGTGCTCCTGGGTGTTACTTATTGATGAATTGCTGGATTGACTTATTGTTACTGAACTCTGCCTGCTTGACCACTCTGCTGTTTAACCCCTGAATTGCTGAATAACCTTATTGTTACTGAACTCTGCCTGTCTGACCACTCTGCTGTTTAACCCCTGAATTGCTAGATTTCTTTATTGTTACTGAACTGTGCCTGTCTGCCCACTCTGCTGTTTAACCACTCAATTGCTGGTTTGCCTTTTTTGTTGAAGAACTCTGCCTGTCTGACCACTCTGCTGTTTTACCCAGTACTGCTGATTCCTTGGACTGCCCTGTCTACCGTGAGTACTGCTTACCTCATTTCATACATCTCACTTTGTTCTGGGATATTTCCTTATCCTTCCACTTGACGTTGGGATAAGAAGACTACTGGCCAAGTTTGGTCTGATAGGGAAATATCCCACGAGCATTACACGAGGCAGCAAAATATTCCAAGGTATCTGCCACTATGTCGAGTAAACCTGTCAAAATATTCCAAACTCCCGACATAGCTGCTAACAGGCGGTATCACAGAGAGGCATTTACTATACATGCCATTGGTTGGCGATGCTGGATATAGATAACTGCCAGCATCGCCGCCCATGTTAGCAATGTATAGTTTGCCACAGCAAAATGCCCACAAGCGGCAATGTCAGCAATGCGGGTGGTAAAGTCACACTCCCATTGACTTCTAGGGGAGAGACATGGGTGCTCACAGGCACTGCTCGGCCATGCCCCTTTATAAAAAAATCTTTACAGATACTTTGAACATTGGGGCCTAAGAGGACCCATTCTAAAAGATTTAGGGCTAGATTATGAGTGGAGCACTATCTTAACGTGTGCCCGTAAAGGGGCAAATTTGCCCCTTTACGGGAACACGTTAAATAACCAGCCATTACAAGTGGCTGGTTAATCCTGCCACAAAGTTTGCGGTTTCACTTTGCGCTTAGCACAATTAACCAGAGGTCAGACCTCTGGAGAAAAAAAATGCCCTATTCCCTTCAAATTAATGATTACTGTACTTAACAATTAAAAATAAAGATGACCACCACCACCAGCCTGAACCATTGATACAAGGCAGGATGGATCCATGCTTTTATATGTCAAATTCTGACCCTACCATCTGAATGTCACAGCTGAAATCGAGACTCATCAGAGCCGGCAATGTTTTTCCAATCTTCTATTGTCCAATTTTGGTGAGCCTGTGCGAATTGTAGCCTCAGTTTCACGTTCTTAGCTGCCAGGAGTGGCACCTGATGTGGTCTTCTGCTGCTGTAGCTCATCTGCTTCAAGGTTCGAAGTGTTGTGCGTTCAGAGATGGTATTCTGCATACCTTGGTTGTAACAAGTGGTTATTTGAGTTACTGTTGCCTTTCTATCATCTCAAACCAGTGTGCCCATTCTCCTCTGACCTCTGACATCAACAAGGCATTTTTGTACACACAACTGGCGCTCACTGGATATTTTCTCTTTTTTGGACCATTCTCTGTAAACCCTAGAGATGGTTGTGCATGAAAATCCCAATAGATCAGCAGTTTTAAAATACTCAGACTAGCCCGTCTGGCACCAACAACCATGCCACGTTCAAAGTCCCTTAAATCCCCTTTCTTCCCCATTCTGATGCTCGGTTTAAACTTCAGTAAGTCGTCTTCACCATGTCTAGATGCCTAAATGCATTGAGTTGCTGCCATGTGATTGGCTGATTAGCAATTTGTGTTATCAAGCAATTGAACAGATGTACCTAAAACAATGGCCGGTGAGTGTATGTATAAATTCATATACATATATATTTATTTATTGCTGCCCAACACTGTGCAGTTTGCCGTGTCTATAGATTTTAAAACGAGGCTCCCATTGAAGCCTACGGAAGCGCGCTCTCGTGAGTGCAAAGCTTCCGGGCAATTGCTTCTCACTTGTAATACCAGTGCACATTTTATTTTTTGTGCTGGTATTACTGCATATCACACTCGCCTAAGTGCAATATTGCGCTCCACTCGTAATCTAGCCCTTAGTGGGAGAAAAAACTAAATGTGTGTTCAGAAGAGCAAAGACACTTAAAGGGACATTATATACAATTGTTTTCCCCTTAATATGTTTCAAATTACTTTTTTACCAGTATAAAATGTATGAGATTTGCTTTTTACGGTTTATTTGCATATATGAATTAGCTGATTTTGTGTTTTGAAGCCACAACCTAATAAAATAAGTTGAGCTTGTAGGTATAATCAGATCTCCTTACTTTATCACATTGTGTACTTATACATGGTTCTTTATCTTATGTATTTCCATAACCCAATCACCAATACTTGGAGAGAACAATGGAAAATTAACATTGTATTACCTTATCTATTATATACCCCACTGGAAGTGTAATTTCTTCAACTGGCTGTGTTTACACAGCTTTGCCATAAGGCCAGGAGAGGTGGAGATACCACAGGCTAAATTAACTAATAAAAATACAAATATAAGGGTAATGGAAATACTTGTAAACAATTTAATACACTCTAGCAGGTAAAGTGGATCATTGGGAACAAATTAAAGGGGAGACAATTTTTGAGTAAATTGTCCTTTTAACAATAAATTGTCTCCAAGTAAAATAGTGGTAAGTAAAAAACGAATAAACACATATAAAGAAAAATATTCTCCATAGAAATGTGGTTCCATCCTCCTCTTTTTTGCAATAAAAGAAGGCGATTTTTAGGTGCAATAAGAAAAGGTATAATATGTGAAAATGTATATCACATGGACAGACCAATTTTAAATCCAATATTATTCAACAAATATTCCCCATCACCAAATGGTTAAGCTGTTCATCAGAGTATGTTATTTACTTATATCTGCTGCCCCCAACATCGCCGCCACTGAAATAAATCTATTAAGCCCTAATCTGCCGCTCCCGATATCGCCACCACTATAATAAAGTTATTAACCCCTTTTCCCCCGCACCCCAACATCGCCCAGACTATAATAAAAATAATAACCCCTATTCTGCTGCTCCCCGACATCGCCGCCACTAAATAAAGTTATTAAACCCTAAACCTCTGGCCTCCTACATCGCTACCACTAAATAAACCTAATAACCCCTAAACCACCAACCCCCCACATTGCAACAACCTAAATTAAACTATTAACCTCTAAACCTAACCCTAAACCTAACCCTAACCGTAACCTTAAACCTAACTGTAACCCTAACCCTAAACCTAACACCCCCTAACTTTAACGTAAATAAAATAGACCTAAATTAAATTTACAATTATTAACTAAATAATACCTATTCAAAACTAAATACAAACTTTAAGGTTTTATTTTTATTTAACAGGTAAGTTTGTATTTATTTTAACTAGGTAGACTAGTTAGTAAATAGTTATTAACTATTTACTAACTACCTAGTTAAAATAAATACAAACTTACCTGTGAAATAAAAGTAAAACCTAAGCTGCCTTACACTAAAACCTAACATTACAAAAATAAAAAACCTACAATTACAAAAAATAAAAAACACTAAAATTACAAAAAATAAAAAAACTACCACTACAAAAAATAACAAACGAAATTATCCAAAACAATAAAAATTATTACTATTCTAATACCACCCCAAAATAAAAAGGAAAAAGAAATCAGCTCTTTTTCTAATATAGAAAAACAAACACCACCTAACAGTATACAAACCCCCACCCCCCAAACCCACAAAATAAAAATAAAGTTAAACCTAATCTACCAATTGCCCTGAAAAGGGCATTGCCCTTAAAAGGGTATTCAGCTCTTTTGCTGCCCATTAAAAATAAAAAATGACTATTATAAAAAAAACACCCCAAAAAGAAATAAAACATTTAAATTATTCAAAATAATAAAAATGATTCCTATTCTAATACCCCGTTTAAAAAAAACACCCCAAAATAAAAGAACCCTAATTGCATCCAAAAAAACCTTAAAAAAAACCTAACACTAACCCCTCTTTAGGTACTCACAGTTGCTGAAGTCCGGCTTGAATGATCTTTATCCCAGCGGCTCCATCTTCATCCATCGAAGGACCCGCATCTTCTTCATCCCTGCGGAGGCGAAGTGGTCGATGAAAGGAGGCAGAGGTCCAGGCTAAGGTCCAAGGCGGAGGTCCAGGCGAAGGTCCAAGGCGGAGGTCCAGGTGGAGGTCCAAGGCGGAGGTCCATCGATCCGACGTGGAGGTCCTCTTTATGCTATTGTCCGCCGCACACTGAGGATTCAAATGCAAGGTACCATTGAATTCCTATTGGCTGAAAAAATTAAATCAGCCAATAGGAATTAGGGCTGCTAAAAACCTATTGGCTGTTCAAATCAGCCAATAGGATTTAAGCAGCTTTCATTCCAATTGGCTGATTCAAATCAGCCAATAGGAATGAGAGCTGCTTAAATCCTAATAGGTTTATTTAGTGGTAGTGATGTGGGAGGCCAGAGGTTTAGGGGTTAATAACTTTATTTAGTGGTGGTGATGTTGAGGAGCGGCGGAATAGGGGTTAATATCTTTATTATAGTGTGGGGGATGTTGGGGTGTGGGGGAATAGGGGTTAATCATTTTAGTATAGTGGCAACGATGTCGGGTAGCGGCGTAGTAGGGGTTAATAAATTTTATTAGTGGCGGCTATGTCGGGAGCGGCAGATTAGGGGTTAATAAATTTAATATAGTGTTTGTGATGCGGGAGGGCCTCGGTTTAGGGGTTAATAGGTAGTTTATGGGTGTTAGTGTACTTTGTAACAGTTTAGTTATGAGTTTTGTTGCATAAAACTTATAACTACTGGTCTCAGATTGCGAAACGGATCGTGTCGGTATAGGCTGTAACGCAAGTTTTTTAGCCTCACCGCAAAACTCGTAATGGCAGCGCTATGGGAATCCCATGAAAAAAAGTCATTTTTTTAAGTGCATGACTGACGTTGCGATACAGGCTAAAAGGCTTGCGGTACAGCTATACAGACAAGACTCGTAATGGCTGCATTGCTGTTTTAATGCTGAAATGGCAATTTTTTTAGCATTAAAACACGAACGCAAAACTCTTAATCTAGGTGTTATTTAACTGCTTATGTGGGGTAAAATACGTAGGGCGCACCTGCCGCACTATTAGAACTAGGTGGAACGAACACTATTATAACATAAAAGGAAAGGAGAAAAGGACAAATCCCATAGTGTAGTCGCCCATTGTCACAAACATCATAAACGTGATCCCAATATATTCACTATTACCCCTATTGAACAAATTGAACCATCTCCCTTCTATAATCATTTCAGCCAATTGAGACAAAGAGTGACTTATTCAGTTTACAGACCCTTAGTCCCACTGGTCTCAATGTTTATGCATTTTTTAGCAGCATTTGAATCTACATAGTCTTTCATTGTACACCACATTTAGATTCTCACTTGGATATCCATGTTATAGGATTCCCAATCTTTCATTTCCTTCTTATATACTCTTTCTTACACTAATTTCACAATTTTACACTATATTGTAGACTGATTTACACACATACATTTTTTTGTGCATCTCACAGACACTTTAGCAATAGTTTTGCCATTTAATATATCTTTCACCAGACTTACATGCATTCACCATATTTGGGGCCAATTGGTCACTGTACTATCTCATATTTTAGAGTTTTATGCTGTGTTAACTCAGTTAGTTTTCTGGGCGGGTTTCCCCTGAAACCCGCCCAGAAAACTAACTGAGTTAACACAGAATATAATAATAACAACATTGACAAAACGCTACTATTACCTAATAATGAAAATAAAAAACAAATAAATCGGAAAATCTAGATTTATACTAGAATTTGTGGCAATAATAGGAACCAATTAACCTTTAAGATGGGAAAACATAAACATAACATAGGAAATATCCCAGAGATGCAATGGGTGAAACAGGAAACATAACATAGGAAATATCCCAGAGATGCAATGGGTGAAACAGGAAACATAACATAGGAAATATCCCAGAGATGCAATGGGTGAAACAGGAAACATAACATAGGAAATATCCCAGAGATGCAATGGGTGAAACAGGAAAGGGAGGTGCCTCTAAAAATGGCGCCAAAACAGCACCAATCATTTCAACACTGACCCTACTTAAAGCTCCCAGATTTTCTGATACAGTATAGTCTTGAGAAAGGCCTAGTCTAGGCCGAAACGCGTTGGCATACTGGTGAGCCTGGTTTTAATTACCTATATTATATATCATATACAGTGTTGCACTATTTGTTTCTCTTTTGTTCCCTTTTAGGTATTTTATCAATGTATTTGTTTGTTATGGATCTTACCAAGGATTTTTAACATCTGAATTAACTAGGATTTGTTTTGACTAGATCTTTAGTGCTTTTTAATATTATCACTGATTTTCTATTTTTGTCTTTTGATATTTTTGTCTTTTAATTTTTGTCTTTTGATTTTTGACCTTTGTTTATCATTTGAATTCAAGTTTTCCACGTGGATTTTTTCACAAGTTATTTTTATTGTTATTTTTATACACCTCACGGATTTACAATTTCTTTCATGTAATTAGCAAGAGTCCATGAGCTAGTGACGTATGGGATATACATTCCTACCAGGAGGGGCAAAGTTTCCCAAACCTCAAAATGCCTATAAATACACCCCTCACCACACCCACAATTCAGTTTTACAAACTTTGCCTCCTATGGAGGTGGTGAAGTAAGTTTGTGCTAGATTCTATGTTGATATGCGCTCCGCAGCAAGTTGGAGCCCGGTTTTCCTCTCAGCGTGCAGTGAATGTCAGAGGGATGTGAGGAGAGTATTGCCTATTTGAATGCAGTGATCTCCTTCTACGGGGTCTATTTCATAGGTTCTCTGTTATCGGTCGTAGAGATTCATCTCTTACCTCCCTTTTCAGATCGACGATATACTCTTATTTATATACCATTACCTCTGCTGATTTTCGTTTCAGTAATGGTTTGGCTTTCTACAAACGTGTAGATGAGTGTCCTGGGGTAAGTAAATCTTATTTTCTGTGACACTCTAAGCTATGGTTGGGCACTTTATTTATAAAGTTCTAAATATATGTATTCAAACATTTATTTGCCTTGACTCAGAATGTTCAACATTCCTTATTTTCAGACAGTCAGTTTCATATTTGGGATAATGCGTTTGAATCAATCATTTTTTCTTACCTTAAAAATTTGACTTTTTTTCCCTGTGGGCTGTTAGGCTCGCGGGGGCTGAAAATGCTTCATTTTATTGCGTCATTCTTGGCGCAGACTTTTTTGGCGCAAAAAATCTTTCTGTTTCCGGCGTCATACGTGTCGCCGGAAGTTGCGTCATTTTTTGACGTCCTTTTGCGCCAAAAATGTCGGCGTTCCGGATGTAGCGTCATTTTTGGCGCCAAAAAGCATTTAGGTGCCAAACAATGTGGGCGTATTATTTGGCGCCAAAAAATATGGGCGTCGCTTTTGTCTCCACATTATTTCAGTCTGATTTTTTCTTTGCTTCTGGTTACTAGAAGCTTGTTTATTGGCATTTTTTCCCATTCCTGAAACTGTCATTTAAGGAATTTGATCAATTTTGCTTTATATGTTGTTTTTTCTCTTACATATTGCAAGATGTCTCACGTTGCATCAGAAGATACTTCAGGAAAATCGCTGTCTAGTGCTGGAACTACCAAAGCTAAGTGTATCTGCTGTAAACTTTTGGTAGCTATTCCTCCGGCTGTTGTTTGTATTAATTGTCATGACAAACTTGTTAAAGCAGATAATATTTCCTTTAGTAATGTACAATTGCCTGTTGCAGTTCCCTCAACATCTAAGCTGCAGAATGTTCCTGATAACATAAGAGATTTTGTTTCTGAATCCATCAAGAAGGCTATGTCTGTTATTTCTCCTTCTAGTAAACATAAAAAATCTTTTAAAACTTCTCTCTCTACAGATGAATTTTTAAATGATCATCATTCTGATTCTGATGACTCTTCTGGTTCAGAGGATTCTGTCTCAGAGATTGATGCTGATAAATCTTCATATTTATTTAAAATGGAATTTATTCATTCTTTACTTAAAGAAGTACTAATTGCTTTAGAAATAGAGGATTCTGGTCCTCTTGATACTAATTCTAAACGTTTAGATAAGGTGTTTAAATCTCCTGTGGTTATTCCAGAAGTTTTTCCTGTTCCTAATGCTATTTCTGAAGTAATTTCCAGAGAATGGGATAAATTGGGTAATTCATTTACTCCTTCTAAACGTTTTAAGCAATTATATCCTGTGCCGTCTGACAGATTAGAATTTTGGGACAAAATCCCTAAAGTTGATGGGGCTATTTCTACCCTTGCTAAACGTACTACTATTCCTACGTCAGATGGTACTTCGTTTAAAGATCCTTTAGATAGGAAAATTGAATCCTTTCTAAGAAAAGCTTATCTGTGTTCAGGTAATCTTCTTAGACCTGCTATATCTTTGGCTGATGTTGCTGCAGCTTCAACTTTTTGGTTGGAGACTTTAGCGCAACAAGTAACAGATCATGATTCTCATAATATTATTATTCTTCTTCAGCATGCTAATAATTTTATCTGTGATGCCATTTTTGATATTATCAGAGTTGATGTCAGGTTTATGTCTCTAGCTATTTTAGCTAGAAGAGCTTTATGGCTTAAAACTTGGAATGCTGATATGGCTTCTAAATCAACTCTACTTTCCATTTCTTTCCAGGGTAACAAATTATTTGGTTCTCAGCTGGATTCCATTATCTCAACTGTTACTGGTGGGAAAGGAACTTTTTACCACAGGATAAAAAATCTAAGGGTAAAAACAGGGCTAATAATCGTTTTCGTTCCTTTCGTTTCAACAAAGAACAAAAGCCTGATCCTTCATCCTCAGGAGCAGTTTCAGTTTGGAAACCATCTCCAGTCTGGAATAAATCCAAGCCTTCTAGAAAGGCAAAGCCTGCTTCTAAGTCCACATGAAGGTGCGGCCCTCATTCCAGCTCAGCTGGTAGGGGGCAGGTTATGTTTTTTCAAAGAAATTTGGATCAATTCTGTTCACAATCTTTGGATTCAGAACATTGTTTCAGAAGGGTACAGAATTGGTTTCAAGATGAGACCTCCTGCAAAGAGATTTTTTCTTTCCCGTGTCCCAGTAAATCCAGTGAAAGCTCAAGCATTTCTGAATTGTGTTTCAGATCTAGAGTTGGCTGGAGTAATTATGCCAGTTCCAGTTCTGGAACAGGGGATGGGGTTTTATTCAAATCTCTTCATTGTACCAAAGAAGGAGAATTCCTTCAGACCAGTTCTGGATCTAAAAATATTGAATCGTTATGTAAGGATACCAACGTTCAAAATGGTAACTGTAAGGACTATCTTGCCTTTTGTTCAGCAAGGGCATTATATGTCCACAATAGATTTACAGGATGCTTATCTGCATATTCCGATTCATCCAGATCATTATCAGTTCCTGAGATTCTCTTTTCTGGACAAGCATTACCAGTTTGTGGCTCTGCCGTTTGGCCTAGCTACAGCTCCAAGAATTTTTACAAAAGTTCTCGGTGCCCTTCTGTCTGTAATCAGAGAACAGGGTATTGTGGTATTTCCTTATTTGGACGATATCTTGGTACTTGCTCAGTCTTTACATTTAGCAGAATCTCATACGAATCGACTTGTGTTGTTTCTTCAAGATCATGGTTGGAGGATCAATTTACCAAAAAGTTCATTGATTCCTCAGACAAGGGTAACTTTTCTGGGTTTCCAGATAGATTCAGTGTCCATGACTCTGTCTTTAACAGACAAGAGACGTCTAAAATTGATTTCAGCTTGTCGAAACCTTCAGTCACAATCATTCCCTTCGGTAGCCTTATGCATGGAAATTCTAGTTCTTATGACTGCTGCATCGGACGTGATCCCCTTTGCTCATTTTCACATGCGACCTCTTCAGCTCTGTATGCTGAATCAATGGTGCAGGGATTACACAAAGATATCTCAATTAATATCTTTAAAACCGATTGTACGACACTCTCTAACGTGGTGGACAGATCACCATCGTTTAATTCAGGGGGCTTCTTTTGTGTTTCCGACCTGGACTGTAATTTCAACAGATGCAAGTCTCACAGGTTGGGGAGCTGTGTGGGGATCTCTGGCGGCACAAGGAGTTTGGGAATCTCAGGAGGTGAGATTACCGATCAATATTTTGGAACTCCGTGCAATTTTCAGAGCTCTTCAGTCTTGGCCTCTTCTGAAGAGAGAATCGTTCATTTGTTTTCAGACAGATAATGTCACAACTGTGGCATACATCAATCATCAAGGAGGGACTCACAGTCCTCTGGCTATGAAAGAAGTATCTCGAATTCTGGTTTGGGCGGAATCCAGCTCCTGTCTAATCTCTGCGGTTCATATCCCAGGTATAGACAATTGGGAAGCGGATTATCTCAGTCGCCAAACGTTACATCCGGGCGAATGGTCTCTTCACCCAGAGGTATTTCTTCAGATTGTTCAAATGTGGGGACTTCCAGAAATAGATCTGATGGCCTCTCATCTAAACAAGAAACTTCCCAGGTATCTGTCCAGATCCAGGGATCCTCAAGCGGAAGCAGTGGATGCATTGTCACTTCCTTGGAAGTATCATCCTGCCTATATCTTTCCACCTCTAGTTCTTCTTCCAAGAGTAATCTCCAAGATTCTGAAGGAATGCTCGTTTGTTCTGCTGGTAGCTCCGGCATGGCCTCACAGGTTTTGGTATGCGGATCTTGTCCGGATGGCCTCTTGCCATCCGTGGACTCTTCCGCTACGACCAGACCTTCTGTCGCAAGGTCCTTTTTTCCATCAGGATCTCAAATCCTTAAATTTAAAGGTATGGAGATTGAACGCTTGATTCTTAGTCAAAGAGGTTTCTCTGACTCTGTGATTAATACTATGTTACAGGCTCGTAAATCTGTATCCAGAGAGATATATTATAGAGTCTGGAAGACTTATATTTCTTGGTGTCTTTCTCATCATTTTTCTTGGCATTCTTTTAGAATCCCAAGAATTTTACAGTTTCTTCAGGATGGTTTAGATAAAGGTTTGTCCACAAGTTCCTTGAAAGGACAAATCTCTGCTCTTTCTGTTCTTTTTCACAGAAAGATTGCTAATCTTCCTGATATTCATTGTTTTGTACAAGCTTTGGTTCGTATAAAACCTGTCATTAAGTCAATTTCTCCTCCTTGGAGTTTGAATTTGGTTCTAGGGGCTCTTCAAGCTCCTCCGTTTGAACCTATGCATTCATTGGACATTAAATTACTTTCTTGGAAAGTTTTGTTCCTTTTGGCAATCTCTTCTGCCAGAAGAGTTTCTGAATTATCTGCTCTTTCTTGTGAGTCTCCTTTTCTGATTTTTCATCAGGATAAGGCAGTGTTGCGAACTTCTTTTGAATTTTTACCTAAAGTTGTGAATTCCAACAACATTAGTAGAGAAATTGTGGTTCCTTCATTATGTCCTAATCCTAAGAATTCTAAGGAGAAATCGTTACATTCTTTGGATGTTGTTAGAGCTTTGAAATATTATGTTGAAGCTACTAAGTCTTTCCGAAAGACTTCTAGTTTATTTGTTATCTTTTCCGGTTCTAGAAAAGGCCAGAAAGCTTCTGCCATTTCTTTGGCATCTTGGTTGAAATCTTTAATTCATCTTGCCTATGTTGAGTCGGGTAAAACTCCGCCTCAAAGGATTACAGCTCATTCTACTAGGTCAGTTTCTACTTCCTGGGCGTTTAGGAATGAAGCTTCGATTGATCAGATTTGCAAAGCAGCAACTTGGTCCTCTTTGCATACTTTTACTAAATTTTACCATTTTGATGTATTTTCTTCTTCTGAAGCAGTTTTTTGGTAGAAAAGTACTTCAGGCAGCGGTTTCAGTTTGAATCTTCTGCTTATGTTTTTCATTAAACTTTATTTTGGGTGTGGATTATTTTCAGCAGGAATTGGCTGTCTTTATTTTATCCCTCCCTCTCTAGTGACTCTTGCGTGGAAAGATCCACATCTTGGGTAATCATTATCCCATACGTCACTAGCTCATGGACTTTTGCTAATTACATGAAAGAAAACATAAATTATGTAAGAACTTACCTGATAAATTCATTTCTTTCATATTAGCAAGAGTCCATGAGGCCCACCCTTTTTTGTGGTGGTTATGATTTTTGTATAAAGCACAATTATTCCAATTCCTTATTTTATATGCTTTCGCACTTTTTTATCACCCCACTTCTTGGCTATTCGTTAAACTGAATTGTGGGTGTGGTGAGGGGTGTATTTATAGGCATTTTGAGGTTTGGGAAACTTTGCCCCTCCTGGTAGGAATGTATATCCCATACGTCACTAGCTCATGGACTCTTGCTAATATGAAAGAAATGAATTTATCAGGTAAGTTCTTACATAAATTATGTTTTTTTAATTTAGCAGCTGAACCACAATAATTTGACCCACTCAACGTTTACATTCTACTATTATTGACTTCACGTTATATTTCTACACGTCACTTTGGAGGAAACACTAGTGGATTCACTTACATATAATCGGTTGAACATTTGAACATTTTTTATGTACGCCAATTTTTGTGAACACTATTTTTTGTGAATGCTATTTTTCTTTTTTGTGAATGCTATTTTTCTTTGTTGAAAGCTATTGTGTGCACTCAATCACTCACTTAGGTTGTTTATATTATTGAATGTACATGTCCTTCTAACTCCTCATCACTGGCTCACTAAGTCAGCGTCACATGCTATACTCCATTGGATATTTTTAGATATTTTTAGATTTGTTTATTATATATTTTTTTGTTAAGTCAGACATGGATCCATGCGTCTGATTGCCATTTGCAAATTTTTATATGTATTAAAATGTACCTTTTACTAGCCTTTTAAGCTTTTTAGCGCTTACTCTCTCCCCATTTTAACTTTTGTATTGTTAGCCTACTAGGAGGCTATATAGTTAGTAAGCTTAAGGCCCTGGGTGTAGCGCTCGGTCCACTTCTCCTGTTCTTTTTACAAGTTGGTTTGTGGCAACCCTGTGTCGAGCAAGTCTATCAGTGCCATTTTTTCAACATATAAACACATAAATACATATAAATACACATATATACACAACTATATATACATACCACCAGCAAAAAGACTATGGTGTAGATTTATTAACTTTTGGGCGGATATGATCATGTCCGTCCGACATAGCTAAATGCCGACAGCATACACTGTCGACATTTAACATTGCACAAGCATTTCTAGTGAAATGCTTGTGCAATGCCGCCCCCTGCACATTCATGGCCAATCAGCTGCTAGCAGGGGGTGTCAATCATCCCGATTGTATCTGATCAGGATGATTGCTGTCCGCCACCTCAGAGATCACAAACGAGTTAAGGAGCAGTGGTCTTACGATCGCTGCTTCTTAACTTATGTTTCCGGCGAGCCTGAAGGCTCGCGCGGAAACAGTTGCATTCTCAGCATGTTAAATCGGCCCCTATGACTCTCTGAAGGCATGAGTGATGGTTAGCATTTCTTAGCAATAAAGTATTTTTTATTTAAGATATGCACATTGTTTGTTTTTCTCTTTTTGTATCACTTTGCCCTCTTGAGAGGCAGTGTCAGAATCACTCAGACGTTAGCTGCTGCTCTGATAGTGACGTCATTGTCTGCTTGGAATCTCTACCTGACATGGGTGAGACATCATGGGGACAGATTGCTGCTATTTGGGCGAGCTTGGTGGTACCATTTAGGACCGGTATTCTCTAGTACATGCCACACGCACTACGTTTTGTGCTATCTAATCTGTGAGTTGCCCTTTGTCTTCACATTGATGTTATATTTATTTATTTATTATTTATTTATTTATAAAATATTTTACCAGGAAGGATACATTGAGATTTCTCTCGTTTTCAAGTATGTCCTGGGATCACAAAACATTGCATTGATACAATAGGGTACAATAAAATACAAAAACAATAATAAAAATACACATTATATGCAAACATTTAACATAGAGCAGGTATGAAATATTTAATCAACCATGACAGGAGCATTCTGTTTTGAGATATGTATAGAGGGATCTCTTAAAGGATTTTAGGCTTGGGGAAGTTTTTAAAGTGTGAGGGAGGTCATTCCATAATTGTGGCGCTCTGTAGGAAAAGGAGGACTGAGCTGCTTTTTTTTGTATTGAGGCAAGCTAAATAATGTGCTGTTATTGGATCGGAGGTTATAGGAGGTGGGAATAGCAGGGGAGAGCATTCTGCTCAGGTAGGGTGGGAGCTTCCCAGAAAGGCTCTTAAACACAAGGCAGGAAAGATGGAGGGTGCGTCTGGATTCCAGCGACAGCCAGTTTAGTTCTTTTAGCATGTCACAATGGTGGGTCCTGTAGTTACATTGTAGCACAAAGCGGCAGAGCAAGTTATATAACGTATTTAGTTTATTAAGGTGAGTTTGCGGAGCAGGTGCATATACTATGTCCCCATAATCCAAGATAGGCATCAGCATTTGCTGTACAATCTTTTCCTTTACTGTAGGGCTGAGGCAAGATTTGTTTCTGTACAGGGCACCTAGTTTTGGATAAAGTTTAGAGGCAATTTTTTCTATGTGGAGTCCAAAAGATAGATTGGGGTCTAACAACATACCTAAGTATTTAAAAGAGTGGACTGCGGTCAGCGTGCTATTGGATTTTGTTTTGATGCGAAGATGGGAATTTTGTAATTTATGTATTTTAGGTCCCGTTCCAAAGATCATTGTGACCGTTTTGTCAGTGTTTAGGAAGAGTTTGTTTTTCGAGATCCACTTTTCTACCTCTGTGAACTGGTCTTGGAGCACTGTTTCAAGCTGCAGCAGATCAGATTTGTTTGCATAGATTACCATGTCGTCTGCGTACATGTGTACAGTTGAGGATTTGCAGACATTAGGCAAATCATTTATAAATAATGTGAATAGTAGGGGGCCGAGAATGGAACCTTGGGGAACACCACATGTGACTGGGAGAGGGAGGGTATGATATATATGAACTACTTACCCTATGAGGCACCTCCTTTTTTATATGTGTTTCAGCTGCTGATGATCCAGGATCTATTTCAGGAGTGCTGCCCTTTGCTATAGAAGATCTCTTTGCTGTTTTGGACTTTATGATTGTCACTTTATGACTTTCACTAATTGTTTGTTCATTGTATTTATCTAGCTTTTCTAGATGTTGAGGTTGTCATTTCTGTTTTTCTGAAATGTCCTGTACATTTTGTTAGCTGAACAAGTCACACATACATTTTATATATGTACATTTCAGGACTACCCTCTAGTGAGATGAAGTGAGGCTTAATAAATCTAGACCATAAATTCATATGTAGATCCAAAATGGTATTTTTGGCTACTTTTAGAGTGTATTGCCCATGCAAAAAATAACAGTTCAAAATCAAAATATTTTGAAATTTTCGCAAATATATTTAAAAGGTGATTTTAGCTGCTGAAATCAATAAGTGACCAATGGTGTTGAAAGTTCTGTTGAAAAATAACAAAAAACAGGACTGTCCCGTGCCATGTATAGGACTTTTTTTTGTCAATTTAATAATTAATTGTCAGGTCCATACAACAATTGAAAATGACTAATTGTGACTGGCTCAAAAAAAACAAAAACAAAAAAAACCTGCCAACTTATCAGCAGCTAACATTAGGCCGAAAATGATTGGACAATAGAATATGACTGTTCTCATAATCTTTCTCTGATGATCTTAATGTTGACATACAAGGTCTAAATTTGGCTGCATAGTATTAAGTGGAAAATCCAATATCACTGTTGATAAGCAGTGATCCAACAAACTCAAAATGGCTGTTCTGATAAGCAGGAACCAAATATGGTTTCTTTGTATACATTCTTTCTTTACTGTCACACAAAAATGATAACAATCATAAATAATATTTCATGTTTAAGATTATATCTAGTTTTAGCACAGATGTCCTTTTAATAACTAGTATAAATCATAGGTTGTCTGAGAGAAATCATTCAATGTTTCTTTTGTGTGCATCACGGTGCTTTGGAAATGGAATGACTAAGGAAAAGTATTTGTATCTGATAATTTCATGCAGCATTGCTATTCATTGGAGAGAAGAATACCTGTATGTACATGATATTCCAGGAATTCAAAAGAGCGTTCAATGTAGTGTGAAATAAGTTGTTCTATTAGTTAATTGCCCAGTAGTTAAAAACTATTTTGAGAAAAGAGTTTATATACCTCCATTATATAAGATCAAGTTACATTTAATACAGGCAGCACACTTGACTCTATAATGAAACAAGTATTTTAAGAGGAAACATGACTTAAGATACCTACCATGATTGTTACAGACTTCAGTATGCCAAATAGGTTTTAAAGCTGATTTTCTACATCTTGTTAAATATAAGGCTGCTATTTGTGTTGATAAGAAACCAAAAATCTTAGGGTCTCTCTCTTTTTTTTTTACAAGCAGTAAAATGTTTACATTGTGTATTATTTTGATGTATTTTTGTGTTCACAGTAAATTAAATGTTTTACAACTGGTTTACATTTCTTTGATTCATTTAAAATATAAAATGTCAGCACTATATTTTTTTATACTTGTTTAAGGAAAAGTAAACAGATTTCCTAAGAAAAGCTACTGTTTTCTAGGGATGGGTGAATGTGTTTATATTCGAATTCGAATGCTAGAACACTTGTTATTGTAGAAATTTGATTTACATAATTGAATGTTGATAAGAACGAATATTCTTAAAAATTCTATTATCGAATGTTATTTACAGTTTTCGAATGTCACTTTTGAATTTGAATGTCACATTCGAATTGGAATATTACATTCAAATTCAAATGTCAAATTCAAATTAGAATATTACATTTATAAATTACAGTTGTAAACTAGAAATACTATTTCAAATTTGAATGCTACATTCAAATTCGAATGCTACATTTGAATTTGAATGTAGCATTCAAATTTGAATATTACAATTATAAAACATAGTTGTAGACTAGAAATACTATTTCGAATGTTACATTCAAATTCGAAATTGAATATTACATTTCTAAATTGAATGTGATATAAAATACATAACTAAACATTCTATTATTCAAACAAATATTTTCTAATGTTATTAAAAATTCGAAAAAGAAAATTAAAAAAAAAGAATGTTAGAATGGTATATAAACATTAAAAATTCGATTCAATCGAACAAATGTATCCAAATTCGTTTTAAATTTCGAATTTTTGGAAACATTCGCCCTACTGTCTACTTCATCTGCCCCTATTGTTGCAGTTTATTTTTTATAATCGGGTGGAGAGTTTCATTTAACCAGAAGGTGACTGCTCTCCTGAATATATTTTACACATTCAGCTTCCATTCATACGTGGAATGTTGCATGAACCTGTCAGAATAAACAGTTAAAGGGACATACAACTCCAAATTTTTCTTTCATGATTAAGCTAGAACATACAATTTTAAACAACTTTGCAATGTACTTCTATTATCAAAATGTCTTTGTTTTCTTGTTATCCTTTAATGAAAAACAGGAAGGTAAGTTCAGAAGCGTGCTCATGTCTGCAGCACTATCTGGCAGTAGTTTTACAAAAATATTATACATTTGCAAGAGCACTAGATGGCAGCATTATTCCTGTCATGTAGTGCTCCAGACACGGGCACCTTACCGATCTAGACATTTTTTCACAAAGAATAACATGAGAACAAAGCAAATTTTATAATAGAAGTACATTGGAAATGTCTTGAAAATTGTATTCTCTATCTGACTAATGAAAGAAAAAAAAATTGAATTTCATGTCCCTTTAAGTGCAATCAGCTCAATGAGTAAAATCTATTGGGGTGAGTAATCACCTTCTGGTTGGCTGAACTGCTCACCCCTGATTATAGCCAGAGGGACAGGCCTAGGGGCCAGCAATGACACAAATGCAAATGTAAATGAAAAGCTTGTAAAACCAATTATTTTTCTTTCATGATTCAGAGCATATCATTTTAAACAACTTTTCAATTTACTTCTATTATCAAATTTGCTTCATTTTCTAGGTATCTTTTATTAAAGAAGCAGCAATGCACTACTGGGAGCTAATTACATAATAATCCAATGACAAGAGGCGAATATGTGCAGCCAACAAGCAGCAGCTAGCTCCCAGTAATGCATTGCTACCCTTAAGCCTATGTAGTTATGCGTTTCAACAAAGTATATCAAGAGAATGAAAAATATTAGGTAAGTATATTAGAACATTGTTTAAAATCACCTGATCTGTCTGAATCACGGAAGATTCATTTTGACTTTGCGGCCCCTTTAAGTCAGAAATCCTGCATATTAGATTAACCCCTTAATGACAACTGACGTACCAGGTACGTCATGCAAAAACTAATTGTTAATGACAATAGACGTACCTGGTACGTCAGTTATCTAACAGAGTGCTGGAAGTGATCACAATCACATCCAGCAGCTCTGAGGGTATTGCAGTGATGCCTCGATATGGAGGCATCCTGCAATACCCCTTTACAAGCCTCCGATGCAGAGAGAGCCACTCTGTGGCCCTCTCTGCACCGGTAGTGATGGTGCCAATGGTGCCGTTGTCCGGATGGGAGGAGGGAGCACGTGCGCGCATTAGCCACACTGACACCAATGAAGACAGGAAGGGGGAAAAAATGTTAATTTTTTTTTTTTTTTTTTACATATAAAAGGATCTGGGAGGGGGTGGGGGTATTGTGGGGGGGCTGCTACACTACAGAAATAATAATAAAAAATAAAAAAAGTTATAAATAAAATTAAAATAATTTGGTTTGTGGGGCCAAACTGGGTACTGGCAGACAGCTGCCAGTACCCAAGATGGCGGTAATTAGGTAGGGGAGAGGGTTAGAGATCTGGAGGGGGGGATCAGGGAGGTTGGTGCTAAGGCAGGGGTCCATCACAACTAAAATATTTTATTATTTTTATTTTAAAAAAAAAAAAACTCTTTTATTTAGTACTGGCAGACTTTCTGCCAGTACTTAAAATGGCGAGAACAATTGTGGGGTGGGGGAGGGAAGAGATCTGTTTGGGAGGGATCAGGGGGTGGGATGTGTCAGGTGGGAGGCTGATCTCTAAAATTAACCCTGCAAGCTCCCTACAAGCTACCTAATTTAACCCCTTCACTGCTGTGCATAATTCACGTGTGGTGCGCAGCAGCATTTAGCGGCCTTCTAATTACCAAAAAGCAACGCCAAAGCCATATAAGTCTGCTATTTCTGAACAAAGGGGATCCCAGAGAAGCTTTTACAACAATTTCTGCCATAATAGAACAAGCTGTTTGTAAATAATTTCAGTGAGAAACCTAAAATTGTGAAAAATGTAAAGTTTTTTTTTTTATTTGCTCGCATTTGGCGGTGGAATGGTGGCATAAAATATACCAAAATGGGCCTAGATCAATACTTGGGGTTGTCTACTACACTACACTAAAGCTAAAATTAACCCTACAAGCTCCCTATAAGCTCCCTAATTAACCCCTTCACTCCTGGGCATAAAACACGTGTGGTGCGCAGCGGCATTTAGCGGCCTTCTAATTACCAAAAAGCAACCACAAAGCCATATAAGTCTGTTATTTCTGAAAAAGGGGATCCCAGAGAAGCATTTACAACCATTTGTGCCATAATTGCAGAAGCTGTTTGTAAATAATTTCAGTGGGAAACCTAAAGTTTGTGATAAAATTTGTGAAAAAGTTAACTTTTTTATTTTTTATCGCATTTGGCGGTGAAATGGTGGCATGAAATATACCAAAATGGGCCTAGATCAATACTTTGGGATGTCTTCTAAAACAAAATATATACATGTCAAGGGATATTCAGGTATTCCTGACAGATATCAGGGTTCCAAAGTAACTAGCGCTAATTTTGAAAAAAAGTGGTTTGGAAATAGCAAAGTGCTACTTGTATTTATTGCCCGATAAATTGCAAAAAAAGCAAAGAACGTGTAAACATTGGGTATTTCTAAACTCAGGACAAAATTTATAAACTATTTAGCATGGGTGTTTTTTGGTGATTGTAGATGTGTAACAGATTTTGGGGGTCAAAGTTAGAAAAAGTGTGTTTTTTTCCATTTTTTCCTCATATTTTATCATTTTTTTTAGTAAATTATAAGATATGATGAAAATAATGGTATCTTTAGAAAGTCCATTTAATGACGAGAAAAACGGTATATAATATGTGTGGGTAAAGTAAACGAGTAAGAGGAAAATTACAGCTAAACGCAAACACTGCAGAAATGTAAAAATAGCCATTGTCATTAAGGGTAAGAAAATTGAAAAATGGTCCGGTCATTAAGGGGTTAATATTTACAGGGCTATTATATGGTTTTAGGGCAAATTAATGTGCTTGATTTTATTAAAATGTTTACTAGACGTGCGTTTCGTTTCGTTTCGTTCCCAATTTAAATTCAGACGAATTTGTCAAATTTGCAGATTCGGATCGATTCAAATTTCCTAATTACCGTAGCACCGAATCTAACGAATAAACCTGAATAAGTTCGGATTTATTCGTAACATTCGGATGGCCATGGACTAATCACAATTACACTAGTATTGTACTGTATATTATGTTATATCACTCTGCTATGGGTTACACCTAATATTACAGTACATAATACTAGTCTAATACACAGCACATCCCACCTAACACATACCGAACTTCCGAATTTACGAATCGAATCCGAACCGAATACATCCGAATACATCCGAATGAATCCGAAACAAATGCATTTGAATGTATCCGAATTCGAATCGATCCGAAAAAGAAATTAGAAAACATCCAAATCGATCCGAAACAATTTTTTTCCCCGCGCACAAGTCTAATGTTTACAGTCCCTTTAAAGACTAGGACATATTATCAAATTATAGCATTCTTATAAAGTTTGTTCCTTTATAACAAAAGAAAAGTAATGAAATCATATTCATATGAACATTTGGAACATTGCTAGTTATGACTGAATACTACAAAATGTGTACATAATTGAGAAAAAAATTAACTAATTAAAATAAATAAATAAACAAATAAATAAATAACCAATGACCACAACGCTTAAAGCATTTATAGGGTTGGACATGGAACATTAAGCACTGAGATAATAAACTGTTCCAGAAATGACATAGCTAAGTTCAATAAGGCTACAGGAAGATTACAAAATCAGGCATCTGCTTTACAGAAGTTACTTGGATGATCGTGATCTCTTTATTGTAATTAATGGGGAGTTTCTGTCAGTCAATTAGGTGTCTGTGAAAAGTGGCAGATTCATAGCACTTACTTATTGCTTTTAAAAAAACAAAAACCTCTTTTTTTAATAGTTATGCACACCTGCAGTTTGTAATTGATTTTTTAAGTCTTTAAAATTTATATAGAATATGTATAACTTTATAATGATTAATTACAAATAATTTATATTATAATCAATCAGTTATTTTACACATCTCACTATTAACCAGTTACAGTAAACTATTGTCAGATTGCATATTGTTTTTATAACTTTAAAGAACTGATGTTTTCTGAATAAGAAACTACCAGATTTCAAATACTTTTTTATCCATAACCTTTAATACACTATGTTCCAGATTACAAGTGGAGCACTATTATAGTGCAATATCAATATCGCTGTACTGTGTCAAAATGAGCAAATTGATTACAAGTTCATGGTAAAACAGAATTACCAGAGAATATTTAGTGTGTCCGACATCTCTTTAGCGCAGGGATCGGCAAGTTGTCCGTACACTTTAAGATGCACAGACAAAAATGTAGTATATCTAGTAAAGTGTTCATGCAGAAAACAATATTTAGGTGAGACCTCATGCCCACTAAGAGACAGAATCCGGGAACATCTGCTAAATATAGAACATGGTTTTGGGGGTCATCTTCTTTCACAACATTTTAAGGAGTGTCATAACCAGAATCCAAAAGGGTTAAAGTATTGGGGCATTAGAACAATTCAGGCAAACTGGCGATGAAGAGATTTAAACAATAAACTATAAAGGACAGAATCAGAAATAATTTTAAATTTTAAAACAAAAGCCCATTTAAATAAACCCTTTGATATAATTGATTTGTATTAATTCCAAGCCGTATGCTAAATAGATGCTTATTTAGTGTTTCTAGTGTGTTGTAACAGCTACCTAAGTACAAATTGTTTCGCATTTTTTATTATTATACTGTTATTAAGTTTATATGATTATTTTAAATATACGATAAGAATATGTATAGGTTTTACCTATACTGTTAGATAGTCAGTGATTTTAACAAACTGATAAAAATCCTTATGAAAAGAACTCTTGAACAAAAAGTTGACTGCTTTTTAAAGAAAAGACTAAAGACTGCCCTTTAACCAATAATAAGTGTTTGCCCCTTTAAACTACAGGGTATAAAGGAGAGATTAATTACACACAGGCTCATCTTGAAAAAGCACACCTGCTGAAACGCGTTGATGATGAGTGACCTGTGTTGGCCAGACTGCTTGCTGTAACAAGCCGGAACACACTAAGTGTTTGGATGTGAAAACTCAAGCATCTATATCCAGTTAAAAAAACAAAGCCATATATGTGAGTGACCTAACCCCGTGAACCTCAGGAGCGCCACGAGGAGTATATTGGGAAGTATCAAATTCACCGATTTACATTACCGACACAGGGCTCATTTCCATTGAGCCGTAATTAGGTTTGCGTCCGCTAGCAAACCGATAAATATGCTGTCTGAAGCAATATTGTTCACCGACTGCTTTCAACGGCCTGTTATACCTCAATTTTGGCAACCGGACTCTGGCTGCCGAAAACATTTTCATGTCCCATACAAAGTATCAGAAGTCGCTAATCTATAAATAATACCAGGTTTCCAATGACCACGCAAACTTTTAATACACTGTAGGAGGCTGCTGATACATTGAGAAAAGTTACACCCAGCTCAACTAGGTGTAAAATAGAAAAAAGGTGCTTTTTAAGACCTATTTCCCATTGAAATCTAACCTGCCTCCCAAAAATAAACCCAACACGTCAAAACCCCTCTATCCACCATCCCCCCACATCACAAGTTATAATAAATGTATTAACCCCTAATCCGCCATCCCCCAACAATGCAAAGTACCTATTTAATCTATTAACACCTAAACCACCATCCCCCCACATCGCAACTAACAATAAAATGTATTAACCTCTAAACCACCATCCCCAACGCAAAGTACCTATTTAACCTATTAACTCCTAATCCGCCATCCCCCCACAACGCATTAAACCTAAATAAACTATTAACCCCTAATCCGCCATCCCCCCACAATGCAAATAACTAATCTAATCAATAAGCCCCCTAACCTAACATCCCCTAAATTAACCCCAATTGCATAAAATAAAAAAAATACTAAATTACAATTAAAATAAAAAAATCCTAACATTACTTTAAAAAAAAATAACCTAAGATTAAATCAAAATCAATAAAATTACAAAAAATAAAAAAGTCTAAAATTACAGAAAAAAATAAACCAAATTATCAAAAATAATTTTCTTTAAACCTTATCTAATTACTTAAAAGCACTTAAAAGGGCAATCAGCTCTTTTGCAGCCCATTAAAATAAAAAAATCCCTAATCTAAAAAAAAAAAAAAAACATCCAAAAAATAAAAATAAAACCTAAGTCTAACCCTCAAATAGGTACTCATCATTCCTGAAGGCTGGCGGAGAAGGTCTTCGTCCAGGCGGCGACATCTTCATCCAGTGCGGGGACCTCTTCTATCTTCATCCGGAGGGAAGGTGGCGCAGAGTGGAGGTGGCCGCGGAGCAAGACTGGCGGCCTCGGAGACATCCAGCGTGGAGGATCCTCTTCATACGATCGGCAGCACACACTGAAGCTTGAATACAAGTTACCCGTTTTATATTTCGGGTACCTTGCATTCCTATTGGCTGATATTATCAAATCAACCAATAGGATGAGAGCTACTGAAATCCTATTGGCTGCTCCGGACTTCAGGAATGGGTTGATTGACACCCCGATTGGCCGCAAATCTGCAGGGGGCGGCAATGCACCAGCAGTTCACCAGAAGGCTTAGCAGTCAATGCTTTTCAATAGCAGTCACATGACTGAAAAAAGGGCGTTATTCGGAAACAGCGCAAATTAAACCGTCGTAAACTGAGGGCCACCTGTATATATATATATATATATATATATATATATATATATATATACAGTTCCTTAAAGGGAAAGCACAATCTCACCACTTGTTAAGTGCCACGGTGCTCTGCTGTAAATAATCCACAACGTCCACAGAATGCAGGCACTCACTGGTCTTAGTAAAATATAACAATTTATTTAGAAATCATTAAAAAGACATAATGTTTCGGCACCAATATGTGCCTTTGTCAAATGTCAGCATGTAACCAAACGAATATGCAGCACACTTAAAATCAATATGACACACATTTAAAAACATACCCCTTTTAAAGATGTGAGCAAGCTATTACCGCCATGCCTCCACTTGCGTCTTCCCATCCATGGCAATGACGTCATGCGTGATGACGCATGGCACGGCGTTGCCATAGCGACGTCGGATAGCCACACGCGTCAGAGTAGGGAGTGACTTAATCACGCATACAGATTACTATCAGGGACGTCTGTGTGTACTTGTTGCTAACAGCAACCAAAGCAATCCACAATGTGTATAGCGTGTTTAATATTTGGACATAGCGGTTTATAGACAAAACATTAATACTGTTAGAAACATATTATTAAATGGCATATTAGAACAAATTCTGTTAGATGATAGATCCAATGTGTGATTTCTATATGCGGAAAACTGTCAAGCTCCGAAAGAGAAGGAGGCCAATCTAAGGGCCATCCTTAGAGAATGGGCACGAAATGCCAGAATAGACAGTAAAGGCATCAGCATAAGAGAAACATAACACCTTGTCATTGCAATACATGATACATACTACAGATGAGGATAAGCGAAAACTATCACTATTAACTGTATCACTATTAAATTTGTAACCCCTGGTGCAAGCCATTAGTAGATGTATTAAGAGACATAATCATATAAATACATTGTAGCATCATGCCACCCTGGGGTACAGATAGAAACTTTTTAGTGAATAGTGAGCTATCATTTAGATATGTCCAGGGCAATAACTCTTCAGTGTGGTATTAATAGAATGGACTAAAGTCCAGTGAGGTGTTGAGGCCTTTAGGGACCAATGTGTCCAACCTGTGGATCCATCTGCTTTCAAGCTGAAGCAGTCTATTAGCCCTATCACCCCCTCTTGGCATGGGGGGGACGTGGTCAATTAACATGGACCTAATACTTGACACAGAGTGTTTCAATGCCACGCAGTGGCGTGCCACTGGCTGATCTGATTCGCCAGACTTCAATGCAGCACGGATTGCACACCGATGGTTTGCCATCCTATCACGGAAGGGGGTAATCGTCTTACCCACATATACACTGGAACAAGGGCAAATCAATATGTATATTACATAGTTACTCATGCAACTCAAACGATGGTTTATCTTGTACCTCTTGTTTGAATGTGGGTGCTGGAACGAATTACCCCGAGTCATGCTATTACATGTAGTGCAATTGCCACAGGGAAAACACCCCATTTTAGAGGTTTTAAGCCATGATTCCTTATGATAGAGTTTAATAGGATCCGATTTTACTAAATGGTCCCTGAGGTTTTTGGCTCTGCGATAGACCAATCTCGGAGGTGGCATGTTCCGAAAAGGTAGCGTTGGATCAGTCTCCACGACCAGCCAGTGTTTACGCACTGCTCCTGTCAACTTTTCATTACCAGGTGTATAGATGGTAACCAGGTTGAGCTGTTCGTGTTTGGCTTTGCTCTGTTCTTTGGGGCCATCCATACATAGCCTCTCTTGTGTCTTAATAATTTCAGCCCTGGCATACCCTCTGTTACTCAATTTTTTGCCCATCTCCTCCAACTGAGTGGTCCGTAATGATAGCTCACTGTTGTTTCTCAGGTCTCTGGTGAGCTGGGAAGTGATGACACCTTGTTTTTGGTGTGCAGGGTGGAAGCTTCTGGCGTCTAATAAAGAGTTGCGGTTTAGTGTACAAGGATGTACCAAACCGCAATTTGCCTGATTCATCCACCTTGAACACATTCAAATCAAGAAAATGTGCACAACTTAAATCATATTCAAGCTTAAAACGTATAGGAGACTCCATGAGGTTCAAACGTGTCACCCACTCACGCAAAGATGATTCACTACCCCTCCAGATGAGAAACACATCATCAATATAGCGTGTATAATATTTCACCTTGGGGTTCTCAAAGGGCTTCATGAGTTCATGCTCATACCATGCCATAAAGATATTAGCGTAAGTGGGTGCCACGTTCGAACCCATGGCAGTCCCTGAAATTTGTAAATAATAACTTTCCTCGAACTTAAAGTAATTTTTGTCCAGACAAAATGATAACAGTGCGCAAAGGAATTCAATGGATGGTCCAAGGTAATTAACATTACCTGTCACCATGGACCTGACAGCCTCCACCCCACCCGCATGGGGAATCACCGTGTAGAGGCTGTCAACATCCATGGTGACCAGGATTTCATCCTGTTGAAGATCAGAGTAATCTTTCAGGATTTTCAAAAGACTCAGTGAGTCCTGCAAATAAGCATCTGTATTCTTAACCACACTCTGAAGATGTGAGTCTATGTAGATGGCTATATTGGTAAGTACAGACCCCCGGGCAGTGTAAATGGTAATCTATTTCTTTTCTACGCAAATTAAGCATTCTATGATAGACATTAATTGGTGTCTCACCACCCAGCTCACTCAGGTCCTCAGGAATAAGAATGCTCTCATTGAATTAGGTAATGACACCTCAATCATCATCCGCCCTGCGGATAAGGGGGGTTCTATAGTTATCCTTGATTACACTGATTACCGACAGGAGGCTCTTAGACAACTGGCCGATGTGAATACTTATGTCAAATTAAAAAGTAACCCTACATCTACCTACAAGTCTATCATCGATTCCTTCCTCCAAAATGGCCTTATGGCTGGCCATTTGAGTGAAAAGGAATATGCATTTCTCACCACTGACTATCCGGTTGTGCCTACATTATACCTTCTTCCAAAGGTCCATAAGACCTTGGTGAACCCACCGGGCAGGCCTATTGTATCTGCCCGGGGATCTGTACTTACCAATATAGCCATCTACATAGACTCACATCTTCAGAGTGTGGTTAAGAATACAGATGCTTATTTGCAGGACTCACCGAGTCTTTTGAAAATCCTGAAAGATTACTCTGATCTTCAACAGGATGACATCCTGGTCACCATGGATGTTGACAGCCTCTACACGGTGATTCCCCACGCGGGTGGGGTGGAGGCTGTCAGGTCCATGGTGACAGGTAATGTTAATTACCTTGGACCATCCATTGAATTCCTTTGCGCACTGTTATCATTTTGTCTGGACAAAAATTACTTTAAGTTCGAGGAAAGTTATTATTTACAAATTTCAGGGACTGCCATGGGTTCGAACGTGGCACCCACTTACGCTAATATCTTTATGGCATGATATGAGCATGAACTCATGAAGCCCTTTGAGAACCCCAAGGTGAAATATTATACACGCTATATTGATGACGTGTTTCTCATCTGGAGGGGTAGTGAATCATCTTTGCGTGAGTGGGTGACACGTTTGAACCTCATGGAGTCTCCTATACGTTTTAAGCTTGAATATGATTTAAGTTGTGTACATTTTCTTGATTTGAATGTGTTCAAGGTGGATGAATCAGGCAAATTGCGGTTTGGTACATCCTTGTACACTAAACCCACGGACCGCAACTCTTTATTAGACGCCAGAAGCTTCCACCCTGCACACCAAAAACAAGGTGTCATCACTTCCCAGCTCACCAGAGTCCTGAGAAACAACAGTGAGCTATCATTACGGACCACTCAGTTGGAGGAGATGGGCAAAAAATTGAGTAACAGAGGGTATGCCAGGGCTGAAATTATTAAGACACAAGAGAGGCTATGTATGGATGGTCCCAAAGAACAGAGCAAAGCCAAACACGAACAGCTCAACCTGGTTACCACCTATACACCTGGTAATGAAAAGTTGACAGGAGCAGTGCGTAAACACTGGCCGGTCATGGAGACTGATCCAACGCTACCTTTTCGGAACATGCCACCTCCGAGATTGGTCTATCGCAGAGCCAAAAACCTCAGGGACCATTTAGTAAAATCGGATCCTATTAAACACTATCATAAGGAATCATGGCTTAAAACCTCTAAAATGGGGTGTTTTCCCTGTGGCAATTGCACTACATGTAATAGCATGACTCAGGGTAATTCGTTCCAGCACCCACATTCAAACAAGAGGTACAAGATAAACCATCGTTTGAGTTGCATGAGTAACTATGTAATATACATATTGATTTGCCCTTGTTCCAGTGTATATGTGAGTAAGACGATTACCCCCTTCCGTGATAGGATGGCAAACCATCGGTGTGCAATCCGTGCTGCATTGAAGTCTGGCGAATCAGATCAGCCAGTGGCACGCCACTGCGTGGCATTGAAACACTCCGTGTCAAGTATTAGGTCCATGTTAATTGACCACGTCCCCCCCATGCCAAGAGGGGGTGATAGGGCTAATAGACTGCTCCAGCTTGAAAGCAGATGGATCCACAGGTTGGACACATTGGTCCCTAAAGGCCTCAACACCTCACTGGACTTTAGTCCATTCTATTAATACCACACTGAAGAGTTATTGCCCTGGACATATCTAAATGATAGCTCACTATTCACTAAAAAGTTTCTATCTGTACCCCAGGGTGGCATGATGCTACAATGTATTTATATGATTATGTCTCTTAATACATCTACTAATGGCTTGCACCAGGGGTTACACATTTAATAGTGATACAGTTAATAGTGATAGTTTTCGCTTATCCTCATCTGTAGTATGTATCATGTATTGCAATGACAAGGTGTTATGTTTCTCTTATGCTGATGCCTTTACTGTCTATTCTGGCATTTCGTGCCCATTCTCTAAGGATGGCCCTTAGATTGGCCTCCTTCTCTTTCGGAGCTTGACAGTTTTCCGCATATAGAAATCACACATTGGATCTATCATCTAACAGACTTTGTTCTAATATGCCATTTAATAATATGTTTCTAACAGTATTAATGTTTTGTCTATAAACCGCTATGTCCAAATATTAAACACGCTATACACATTGTGGATTGCTTTGGTTGCTGTTAGCAACAAGTACACACAGACGTCCCTGATAGTAATCTGTATGCGTGATTAAGTCACTCCCTACTCTGACGCGTGTGGCTATCCGACGTCGCTATGGCAACGCCGTGCCATGCGTCATCACGCTAGGCACGCAGCGTGCGTACGTGACGTCATTGCCATGGATGGGAAGACGCGAGTGGAGGCATGGCGGTAATAGCTTGCTCACATCTTTAAAAGGGGTATGTTTTTAAATGTGTGTCATATTGATTTTAAGTGTGCTGCATATTCGATTGATTACATGCTGACATTTGACAAAGGCACATATTGGTGCCGAAACGTTATGTCTTTTTAATGATTTCTAAATAAATTGTTATATTTTACTAAGACCAGTGAGTGCCTGCATTCTGTGGACGTTGTATATATATATATATATATATATATATATATATATATATATATATATATATATATATATATATATATATATATATATATTTATATATATATATATATGATATAAATAGCACCCACTTTTTTACACAGTTTTTAAATTTTTTATTACAGGTGCATTAATAGTTAGTGCTGGATTAACCCATCTTTACCTTTTCTTATATATATATATATATATATATATATATATATATATATATATATATATATATATATATATATATATATATATATATATATATATATATATATATATATATATATATATATGTATATATACACACACACACATATATATATATATATATATATATATATATATTTTAGCCCTTCCCAGTCAAATTCCTTTAAACATGCAATATCATTTTTATTCATTATTAATGTGTTTTAGGCTAGTGTAGAGCATATTTGTGCTTGAAACGTCTTAAGGGTTATGCTGCCTGTTGGGGTGGAGATTCTTTACAGTGTATAAATGCATGGATAGCTTGATCACTTCCTCTTTTGTTCCTGACTGTTCAAGAGAAGTTTTTTTGGCAGAGAAGTTTGAGTGATGGATAGTCCCAGGCATCAATCAGTACCTCCAAAGCGGCTGAGAGAGGCTTCACCGGTGGCACGAGGTTAGGCCTGGCACTGAGGAGGAGGGCCTCCTTCCTCGGCAGGATGCGATTTCCCCCTCATCCCTATCTTCTACCCCCACATTTCCCTTAACCCAGGACAGGGATTTGTATTATTCGGGGGTAGTGGAAGGATTAGAGGAATAGAATGGGGAGGATGCGGCACTGGATAGTCCTGTCGGCCTCCCAGTGGCCGCTAGTAGTGGGGCCGATGATAGAGGGTTTGTGCAGGCCGGAGGGCCTAATCATAGTCCGGAGGGCAATTTAAGGGACATCCCTGGGGATCCGGGTTTTGAGGCAGTTGTTAGTGGGCATTTAGGTTTCAATGTTGCCCAATCATCAACTGGTGGCATTTCCCCCTCCCAATCCGTGCGCAGGTAATCTAGGTGGCGACCTAGTGGCATCAACCCCCTGCAGTGGTGGTTCGGGTGGGCCCGGTGGGCCCAGTGGTCCTGCTGGTCCCTTTCAGGTGGTATACTCACCTAACTTACCTCTTAATAATGCGGCGATGTCGGCGGTTGCGGCCTTGGTCCACGCCATTGCGTCGTCAATCTCCGGTCTGTTTGTCGCGGGGGCAGGGGGTTTTGGGCAGTCCAGTGGTTTCCCTCTGGATCCAGCAGGCATCGGATTGGCAGGCGGGGCTTCTTTCGTGGGCGGTTACTTCCAGTCGGTATAGCGCGGTCATGACGTCACTTCCTGTAGTCTCAGAAGTGATGTAATTTTCAGTCACGGGCATGGCACTTGTAGAGCGGGTGCACAGTTGGTTGGATACGATGGCTCAGGTGAGAAAGAACTGCCCAAGAAAGTGGGCAGTTTTTTCAGACCGCAGCTAGTAGCGCGGCAGGGGAATGCACAGGCCAAATATGGGTTTCAGCCATGAAATGGCGCCATATGCTCAGAGGAGTGCGGATGTTGGGCAGTGGGGCAGGGGTCCCCCTGTGAGTGTGGCTGTGAATGCCACTTGACAGTTTCAAGCCCCTGGTCCCAGGTTGGGGGGAGGGCACTTGGCAGGGGATCCTCATAAGGGAGGGGGTTTGGCACCCATCCTGTGGTCCTTGGTACTCCCAACTCGTCTTTTACATTACAGGAAGGTGTCAGCTTGGGCAGCGTTTTGGCTGTGAGGCATGAGGAGGTTCCGGGACCATCAGGGCTTTCAGGGAATTAAGTTAATTTGTAGGGACAGGAGAGGCCAGCGCTTCCACTTCTGGTATCAGAAGCAAGTGAGACATTTGTTCAGTTGCGGCAGGGTGGGGGTCATCCAGTGACTCTGGCTCCGAGAGTGACAACTCATTGGGGCCAGTGTCAAAACCTCAGAAACGTGTATTAAAATACTTGTGTAGACTGGTGCAGGGCAGGAGAGACAAGAGTTGAGACCTGGGGCAGCTGGTGTGCTTGCAGTGAGTACCATTTAAGGGAAAAGTCGGAGTGTTGCAAATGTAGGACAAGGGGCTGTCAGTATGGTGGTAGCAGAGAGGAATGTAGCAATGCAAGGGGACGCATATCCCTGCAGTGTCCACTCCCTGCATTCACACCTTAATCCTAAGGTTGTAAAGAAGATTAGAGAGGGAAAATATGTCAACATCTTTGAATTGTTGGTTGAGGCACATAGGGCGAAGGAACGGAGCAAGGATGGCACTGGTCCAAAAACTCTTGCCTTATTGAAGCAAAGCCAGAGCAGCATTTGGAGTTGCTGAAACATATGGAAACTATTGCGTTTATCCATATAACATATAAAGAAGGGGTATGGAGGTCATATGATGCAGATTATAGGAGGAAGAGGGTGGGGAACCTGTTGTTGTCCTAAGGCACAACGGATGTTCATCTATGGCAACTTTTGGGTGCAGAGAGATCACCTTCCCCCCTCCAGGGGGAGGGCAGGTTTGAACAGACAACCTGGGGGGTAAAGAGAAAAGGCTGGGAATGCTGGAAGTATAACGATGGAAAGTGCGATAGAGGGGCAAACTGCTCCTTTCGTCAATTCTGCTTATACTGCAGGGCAGCCTATCCCGAGACAAAATGCTCAAGGAGAAAGGAAGGCTTGATTAGAGGTGCAGGTAGAGAAGTAACTGGTGCAAAGGGCTCCAACACCGCTGAAGTTGGACGCTCTTGAGCCATGGCTCAGGGCTTACCCAAACAGAGAGGCAGCAGAGTTACTGCTGTCAGGTTTACGCAAAGGATTTCGTAGGGGCTCAACAGAAGCAGAACTTGAAGTCGGCATATGAGTACCCTTGGGTAGTCAGGGAAAAGTTGGACAAGGAGTTGAAGTTGGAGCGCATGGCAGGCCCATTTAGGTAACCTCTTTTGAAGGGACTGGTGGTCTCCCCTCTGGGGGTTGTGCCAAAGAAGGAACAGGGGAAATTCCACACTTATCATACCTGAAGGGTAAATCGGTGAATTATGCAATCAATCCGGAAGTTTGTTCCGTCCATTATCATTCATTTGAACAGGCAATGGCTTTGGTGCAATGGGCAGGTGTGGGGGCCCTCTTTTCTAAGCTGGACATTGAGTCAGCTTTCCGTTTGTTGCCAATTCATCCAGCATCCTTTCAGCTGATGGGGTGTTGGTTTGAGGGTGCCTACTTTGTAGATCGTTGTCTACCAATGGGCTGCTTGTTTTCCTATGCTTTCTTTGAAGAGTTCAGTACATTTTTGCACTGAGATATCATCGGCGGCCAGGGGACCTGATAGCACATTATTTGGATGACTTTTTGCTGGTAGGTAGGGCATGGTCATCAGAATACGCAAGGCTCATGTCTGTGATGAGGAACATACTCTCTCATTTCGGGGTTCCTTTGGCGGAAGATAAGACCCAGGGACCATGCACTTGCCTAACGTACCTGGGTATCGAAATTGATACAAGGGAAAGGTAATGCCGGTTACCAGCAGACAAGGTGGCGCGCATGCTTGCCGCAGTTGCAGTGGCCACGGTAGCAGAATGGCTCCCATTAAGAGAGCTTTAGTCATTATTGTGTCTGTTGAATTTTGCATGTAAGTAATTCCAAAAGGGAGGGTGTTCAACAGGAGGTTGGAGGGCCTATTGAAGGGCGATGGCATGGAGCGCAGGCAGTGTAGGATTTCCGGAGAAATGAGGAAAGATTTAAAAGTCTGGAAGCTGTTTTTAGAGGACTTTAACCGAATATTGTTGTGGAGGCAGTGTAGGATGTCTAGTCAAGCTTTGCATTTGTTCACAGATGTGGCAGGCCCCCATGGCTATGGGGCATATTTTAATGGCGCTTGGAGCACGGAGCCTTGGCCAAGGGAGTGGGCGGAGAAGGGCTTGCCCAGGAACCTAACTCTAAAATAGAAGAAAGATAGGGGCACCTCATGTGTAGAATCACCAAATCAAAAAAGGCAAAGCTTATGCACTCGAGCCAAATTGGTACTCACTTTTAAAATAAGCACCCCAATGTGCTAATGGAAGCAGACTGACATAATATGGTGTGTCAGTACACCCACTCCAGGATATCCCCGGAGATAATTATGCCAAATGGGTACTCACAATGTCCAATAGCACACCTATGTGCTGGTAGATGTAGACTGATAATTTTAGGTTAGGGCGTATCAGCTCACCCACTCCAGGTGTTACCAACGATATGGTCCAAAAACAGGATAAATGCACAAACAGCCAAATATTGGGAAATGAGAGGTAAGGTACTTGTGTTATAGTAAAAAAACATTTTTATTAAAAGACTTAAAACAAATGCAATGCGTTTCTCTGCACTGAAGGGCCATTTCCTTAGGCGTGTATACACCTTACCTCTATCCTGCTATTTAAACCTTTATGCTACCAATACACAATTGATTAAAGAACAACACCCACAATGGGCGTGTCCATAACACACATGTTATGAATTAATCCAAACAAACCAAACATATTATTCTTATACATAAAGCATTGTGTTTAGAATATTCAAATACATCATCATCATTCTGTTAGTCAAACTTTAAGTTGCAACCATATCTCTCTCCACCATAATGCCCAATCACCAACAATTGTTAAAATGAGAACTTGCCCATGATTGGTAGAAATGACCTGTTCAGAGAGTGTAGTCTGTGAGGATTGGCTACGAGTCATTAACTATAGAAGTATAGCAGGACGTGTAAGGTTTTGGTTACCTATTAAAACGGTCTACCCAATCACCAACAATTGTTAAAAGGAGAACTTGCCCATGATTGGTAGATATGACCTGTTCAGAGAGTGTAGTCTGTGAGGATTGGCTACTAGTCATTAACTATAGAAGAAGAGCAGGAAGTGTAAGGTTTTTGTTACCTATTAAAACCGTCTACCCAATCACAAACAATTGTTAAAATGAGAACTCGTCCATGATTGGTAGATATGACCTGTTCAAAGAGTGTAGTCTGTGAGGATTGGTTACTAGTCATTAACTATAGAAGTATAGCAGGAAGTATAAGTGTTTTTTGTTTTTGTTGTTTGTTTGTATGTAGAATACATGCAATTGATCAATTATTATTTAGAGAGATATCATGGAATATCTGAATCCTGCATTATGGACATCATTAAAGGGACACTGAAAAAAATGAGACAATTTTATTGAAATACAGAACACTCAGCCAATATAGGACACCAAACTGATAGGTACATTTTAATAAAAACAATAATATTGAAAAAATGGGGAATGTAGCTGTGTTAACAGAGAAATGTATTATGGTGGAGAGAGATATGGTTGCAACTAAGTTTGACTAACTAACAGGATGATGATGATGATGTATTTGAATATTCTAAACACAATGCTTTATGTATAAGAATAATATGTTTGGTTTGTTTGGATAAATGCATAACATGTGTCTTATGGACACTCCCATTGTGGGTGTTGTTCTTTAATCAATTGTGTATTGGTAGCATAAAGGTTTAAATAGCAGGATATCTACATACCTGAAGAAACGGCCCTGCAGTGCTGAGAAACTCTTTGCATTAGAGGGGATTATCCCTTTGACCACTACTTGTTGTTATTATATTCTTTTAATATTCTAATTTTTAATTTCAATTTTTGTTTTCTGTCTTTTAATAAAAATGTTGTTCACTATAACACAAGTATAGTGGTTTCTACCTGGAGTGGGTGAGCTGATACGCCCTAACCTAAAATTATCAGTCTGCATCTACCAGCACATAGGTGTGTTATTGGACATTGTGAGTACCCATTTGGCATAATTATCTCCATTGTTCCATCTATTTGGTTGATCTGCACATGTGGTTTCCTTTGTTGTCTTGACTCTCCATTACAGACACACCTGGTGAGGAAATCCTGGAGTGGGTGTACTGACACACCATATTATGTCAGTCTGCTTCCATTAGCACATTGGGGTGCTTATTTTAAATGTGAGTACCAATTTGGCTCGAGTGCATAAGCTTTGGCTTTTTTGATTTGGTGATTCTACACATGAGGCGCCCGTCTCTTTCTTCTATTTTACAGTTTTTCCAGTATCTTCTGTGAAGAGGAGTGCAGCCATCATTCATACTGAGGACATTTTTTGCACTATCATAGTGACTTTCAACATGGGACTATGATATAATTGTATGTTAATAGGTACAAATGCCATATATTGAATGAGCTGTGTATGTTGTTTTTTGAGGTTGTACAGTGTATATATAGTTTATGCGCCCTCTCTTATTTTTTATATTTTTAGGAACCTAACTCTGCTGGAGTTGTTTCCCATTGTAGTAGCTATCGAGTTATGGGGGCAGCAGTTGGCCAATAGAACTGTTATCTTTTGGTGCGACAATTTGAATGTCGTCTTCACTATCAACAATCTTTCAGCTTCTTCCCCAATTGTTGTGAGGTACTTACGGTGGTTAGTGCTGAGGTGTTTGCTGCACAATATTGACTTCTCAGCACAGCACGTCTTGCTGTCAGTGAGATCTGCTTAGGAAGTTGGTTCTGGGAGCAGATGAATTTAGTGCTTCTTGTCCTTCACTTCTTTGGTAGGTGGCCGAGGGGGGACGTGTTGAGTTCGCTGATGAGAGCGTCATTGGCCACTGCTACTTGGCAGGCCTATGTAAAAAACTGGGCAGAAAGGGAAGCCTTCCTGGTGGGTAAGGGTGTTCCTTTAGCAGCTGGCTCTCCAGCATTGTTACTTGACTGTATGGTGCATATGAAGGACTGTGGATGCAAAAAGGGGTCTATGCAGGGGAAGCTAGCAGCTTTGGCATTTTTCAGTAAATGGTGGGGCCTTCCCGATTGTACAGGCAATTTCTTGGTCAGGCAATTGATGAAAAGTTGGGGTAGAATTGAAGTTCGGTTGTATGACAGGTGTTAACCGATTACAGTGCAGAGGTAAGAGGCTTTGTTGGCAGTTTTGGCGAGTATTTGTGGGGATGATTCCGAGGTCTGTTTATTTCGAGCAGCATTTTCATTGGCATTCTTTGGGGCTCTTGGGAAAGGTGAAATGGTGGCGCAGTCTAGGGTATCAGTAGGCACTGGAATACAAATGCAGCATGTCAGGTTCTATTTGCAAGCATTACTATTGTTCATCCCTAGATCTAAGACAGATCAAGAAAGGAAGGGCGTATGTTTGTCGATGCAACAGCAGTCTAACCCAGAGTTATATTGACAACCTCCTATTTATTTTTAGGGGGTTACATAAGCACATTTCTGATTTTGTCAACCATTTGAATAATAATACATTTGGGATTTCTTTCACGCATAACATCCAAAAAAGATAGTATTGAGTTCATTGATTTGATCTTGGGGAGGTCTGGTGATGGAGTAGTTTCCTCAAAAAAAAATAATTCAAAACTGTGGATTGCAACAGTTTCCTTCATTTTGACAGCAACCATATCATACCATACTATACGAACATTTGTAATAGGATTAGGAGGAACTACTCCACATTGGAAGGTTATGATGAGCAGGCTAGGGTAGTTGGGGACAGATTTCTGGAGAATGGTTATCCAGAACATCTAATCAATAGAGAATTGAATAGGGTCAGAGATGAAGATGGAATAGCTGTTTCACCAGAAAAAAATAAGACACAAAATATTTTCAAAGATTCAAATCTACCATTATTTATCACTAGATATAATTCTAACCATCATGCTATAAATTAGATTTTACTTACACATTGACCTATATTGACCAATGACCCAAGGTGGTTTACAGAAGAGCTCCTACTCTTAAAACCACTTTGGCGCCCAGTAAAGTGGTAAGGGATAAATATAAAGGAAGTACTGTAGCACACACTAAACCTTTAGGAGACAGTTTCCCTAGAAACAAAATATCTAAGTGCTACAGAAAATGCTGCGACATGTGTAGTTCAATCACACATAGAGTTTCAACTTTTATATCTCATATGACTGGTGAAGCGTTCAACATAAAAGGTTTTATGACCTGTGAATCCGCATTTGTCATATACCTTCTGAGCTGCAAATGTGGGGTCCAGTATATTGGTCGTACCTGTCGTAAGGTCAAAAAAAGATAGGGTGAATATGCATATAATATCAAAACCAACTCCAAAGCCCATAGCGTATCAAGACACTGTGCACACCTTCACAAAGGCCAAAAAAAAACACGAGTATCACACCTATTGAACAAATCCCTAGATTGCATAGTGATGCATTTTTGACTCTCAGAAGGAGAGAGTCTTATTGAATCACTAAACTAAAAACACTCCAACCTGATGGCCTGAATGAGAACCTTGATATGGTGGCCTTTATCTAGGTTTATGTTATTAATAAAATATTACTAAAGAAAGCTAGATATCCGATAGGCACCAACTTATAATATGCATATCTGCATATTGATATTTAGTTATGCGCAAGATGCTTTGTGACAATTAGATTGCTCACACTACACTATACGATAGTACTCTCCATATTCTTTTCTTATAAATTACCTAGTGGATCCCATTTCACACACTCATCACACACTGTTAATACTATAGTATCACTTATAGATTAGTTCCAATATGACTACCATATTTGACTGTTTGTATTTTATTATATAGAATATATAATATCACCACTCAAACCCCCCCCTTTTTTTACAACGAATATATTAAGTATTGAATATTGATTGGAATATATTATATTTATATATGCACAAGTCAAGGTTTATGACCCACATTTAAATGCAGAGTAACACAAGCATACACCACTGCTTTCACTTAACACACAAACTTGGCACGTATCTAGGATATATATTCATATTCTAGTTTAGAGCATTATATTAGCATTTTCTTTCACAGCCAAGATCATCACATGACTTAGTTTCACTGCACTCAGACACATATTTTCACATCAGATGGTCATGAACCTGACACAATGTTTTGATTTCACTTTCTTATACTTTTACACATTTCATAATCTAATATCCATTCAGGTATGGGTTGACTTTCCCACTAGATGGGGTATGTTAGTTACACTTCCACAATTTACACTATTCTTAGAGATCGAGTTTCCCTTTATAACAGATTTGGGGGCTTTTACAATTTTGCTATTATTGTCAAATTTCATAGAGTATTGCATTTATCAGTAATGCTTCAGAATAGCCACAAGATCTACTCGATCAAGTGATACATCACACTATCAGATATTTAGCCTGCCATTCTGACTCTCTCATTAAATATTCTTGTCCTATGGCCTTTTGCAGTCATAGGGTGCTATCGTCTCCCCCAGACCCAGACACATTCAACCGGTAATTGGCCACATACCTACACACCCTTTGTGGATAGGGGAAGAGAGACTGGGGCTTGATGGCAGTGATACTGCCGCATACTAGAATCAGCTTGTGTGCTGTTTTAAGTCAGTGCGCTTCACATGTGATTGCAACTTGGTTGCAACATGTTTGCAGACAGAAAATTTTAATGATGAATCTCTTAAGAACCTCGATTTTGCTTTCCTTATTGATGATTTGTTTCAATTAGTTTCTGTTGGATCAAGCTTGGTTTAGTTACAATGTTACTACGATAAGTTTAAACAACATGTGTTTTTAAATGTTTGTATACATCTACACATTCACATACTGATGTATTGGGATGTTATAATTGTATGGGTTGATTCTCATTTTAGGATCTCATACTGTGATCTTATCATTATTTATACTGTCACTATATCTTGTCATATATTTCTATGTGTCCAAGCATTGTTGTTTATTTGGTTTGTAACTATGACAACACACATGAAACTCATTAACCAATTCACCAACCAGAAAGTGAGTTACACTTTATATAGCAAGTGTATTTTTTAATGTTCTATAGATGAGGAAACAGTCCTATAGAGGCTGAGAAACACGTTGTTTTTAAATAAATATACAGTTTTTATTTATACACTTGCTGTTGCTGTGGATTTTATCACTCTATTCCTGGGGATTCAAAGTGTAACCGGTTTTGCAGTGGAGTTCAGTCTGCGGGATGGCTGTGAAGTCCTGTACTGCACCTGGAGGCGCTTTCCATTTTGTAAGTGCAAACTTATCTTACAACCCTGCCTTTTTAAACTGTACTGGGCCATAGTGGTTTGCTTTTCATCCCTATAGAGGTGTTGCTGGTGATCTTCTTGGATTCTCCTTGCTTCGGACTACAGTCTGTTTCATCCAGTAAGCTGGACTACTGTGAAGCTCCAGCCTGCCTCAATAGCACCATTGGGTGCATCACGTTTGTGAGTAACCATTCGTCTTACTTTTATTATCATTTGGTTTGGTAGTACTAGGCCATTGTGGCGCCTCTGTTTGCTTCCTTTTTACAGATCATCGTTTTCCAGGATTCGGCCATCATTTGACTGAGTGCTGCCTACAATTTTGATTCTATGGACTTTTAGTTGGTTTTGCATTTTGCTTTGTATTTGTCTTAATTGTGCTAACTTGTATGTGTTAGTATTAGTTAGGAAGCGCACCCCTATTGGGAGATTTTGCATTAGTGCAACTTTCCCATTTCTTTTGTTTAACCCAGAGTGTTGTCCAGTAAGGCTCATCTCTGAGTACTCTAGGAGACGTCAAGGGAATTCAGGGCAATTTTTATTCACAGTAATGGCGCTAATTTATCTAAATTCCAGTTTAGAAAAGTTTTTAATTGGGCAGCAGAAAAGGCTGGCCTTAACCCTGATGTTATAGCTCCCCACTCGTTTTGCATTGGCTCGGTCACTACTGCGGCAGCTGCTGGGGTACTGGAACAAGGTATACAAAGGTTGGGTAGCTGAAGCTCAAAAAGATACAAGCTGTACATTAGGCCATTAAGGGGAAACAACTAGTTAGAAGAATGCTGTTGGGTAAAGTTATAAGCGATAATACAGTTATTATTCAATTTCCTTTATTTTAGGTATAAGGACCCCTCTGTGTAGAGCGTGGATAGTCGGCCATTCGTATGTACACTGGGCAAAAATCCACACCTTGAAGCGTCCGGGCGGCCAGCAGCTGGGGATTCGACCACATGTGTATTCAATTAGATGGCTGAGGAGGAGGGGAATGCTTTGGAGAGATTTGCCAGGTGCCTTAAAGAAGCCTTTCTTCACTGGGAAAGGCCTTCATTGATTGTGCTGCATCTTGGGTGAAATGATGTGGGAAGCGTGCCTGCGCTTGAATTAGCATCTATCATACAGTCGGATGTTCGTTGGATAAAAGCGTGATTACCAGGGGTAAGAGTCTGGTCAAATGTCATTGCTCGTTTGCAGTGGAGGCATGTGAGGGTATATAGGTCAGCTTATCAGTTCAGGAAAAAGCTGAATAGGGATGTATGGGTTGATCATGGAGGAAGGCGGGTTAGTGATCAGGCATGAAAACATTTTGGGAGACTGCAAACGCCTATATATAGCTGATTGCGTGCACTTAACTGATGAAGGCTTAGATTTGTTTTTGGCAAATTTAAAAGAGGTGTTTAGACGCCATGTCCTATAGTTGTGCCCTAGATTGTTTGTTGGTGGCGGCAAGAGCTCCATTTTTTAAAAGGGTATAGTATGTATCTTGTGTGGCGGGGTCACTGCCTAATAATTGTTCTGGCTTCCGTAAGGGTGTGGTCGAGCTAATGGGATGGGCATAATGTTGTAGGTTGCAGCTTGTAACGCCTCTCCCTGTGGGCCTGTTGACCTAGAAATCCCTTTAAGGGTTATGCTGCCTGACTGACACGTGAATCTGGTACTGTGTGTGAGTGTGCAACATTGTTGCCAATGTTGAGGTGGAGATTCCTTACCATAGATAAATGCATGGATAGCTTGATCACTCCCTCTTTTGTTCCTGACTGTTCAAGAGAAGTTTTTTTCCATGTGCATATATAAATATCTATTTAAAAATAAAAATAATATTTTATTCTATGCGAAGAACATAGGAATGTAAAGTGTTCCTAACATCTTTGAGTGTTAATATTAATAAATGGTTTTAAAATGGATATGGTATATGGCAAGATGACTGGAAAAGGCTCCAGTTTGTGTATATATATATATATATATATATATATATATATATATATATATATATATATATATATATATATATATATATATATATATATATATATATATATATATATATATATATATATATATATTTATATATATATATATATATTTATATATACAATGGGGCAAAAAAGTATTTAGTCAGCCACCAATTGTGCAAGTTCATTAAGAAGATGAGAGAGGCCTGTAATTTTCATCATAGGTATACCTCAGCTATGAGAGACAAAATGTGGAAACAAATCCAGACAATCACATTGTTTGATTTGGAAATAATTTTTTTGCATATTATGGTGGAAAGTAAGAATTTGTTCACCTACAAACAAGCAAGATTTCTGGCTCTCACAGACCTGTATCTTCTTTAAGAGGCTCCTCTGTCCTCCTCTCATTAGCTGTATTAATGGCACCTGTTTGAACTTGTTATCAGTATAAAAGTCATCTGTCCACAACCTCAAACAGTCACACTCCAAACTCCACTATGGTGAAGACCAAAGAGCTGTTGAAGGACACCAGAAACAAAATTGTAGACCTGCACCAGGCTGGGAAGACTGAATCTGCAATAGGTAAGCAGCTTGGTGTGAAGAAATCAACTGTGGGAGCAATAATTAGAAAATGGAAAACATACAAAACCACTGATAATCGCCCTCGATCTGGGGCTCCACGCAAGATCTCACCCCGTGGGGTCAAAATGATCACAAGAATGGTGAGCAAACATCCCAGAACCACATGGGGGACCTAGTGAATGACTAGTGATGTCGCAAACTTAAAAATTTCGGTTCGCGAACGGCGGACTCGAATTTCCGCTACTGTTCGCGAACCGGCAAACCACGTGAACCGCCATTGACTTCAATAGGCAGGCGAACTTTAAAACCCACAAGGACTCTTTCTGGCCACAATAGTGATGGAAAAGTTGTTTCAAGGGTACTAACGCCTGGACTGTGGCATGCTGGAGGGGGATCCATGGCAAAACTCCCATGTAAAATTACATAGTTGATGCAGAGTCTGCTTTTAACCCATAAAGGGCCTAAATCACCTAATATTCCTAAATTGTTTGGAATAACGTGCTTTAAAACATCAGTTATGATGTTGTATCGATCAGGTAGTGTAAGGATTACGCCCGCTTCACAGTGACAGACCAAACTCTTCGTGTAACGCACCGCAAACAACTGCAAACAGTCCATTTGCACAACCACGCGATAGATAGATTTGATAGATAGATACATAGATTACATAGCTCAATAGATGCAATATACATATGATAGATACAAATTACATAGATCAATAGATGCAATATACATTTGATAGATATGAATTACATAGATCAAAAGATGCAATATACATTTGATAGATACGAATTACATAGATCAAAAGATGCAATATACATTTGATAGATACGAATTACATAGATCAAAAGATGCAATATACATTTGATAGATACGAATTACATCGATCAATAGATGCAATATACATTTGATAGATAGGATTGATAGTTAGATAGATTTGATAGATAAATAGATAGATTTGAAAGATATATAATTTCCCTGACAGAGTATAACAATAAGATATGCGGTCTGGGACCCGTGGTGTGTTTAGTACTATTCTTAGCAGTTTACTACTACCTGTTACCCCCCCTATCGGGGGAGGTCTATATGGCCTGTATTTTTGGAACAGGGAGATGGAAGAAGATGATTGGTCTGTCCTCCTACTTCAAATTTGTCTCAAAACAGTCTGGCCATGAGATAGATAGATTTGATAGATAGATATACATAGATTGATAGTTAGATAGAATCGATAGAAGATAAATAGATAGATTTGATAGATATATAATTACCCTGAAAAAGTATAATAATAAAACATGCGGTCTGGGACACATGGTAACTAGGTTGTGTTAAGTAGTACTATTGTTAGCACTTTAATCCCTGTTAAATATTTACAATACTGTTATAACAAATATGATTGGTGGCAGTAGTTGGCAGCAAGTGGGCCTGGCACACACGCTGGCAGGCAGGCAACTGCAATTCAATGGCACTAGCAGACTGATGATTCACAGTCAAAAAAGTTTTTATTTTAAATATTTACAATACTGTTGCAACAAATATGATTGGTGGCACTAGTTTGCTAGTGGGCCTGGCACACACGCTGGCAGGCAGGAAACTGCAATTCAGTTGCACTAGCAGGCTGATGATTCACAGTCTAAGAATTTTTTATTTTAAATATTTACAATACTGTTAGAACAAATATGATTGGTGTAACTAGTTGGCAAGTGGGCCTGGCACACACGCTGGCAGGCAGGCAACTGCAATTCAATGGCACTAGCAGACTGATGAAAAAAAAAGTTTTGATTTTAAATATTTTCAAAACTGTTATAACAAATATGATTGGTGGCAATAGTTGGCAGCAAGTGGGCCTGGCACACACGCTGGCAGGCAGGCAACTTCAATTAGATTACACTAGCAGACTGATCTTTCACAGTTAAAAAATATTTTTTTTTAAATATTTACACTACTGTTATAACAAATATGATTGGTGGCACTAGTTGGCAAGTGGGCCTGGCACACACGCTGGGAGGAAGGCAACTGCAATTAGATTACACTAGATGACTGATGTTTCTCAGTCAAAAAAGTTTTTATTTTAAATATTTATAATACTGTTATAACAAATATGATTGGTGGCACTAGTTGGCAAGTGGGCCTGGCACACACGCTGGCAGGCAGGCAACTGTAATTCAATTGCACTAGCAGACTGATGATTCACAGTCAAAAAAGTTTTTATTTTAAATATTTACACTACTGTTATAACAAATATGATTCGTGGCACTAGTTGGAAAGTGGGCCTGGCACACACACTGGCAGACAGGCAACTGCAATTAAATAACAATAGCAGACTGATGTAAAAGTATTTTTTTTAAAAAAGTTACAGTAATGTTACAACAGATAGGAGTGATGGCACTCAGGATAGAAGTAGGCACAGTATGTGCTGGCAGCCTGACACACAGGCTGGCACTAGTGGCAGGCTGGCCTGGCAACTAAAATTAAATTACACTAGAAGACTGATGTAAAAGTTTTTTTTTACAAAATTTAAACTAATGTTACACCAGATAGGAGTGGTGGACTGGCACTGAGAATGGAAGTAGGCACAGTATATGCTGGCAGCCTGACACACAGGCTGGCACTAATGGCAGCCAGGCTGGCCTGGCAACTAATATTAAATAACACTAGAAAAGGACTGATGTAAAAAAAATTTTTTAATAAAATTTACACTAATGTTACACCAGATATAAGTGGTGAAAAAAAGATCTATTAATCACACTATATGATGTGGGCCAGAAACACACAGGCCTGATGGAAAATGAAATTATATTACACTAGCAAAATTATTTACATTTTTTTTTTTTTACAATAATGTTTATGAGTGGTGGCTGGAGTGGTGGCTGGCACAGCAATTAACCACAGTATATGCTGTGTGAGCCTGAGGCACAGGCCTGATAGAAAATGAAATTAGATTACACTAGCAAAATGATTTAAAAGTTTTGTTTTTTAAATTTAAAATAATGTTAAGCAGATATGAGTGGTGGCTGCTGGCACAGCAATTAAACAACGTTGTATGCTGTGTAAGCCTGACACACAGGCCTGATAGAAAATTAAATTAGATTACACTAGCAAAATGATTTAAAAGTTTTTTTTAAAATCTAAAATAATGTTAAGCAGATATGAGTGGTGGCTGCTAGCACAGCAATTAACCACCGTATGCTGTGTAAGCCTGACACACAGGCCTGATAGAAAATGAAATTAGATTACACTAGCAAAATGATTTAAACGTTTTTAAAAAAAATAATAATAATAATGTTAAGCAGATATGAGTGGTGGCTGCTAGCACAGCAATTAACCACAGTATGCTGTGTAAGCCAGACACACAGGCCTGATAGAAAATGAAATTAAATTACACTAGCAAAATGATTTAAAAGTTTTTTTTTTAATTTAAAATAATGTTAAGCAGATATGAGTGGTGGATGCTAGCACAGCAATTAACCACAGTATGCTGTGTAAGCCTGACACACAGGCCTGATAGAAAATGAAATTAGATTACACTAGCAAAATGATTTAATTTTTTTTTTTAAATTTAAAATAATGTTAAGCAGATATGAGTGGTGGCTGCTAGCACAGCAATTAACCACAGTATGCTGTGGAGGCCTGACACACAGGCCTGATAGAAAATGAAATTAGATTACACTAGCAAAATGATTTAAAAGTTTTTTTTTTTAAATTTAAAAAAATGTTAAGCAGATATGAGTGGTGGCTGCTAGCACAGCAATTAACCACAGTATGCTGTGTAAGCCAGACACACAGGCCTGATAGAAAATGAAATTAGATTACACTAGCAAAATGATTTAAAAGTTTTTTTTTTTAATTTAAAATAATGTTAAGCAGATATGAGTGGTGGCTGCTGGCACAGCAATTAAACAATGTTGTATGCTGTGTAAGCCTGACACACAGGCCTGATAGAAAATGAAATTAGATTACACTAGCAAAATGATTTAAAAGTTTTTTTTAAAATTTAAAATAATGTTAAGCAGATATGAGTGGTGGCTGCTAGCACAGCAATTAACCACAGTATGCTGTGGAGGCCTGACACACAGGCCTGATAGAAAATGAAATTAGATTACACTAGCAAAATGATTTAAAAGTTTTTTTTTAATTTAAAATAATGTTAAGCAGATATGAGTGGTGGCTGCTAGCACAACAATTAACCACAGTATGCTGTATAAGCCAGACACACAGGCCTGATAGAAAATGAAATTAGATTACACTAGCAAAATGATTTAATAGTTTTTTTTTTAATTTAAAAAAATGTTAAGCAGATATGAGTAGTGGCTGCTGGCACAGCAATTAAACAACGTTGTATGCTGTGTAAGCCTAACACACAGGCCTGATAGAAAATGAAATTAGATTACACTAGCAAAATGATTTAAAAGTTTTTTTGTTTAAATTTACACTAATGTTAAGCAGATATCAGTGGTGGCACTAATCACAGTATATGCTGTGAGCCTCACACACAGGCTGAAAGCCAAGCAAATGCAAATAAAATTACAAACAAAAAAACAAACAAAAAATGGCTTTTTGGGGTGCTGTCCTTACAGCAGAGATTAGATAAGTCCTTCAGGACTGTAGTGGACACTAAATACACTAGCCTAGCTATTTCCATATAATGTCAGCAGCAGCAACACTAAAGCTCCTCTCACTAAGAAAGCAAGATCGTAATGAATCTAAAATGGCTGCTGCCAAGGAGCTGGGAGGGTCTGTGAGAGAGTGTCTGCTGCTGATTGGCTCAAATGTGTCAGAAGGCTGTGAGATACAGGGTCAAAGTTTCCTCAATGATGACACATAGGGGGCGGATCGAACATCTCATATGTTCGCCCGCAGCGGCGAACGTGAACAAGCTATGTTCGCCGCAAACTGTTCTCCGGTGAACAGTTCGCGACATCACTATGAATGACCTGCAGAGAGCTGGGACCAACGTAACAAAGGCTACCATCAGTAACACATTACGCCGCCAGGGATCCTGCAGTGCCAGACATGTCGCCCTGCTTAAGCCAGTACATGTCCGGGCCCATCTGAAGTATGCTAGAGAGCATTTGGATGATCCAGAAGCGGATTGGAAGAATGTCATATGGTAAGATGAAACCAAAGTAGAACTGTTTGGTAGAAACACAACTCGTCGTGTTTGGAGGAGAGAGAATGCTGAGTAGCAACCAAAGAACACCATACCTACTGTGAAGCATGGGGGTGGCGACATCATGCTTTGGGGCTGTTTCTCTGCAAAGGGAACAGGACGACTGATCTGTGTACATGAAAGAATGAATGGGGCCATGTATCGTGAGATTTTGAGTGCAAACCTCCTTCCATCAGCAAGGGCATTGAAGATGAAATGTGGTTGGGTCTTTCAGCATGACAATGATACCAAACACACCGCCCGGGCAAGGAAGGAGTGGCTTCGTAAGAAGAATTTCAAGGTCCTGGAGTGAACTAGCCAGTCTTCAGATCTCAACCCCATAGAAAACCTTTGGAGGGAGTTGAAAGTCTGTGTTGCCCAGCGACAGCCCCAAAACATCACTGCTCTAGAGGAGATCTGCATGCAGGAATGGGCCAACATACCAGCAACAGTGTGTGACAACCTTGTGAAGACTTACAGAAAACGTTTAACCTCTGTCATTGCCAACAAAGGATATATAACAAAGTATTGAGATGAACTTTTGATATTGACCAAATACATATTTTCCACCTTAATATGCAAATAAATTCTTTCCAAATCAGACAATGTGATTGTCTGGATTTGTTTCCACATTTTGTCTCTCATAGTTGAGGTATACCTATGATGAAAATTACAGGCCTCTCTCATCTTCTTAAGTGGGAGAACTTGTATATGTGTTTGTGTGTATATATACACTGTGGGCTAGATTACAAGTGGCACACTAAAGTTATTGCGGGTTGCAGTAAGCAAAACTTGTGCGTGTATTACAAGTTGAAAGTAAACAGTTGAGCTTGAGTGCAGAAATAATGAGCACAACTGAAAACCTATAGTAATGTGTAAGGGGTAAAAAAAATAAGTTGCACCACATAAAGACATAATTACATTAAAATAAAGTGTTTCACTCATATAAACACTATTTGATAAAAAAAAAAATATGTGTATAAATGTAAAAAAACTTAAAAATTATAATGGTTAAATGGATAAAACTTGGTCCTAAAAATGACAAAAAAAGAAGAGGCGCTCTGGTGCAGATAAACCCAACAATAAGTGAGATTTCCAAAAAGGAAGAAAAATTGGTACTCACAAAGATATTTGCACTTCCAGTGCAATAATCCGCAAGCCGAAGCTTCAGAGCCGTTCGGCTGACTCTTATTCTCCCGATATGCTCCCGGCAATAGTCAGGCCCCTAAGAGGAATGAAGCATAGGACACCTTGGTGCAGATCACCCTTTCCAATATCGAGCTAACAACAGTGGGTAAATATTTATACTCACAAACGTATGTGCACAAACAGTGCAATATCGGGCGGACCGAAACTTTATAAAGCCGTTCGGCTGACTTTCAACAAAGGAGGCTGTTACTCTCTTTCTCTCCCGATATGCTCCCAGCAATGGTCAGGCCCCTAAGAGGAATGAAGCATAGGACACCTTTGGTGCAGATCACCCTTACCAATATCGAGCTAACAACAGTGGGTAAATATTTATACTCACAAACGTGTGTGCACAAACAGTGCAATATCGGGCGGACCGAAACTTTATAAAGCCGTTCGGCTGACTTCCAACGAAGGAGGCTGTTATTCTCGAAAATCCAGTAAAAAGAAAGGTTCAAAGCAAGGTAGAACAATGTAAAAACTTTTATTAAAAATCTTAAAACTTCGCTACGCGTTTTTCGGCTGCACGCCATTTCATCAGGCTCTTAGATTTAATGAACTACCTTGCTTTCTTAAAAAGGCTAAGTTAACCAATGAGAATGGTTTACAAGTTACACACCCACCATAACATGTGCATTAATCAATTAGGTGCTATGCCTCTTACAGGTACTGGGTAACTAACAGAATTGTGTTTCAACTGTCAATACGTACATACTGCGATGCATTATATATATACGATATAATATTATGTATATATATAATGCATCGCAGTATGTACGTATTAGATTAATATGTTTCTCAATTACTTCAATTATATATGACCCACTATCGATAACATCATATATATATTTTAGGACATTTAGTAATATCACAGCGAGGGCCTAATGTTAACTGAACATATATTTTGAACCCTGCAATTTAGAATCGATAGGATATCCACTCGTACACTTTATGTATCTAAAATTCAGACTATTGTATATATGCTGTGTACCAAATATAAGATGAGTTTTTATTCACTATGTTTATCTGTACAATGTTGCTAAAAATGTATGTTAACATATCACTATTTACCGAATGTGCTATTGACAGTTGAAAGACAATTCTGTTAGTTACCCAGTACCTGTAAGAGGCGTAGCACCTAATTGATTAATGCACATGTTATGGTGGGTGTGTAACTTGTAAACCATTCTCATTGGTTAACTTAGCCTTTTTAAGAAAGCAAGGTAGTTCATTAAATCTAAGAGCCTGATGAAACGGCGTGCAGCCGAGAAACGCGTAGCAAAGTTTTAAGATTTTTAATAAAAGTTTTTACATTGTTCTACCTTGCTTTGAACCTTTCTTTTTACTGGATTTTCGAGAATAACAGCCTCCTTCGTTGGAAGTCAGCCGAACGGCTTTATAAAGTTTCGGTCCGCCCGATATTGCACTGTTTGTGCACACACGTTTGTGAGTATAAATATTTACCCACTGTTGTTAGCTCGATATTGGTAAGGGTGATCTGCACCAAAGGTGTCCTATGCTTCATTCCTCTTAGGGGCCTGACCATTGCTGGGAGCATATCGGGAGAGAAAGAGAGTAACAGCCTCCTTTGTTGAAAGTCAGCCGAACGGCTTTATAAAGTTTCGGTCCGCCCGATATTGCACTGTTTGTGCACATACGTTTGTGAGTATAAATATTTACCCACTGTTGTTAGCTCGATATTGGAAAGGGTGATCTGCACCAAGGTGTCCTATGCTTCATTCCTCTTAGGGGCCTGACTATTGCCGGGAGCATATCGGGAGAATAAGAGTCAGCCGAACGGCTCTGAAGCTTCGGCTTGCGGATTATTGCACTGGAAGTGCAAATATCTTTGTGAGTACCAATTTTTCTTCCTTTTTGGAAATCTCACTTATTGTTGGGTTTATCTGCACCAGAGCGCCTCTTCTTTTTTTGTCATTTTTAGGACCAAGTTTTATCCTCACGCATATTGTGGAGAGAGCCGCTGCTTGTTTTGGGGCCACCTGTATTGCCTCCTTAGGAGTTGTGGGACTTTCAGTATATTCAATATATATGGACGTTTTTGTTGTTGAATATAAACACCAAGGATTCCATCAAGTATTTGCTAATTATTATTTATTATTGTTGACCAGTTATATATTATTTCACTGTTATTATTGCTATATGATTTCTCACATAAAACACCATAATTAGAAGCTCCATCACAAGAATAGCATAGAATAGGTGCACCTCTTGTTATCAAACACACTTTGTTAGTGTTGTTTCTTTGTTTCTATCATTAATGGTTAAATGGCATATGGTATATGACAAGGTATATACTTTTGAGCACTTCACAGTCAAATACCTTTAAACATGCAATATAATTTGTATTCATTATTGTATTTTAATGTGTTTTGAATAGAAACACTTGAAATTGATATAATATATGCTCTTCACTTAGAAAATGTTCTTTTTATTTTTACATAGATATTTATATATATTCCGTATATATTCATATAGGTGTATATACTGTATATATATATATATATATATATGATATATAAAGGAATGATCAGCGCTCAGTTGTTCCACCGAAAAATAGGATATGTTTTAATGAGAATATGTATATAAATTTCTGCACCTATCTGTGAGGTATATCAATGTGGGATATATATGTTCCCTGTAAACTTAATGGGTGTAGGTATTGAGCTGCTTGAACATATACGATGCACAACTTCCTCTGACGAAGAAGCATTTTCCACGCTTACTAAACATACAGTAGTAATATTAGTAGTTGCAGTGGGGGGCGGAGTTCCGAATATTGCAGAGGAGCCAAATAAACAGCTTTCCATGAGTGCACCATTTGTGATACAAAATCACACGCATGCTCTATAGAAAGGGTTTCTGAATTTCACAGGCCTAAATATTTTAGCAGTGACGTATGCGGCAAGGTATGTGATGACGCTGGCACGCATGCGCATTAGCTCAAAAATGTGTAAAACAGCTGATGAAATGTCACAGGAAGTGACATGGTTCGCTCTTTTCAAAAGTATGCCCTCTTACCAGAACACTGTATCCTCACCGCCGCTTCTTCCGGTGGCCACTGCACAAGGTAAACTCGGCTGGCCTCGTCGAATATAAAACCACGCTACACGTGTTTCACTGCACAGGATGATTCAATGCAGCTTCTTCGTGGTGCATCTGTAGTGATACTATTCTTACCGGCCAGGAATTTAAGCTATTGGATTTCTGTTCTATCTATCAGACTCCTCCTGTATAGTTATTAGTTACCTTCTCTTAAGGTGGCTAAACTAAAGGCGTTTATTTAAATATAATTTCCCTTTACCGATTACAGTTTTTATTAACTTTTTATTCACCATAGCCATACATCAATATGTTGTAATTATTCAAACTTATTATGTATTAAATATTACTATTAGCCCAATGTTTAGGATATTATTTATCTTCAACAGCATACACTCACAATTTACATCATTGTCATCTTAAATCAATTATATCCTTTGTCTTATAATGTACTGTCTGTATATGCTTGAACAAGAAAAAAGTTTTTAACTTATACATCATAATTTACTATAAATTATTGATTTATTATACCCAACACTTATACTATATCTTTCTTTCTTTGGGTATACTAAAGAAAGGGGGTGTAGTTAATCTCCTCATTGAGACCATTAGGTTTAAGGGAGTTCATATTATCCATCCATTTGCATTCAGCTTTAAGTAAACATTGGTCCAGATCTCTCCCCCTCTATTGTGGAGGTTCATAATTTCTAAACCAATTACTGAGAGTACACTTGGTAAACTATTGTGATATTGAAAAAAAGTGTCTTGCTATACTACTATCTTGTAGGTTTTTATTCTCTATATCTATTACATGTTCCTTTATTCTTTCTCTGAGTTCTCTATATGCTTTGCCAACATAATTCATAGTAAAATTACTATACTATTCCTTCACTTGGACATGTAATAGCCAATGATAAATGTTACTACCGGGTTTCCAAAAGCATAAAATAAGAATGGATTGCAAAACATATCCAAAAACATGTAATACAAGCACAATAAGCTAGCTTCTACCCCTTTGCATTGTCCATTGATAGTATAGGATACGCTATATATGTATCAGGCATATTAAGATGCCCTGGTTAAAGGGACATTAAATCCATTTTTTTCATGATTCAGATAGTACATACAATTTAAACATAGAAATTAGAGCTGTCACTCACTTGCTTTCTGCCGACTCCAGATAGCAGCCGTTGCTTTCCCGGCTACGGCAAGTGCAGCACCTGAAAAAGTCCCTGCTGCACACTCGTATATAATACTGCAAAAGGTAATATCCAGAGAACAGAGGTACAGAAGCTTAATAGTAAAAAAGACAACAATCTTAGATTGGGTCATAGAGCAGATAAAACTTCACATTTATTGGCATATACATTTAAAACTTACAGTAAACCGGACATACTGAAGAGGAGTGTAGGTACAAACAGGACACATACGTCATCTGACGCCTTTCACGCCATTCTGGCGCTTTTTCAAAGATAGCCTGGAGGAGGTCAGTTGGTCAGCATTTATGCTCAGTTGTGTACAACCATTTAGTTACATTAGCCAATCAGCTAGTAGATGAGCCAACACACCTACTCCAGGTTATATAGCGTAGTTCACCATTTACGAATCCATTAAAAAAACAGAAGCAATTCACACACAAATTAAATAAAAAAGATCTAAGTTAAAAAGCGACACATATAAAACTTTGTTACAATATATCTTTGAAAATATACTATAGCGAGTAGTGACATGAACCACAGATAGATTCACCAAAATGATTTGTTGCTGCCAAAATTGCATAGCTAATTTGCCGTGGAAACAAATTATGATATTTAATTTTTTGTATACTCAGATTATCATCTATACTTAATAAATAAAGAGTTAGGCAATCAGCTATATCAACTGGCATATAATTTGGGACCTACAGTATATATCTATACTTCCATATAAACAAATACTAATTCATATGGCATAAAATAATACCAGTATTTGACTGAAAGGTAATAGACCTATAGTAAATTATCAGAAATGCAGGACATGCAGGATATGCAAACAGGGCAACAAGAAAGAAAAGTGAGAAGCCTTTATAGGAACAAAAAAATATACTGTATATACAATCCTATTTCTACAAAGTTGTAACCACATGTATGTTTTGTTAGCCTTGGTATAGATCAATGTCCCATCTCAAATTTATACCATGAAGTACCTTAGTGTTCAATTTAAAAATCCACTGAACTTCTTTATCTAGAAGTCTTTTGAACCGGTCACCTCCTATTATTTGAAATGGGATAAAGTCTATAGCCTGGAATTGTAATGCTTTCTTTCCTTCCTCATGTTTAGCTAAATGTTTTGCTACAGGGGTCTTGGGGGGATCTTTTTCTATAGACAAAAGATGTTCTCTAACCCTATCTTTCAGGTTTCGACTGGTGCAACCTGTGTATTGCTTTTTACAGACTTTGCAGGTGATCAAATATATCACGTATTTAGAGCAGCAATTTAGTCTATATATGAGGGTATCATTTTCTCCTTTGGCTGTTGAAACAAAGCTCTCACCAACAATTGCATAGGGACAAGTCATACATGGATGTCTCCCACATTTGAAAAAACCTTTTATAGAAAGCCATGTTTCAGATCCCAGTGATTGTGAATTGTAGACATAGTTAACCAGTTCAGTGCCTATAGTGGGTGCTCTTCTTGAAACAAATTTGTAACCTTTTTCTAGAATATTAACAAACTGGGAATCTAACTTCAATATATCCATACTGTTTTTATTTATAGTAGTAATCTGGTGAAATTGTCTACTGAAAGCAGTGACAAAATAAATAGGTTTAGTTTTGTTTTTACTTTTAGATCCATCTTTGGATTTTTTCTTGTGTTTTCTATTTAGAAATTTGTTTCTATTTAGTAACCACACTTCTGCCCTTAATTTAATTAGGGTTTCTTTGTTGTATCCTCTAGACGATGTACTAAATCTAGAGAGTATTCATCATATTTAGATATAGTGTTACAAATTCTCCTTATTCTTATTAGCTGTCCTTTGGGAATAGCTCTGGTGACATGCATAGGATGGCAAGAGTCCGCCCATAGTATCGTATTCCCTGTAGTTTCTTTTCTATAAAGTTCAGTGGTCATGTTTTCCCCACCTATGAATTGTTTATCCAAATACTCTATCTTTTTTCATTTATTGTATAAGTGAATTTTAAATTTACATTATTACTATTTAGCTGCTTGAAGAAGGACTCCGCCTCCAGACAGGTGCCATCCCAGATTATTATCAAATCATCAATATATCTGGCGTACAGTTTGATCTTATTGAAAAAAAATATTTTTATAGCCAAATATATATGAGAACTCGAACCAACCCATTAAAAGGTTCGCATATGTGGGGGCAAATTTCACCCCCATTGCCGTGCCACAGGTCTGGAGGTAGAATCCTCTGTCGGACAGGAAATAGTTATGTGTTAGAAGAAAACGTTTCTTTCAATTATTAATTAAATTAGTTCATTTGAAAAGGTACTCTTCAATAAGAGATTATATTTAACTGCCTGAATTCCTAATGTGTGTGGAATGCAGGAATATAATGATCTGACATCTATTGTTAACCACTTGAAGTTGTTGTGCCATTCAAACTTCTCTAGTTTTAATAGTATATCAGTTGATTTAATAAAATCTAGCAGGTCCTGGACATATGGCTGTAATAAATTGCCCAGCCACTCTCCAAGTCATTCACCCAGTGACCCCTCACCTGCCACTATGGGCCTCCCTGGGGGAGAAGTTATATCTTTGTGGATTTTAGGTACCAATCTAAAATTTGCTATTTTGGGATGTGGATTATAAAGGTATTCACATAGCGATTTATTTAGTATGTCTAGATGTAAACCCCAGTCAAGCAGATTCCTAAGTTCATCTTGGAACTCTGTAGTGGGATTTTTTGATAATTTATTGTATGTTTGCTCATCCTTGAGCTGGTTCATTGCTTCATTGTAGTAGTCTGTCATATTCTGGACTACTATTAAGCCTCCCTTGTCTGCAGGGGTAATTGAAATTTCTTTTCTTTGTTTCATTTCCCTTAATGCGACTCTTTGTTTATGGTTAAGGTTATATTTTATTTGTTGTAAGATGGGGCCATTTATTTTCCCATGTAAGTTTACTAAATCTGTATGGGTTTTCTCTTGAAATAACTCTATTTAGGAATTACGTGCGTGAACCGGGTAGAACATACTTTTATTTTTTAGATGTTCAATTACTTGTTTATAGAAAAGAAACTCTTTGCCATCCTATGCATGTCACCAGGGCTATTCCCAAAGGACAGCTAATAAGAATAAGGAGAATTTGTAACACTATATCCAAATATACTGAATACTCTCTAGATATAGTACATAGTCTAGAGCAGAGCTTTCCAAACTTTTCATGTTGGTGACACACTTTTTAGACCTACATCATTTTGCGACACAGTAATTTAGTTGTACTAGCAAAAAGGAGGTTAAACTAACTTGTTTTAAGAGATATGGACACATACATAAATAATATAATAACGAAATGTATTAACAAGTAACAGTATGTATGTATGCGCAAGAATTAAAAAAAAGTTTAATAACACCAATAGCTACTTACTATTTTAATGGGATGTATGAGGTTGATGGGATGAACACAATTTCTGAATATTTGGTGGAATATTAGATAAAGACACTCGCATTTCAACATCAAGCATTTTTAAGCTTCCACTTCCTATCCATATATCAAGAGCATTAGCAGCAATGCACTACTGGGAGCTAGCTGCAAAAAAAACCCTACTGACTTCAGCTCAGCGTTTAAGCTGCCACCCTCAGAGCTCGGTGAGTCTGATTGACTACTGCCCACATACACACTGCTGTCCCACTCACTGACTATACATGCAGTCACGAGCCAATTAAGGAGACTACACGTGCAGTCAGGAGCCAATGTGCCGCCAATGGGAATAGTTCCAGTTCCCACTGAGCTGTGCCAATAGGTTAAGATAATCTGTGTCCCCCTAGGTATCAATCACGTGTCAATCATGTGATATGCATAGCAGGCAGGTGGAAAGTCAGAAACCAAAAAAAAATTTAAAAAAATTTGTGCTGAAGCAGGGACACACCTACACACTGCTGCTAACACACTAGTGTGTCCCGACACACAGTTTGTAAAGCACTGGTCTAGAGGATACAACAAAGAAACCCTAATGAAATTAAGGGCAGAAGTGAGGTTACTAAATAGAAACAAACTTCTAAATAGAAAACACAAGAAAAAATCCAAAGATGGATCTAAAAGTAAAAACAAAACTAAACCTATTTATTTTATCACTGCTTTCAGTAGACAATTTCACCAGATTACTACTATAAATAAAAAACAATGATATAATAAAGTTAGATTCCCAGTTTGGTAATATTCTAGAAAAAGGTTACAAATTTGTTTCAAAAAGAGCACCCACTATAGGCACTGAACTGGTTAACTATGTCTACAATTCACAATCACTGGTGTCTGAAACATGGCTTTCTATAAAAGTTTTTTTCAAATGTGGGAGACATCCATGTATGACTTGTCCCTATGCAATTGTTGGTGAGAGCTTTGTTTCAACAGCCAAAGGAGAAAACTATACCCTCATATATAGACTAAATTGCTGCTCTAAATACGTGATATATTTGATCACCTGCAAAGCAATACACAGGTTGCACCAGTCGAAACCTGAAAGATAGGGTTAGAGAACATCTTTTGTCTATAGAAAAAGATCCCCCAAGAACCCTGTACCAAATTGAACAATAAGGTACCTCATGGTATAAATTTGAGATGGGACATTGATCAATACCAAGGCTAACAAAACATACATGTGGTTACAACTTTGTAGAAAAAGGATTGTATATATATTTTTTGTTCCTATAAGGGCTTTTTTCACTTTTCCATCTTGTTGCCCTGTTTGCATATCCTGTATGTCCTGCATTTCTGATCATTTATTATGGGTCTATTACCTTTTAGTCAAATATTAGTATTATTTTATGCCATATGAATTAGTATTTGTTTATATGGAAATATAATTATATACTGTAAGTCCCAATGCAGGTTGATATATATGATTGCCTAACTCTTTATTCATTAAGTATAGATGATAATCTGAGTATACAAAAAATGAAATATCATAATTTGTTTCCCCGGCAAATTAGCTATGCAATTTTGGAAGCAACAAATCATTTTGGTGAATCTATCTGTGGTTCATATCGCTATTTGCTATTGTATATATTCAAAGATATATTGTAACACAGTTTTATATGTGTCGCTTTTTAACTTAGGTCTTTTTTATTTAATTTGTGTGTGAATTGCTTCTGTTTTTGTAATGAATTTGTAAATGGTGAACTACGTTATATAACCTGGAGTAAGTGTGTTGGCTCATCTTTTAGCTGATTGGCTAACGTACCTGAATGGGCACGCACAACTGAGTATAAATGCTGACCAATTGACCTCCTCCAGGCTATCTTTGAAAAGGCGCCAGAACGGTGTGAAAGGCGTCAGATGACGTAGGCACTTGTCCTGTTTGTACCTACACTCCTCTTCAGTATGTCCGGTTTACTGTAAGTTTTAAATGTATATGCCAATAAATGTGAAGATTTATCTGCTCTATGACCCAAGCTAAGATAGTTGTCTTTTTTACTATTAAGCTTCTGTACCTCTGTTCTCTGGATATTAACTTTTGCAGCTTTAACTTTCCGGTTTACTTCTGTTATCAAATTTTCTTTGTTTTCTTCTTGTCCTTTGTTGAAAAGTAAGCTTATGAGTGTGCACGTGTCTGCAGCTCTATATGGCAGCAGTTTTGCAACAATGTTATACATTAGCAGTAGCACTAGATGGTGCACTACTTCCTGTCATGTAGTGCTTCAGGCATGTGCACGCTACCTACCTAGGTATCCCTTCAACAAAGAATAACATGAGAACAAAGCAAATTTGATAATAGAAGTAAATTGGAAACTTTAAAAAAAAAAATGTGTTCTCCATCCGAATAATGAAAGAAAATGTTTTGGGTTTAATGTCCATTTAAGCATTTAAACCAACAATTTGTAACACCTGTTGGGGCATTCCGGATTAACACAAGGCTGAGTTGAACATAAAGCACCACATGTTAACAATTGCGCTTCACTTGTAATTGACCTGTCATTTTTGTTGTTGTAGTTACCTTGGCCCATTGGTAGACAGGTGTATACCTTATGTAGATAAGGTATTATATTTATTTTAAATGTTAATAATATTCAGCTTTACTGTATTAAGTATTGTTCAGCTGGAAACAATGCAAGTTAGACTTTTGTTTTCTGCATTCATTCATTAAAAAAAAAAAAAAAATCAACACATGACAGTTAAAACTATTACACTTTGTTTAGCCAGAATGCCTCGGTGAAACCAAATGTCTGGAAATATAATATGGTGGTCATTTCCGGATCTATTATTTCACACTGGTATTTCCTCCAATTAGGAAACTGCAACATAACAATATAATAAAATACGGAATCAGGATGTTCTAAATGAAAAGCTCCATTTATGAAAAAAATAAAATAAGAGTTTGGCTGTCTAAATAGGACTACACCTTTGGCTTGTTTAACTGGGAATAAATATATTACATATAAAGTGCCCGGCATATTGGCAAGATATAAAACACTAGCAAAGTCATAGACTACTGGGATCCATACAATTGGGAGCTATTGTATTAACACAGCTCCAAATGCAGATTCTAAATTATTGCCATCTGTATGTGTTCTTGTCATAGTTTTTTTAATTAAGAGAATTAATGCTAAGTATTGGCAGATTTCCATTAACAAGAATTAGAAATATTTTTAAAGGGACAGTCTACTTGGAAATTCTAAGGCCTAGATTTAGAGTTGGGCGGTAGCCGTCAAAACCAGCGTTAGAGGCTCCTAATGCTGGTTTTTACCGCCCTCTGGTATTTGGAGTCAGTCATTAAAGGGTCTAACGCTCACTTTTCAGCCGCGACTTTTCCATACCGCAGATCCCCTTACGTCAATTGCGTATCCTATCTTTTCAATGGGATCTTTCTAACGCCGGTATTTAGAGTCATGGCTGAAGTGAGCGTTAGAAATCTAACGACAAAACTCCAGCCGCAGAAAAAAGTCAGTAGTTAAGAGCTTTCTGGGCTAACGCCGGTTTATAAAGCTCTTAACTACTGTGCTCTAAAGTACACTAACACCCATAAACTACCTATGTACCCCTAAACCGAGGTCCCCCCACATCGCCACTCTATTAATTTTTTTTAACCCCTAATCTGCTGACCGCCACCTACGTTATACTTATGTACCCCTAATCTGCTGCCCCTAACACCGCTAACCCCTATATTATATTTATTAATCCCTAACCTGCCCCCCACAACGTCGCCGCCAGCTACCTACAATAATTAACCCCTAATCTGCCGACCGCAAAGCGCCGCTACCTACGTTATCCTTATGTACCCCTAATCTGCTGCCCCTAACACCGCCGACCCCTATATTATATTTCTTAACCCCTAATCTGCCCCCCTCAACGTCGCCTCCACCTGCCTACACTTATTAACCTCTAATCTGCCGAGCGGACCGCACCGCTATTATAATAAAGTTATTAATCCCTAATCCGCCTCACTCCCGCCTCAATAACCCTATAATGAATAGTATTAACCCCTAATCTGCCCTCCCTAACATCGCCTACACCTAACTTCAAACATTAACCCCTAATCTGCCGACTGGAGCTCACAGCTATTCTAATAAATGTATTAACCCCTAAAGCTAAGTCTAACCCTAACACTAACACCCCCCTAAGTTAAATATAATTGAAATCTAACAAAATAAATTAACTCTTATTAAATAAATTATTCCTATTTAAATCTAAATACTTACCTGTAAAATAAACCCTAATATAGCTACAATATAAATTATAATTATATTATAGCTATTTTAGGATTTATATTTATTTATTTTTTATTTTTTTTGAAAATAATTTTTATTGAGGCAAGAGGTAACAACAATAAAACCAAAGATATGTCCAGATACAAATCAGATTTGATGAAAGCAGCAGGTCTTAAGACATTAACATATCAGTATAACTGCACTACCCAGCCCACAGACATGATAAACGCATGCTGATGAAAACTTGAGCCACACAAAGTGGTAAGCAAGGTAGTAAGAAAATAGTCTCTGACAAAGGTGATAACAATATGTCCGGATTATGGGCTGGATATTGTGTGACATATAGAGTTAAGAATAAAAGAGATTTGCATGTAATATATATGAGTAACTGAAACATATACTAATGGAGCCTCGTTTTATAACCATTAACATAGAAAAAAAATAAGAATAGTCCCCCAGTTTGCTGTAAAAAGCATAAGGTATTTTATCTGCCTAGTACAAATTGGGGCAAAATGGGGGGGTTAGTACTGTGGTTTTATTTGGGGGGAGGGAAGCACAGCGGACAAGAGCCGCTCTAGTTGGAAAAGAAGGGGGGGAGGGAGACGGAGCCGGCTAAAGTGTCAGTCTAGGGGAGCCTTTGAGTCTTTAGAGGTTTTGAATACATAATAAGAGGATGTGACTCCTGACGGGATTATGTGTGCTAGAAGGAGAACTGATGTTTGCTGAATGCTTGTCTTTGGAAAGTAATAAATAGTAGTGGTAGGTATAAAGGAGATATATTCACCTGGGTTTGAGGAAGGTGATATTATAAACTCTGATAAGCTAATTGTGGTGTTTCAACATTGCTTCACTAGGGAACTAAATGGGATGTGTGAAAGAGAGGGGAGCCAACAGTTACGGTGGTCCTCAGCAATAATGCGGAATCAGCCTTGATATGAAATATAAAATAGTGGGGCCAACTGCAGATGCATAAGTGCTAAAACAGCCCCCAATGCAAGAGGTAGATAATACATATCCTAGTACCGTTAACAAAAGGTTCTTCTATGTTGTAAAGGAGTTGGTTTTTAGCACATAAGGTACTGATCTTATGTAGACAGGTGTAACCCTCATAGGTAGAGTCATCAATAAGGTAAATCAAGAGGCCAACTTGAGACCTATAGAAGAAAACAGATAAATCTGATAACCCTATTTAACATAAAAGGGAGATATAGAAGGTTAGGACCGTAAGAGTATGAGTCTATCCCTGGAGTGACCAACTTGTATGCTTCTGTCTAACGATATTAATGAGTTGTATACTGACTGTAGATCCCTTGTAATGGGGCTATAATAATATTGGTAGTTCAGGAAATGGGACTGTGTAATTAAACATTGGGGGGTATCACCATGAATCTACAAAATATTTTGAGATTAATGCATAAGTAGGACTCCATGTTATTAATTTATGACTAAAAGGTATAGTGTGAGAGGGGTAAACGGTAATTAGGAATAGGCTAAGTGCCCTAAGATAAAGATAAGCTATTAATTCCATTTGGTGGCCATATTAAAAGGTGAATGTGGGGGAGGCTGATGGTAGTAATGTAGTCTGTAGCTACAGTAGCTTATTAGCGAAATTTAATATAATAAGTCTAGTGTGGGGTGAGTCTCCCTATAGCTATGTGGAGCAAAAAGAGGGTATCTCTACAATACTAGAAATAGGAACAATAAAAGCAGACAAACTAGTAACTGAAAAGCACAAATCATGAACCATTTTCATCCAGATATACATAAACAGGGAGCGCCAATTTAAAGTGTCCAGCATGTAGTAATAGAGATAGGTAATAACAAGAATAAATCTAGTATAGCTCCTATCAATAGTATGGTGGGTTTAAGGAAATTTTCCTCACTATAGGAGTAGTAAAGGTAGGTAGAAACATGCTGCAAGTGAGGGGAGGCCACCTGGAACCTAAACTCTGTTACGCTTAAGGAATAGGCTGTCATAAAAAGGTATATGGTAATGAAGGTTATATTTTGTTGAACATTTTAGCCTAATTAACAATTTTAGGTGCAAATGAGAGAATTAAAACATAACATGTTAACTGAGCTGGATCCTCAGGAAGTCTCGATAACAAGGAGCGTTTTAGTATAAAACAGGGGGCTATATCTTAAGTTCAGCTGATAGGCGTCATATGGATATTTCCCCTAGAGGAGTGCTATAAAAGTAATGAACAAGCAACATTGTTCTAAGGAACACTAGGTCCCATACCAGTCTCTCAGACTAAATGAAAATGGAATGGGGTAGTTCACAGTATAGAGTTAACCAATCCCAGCTCTGCAAGTCTTAACTCTCAGGGGAGTGGAGCGTTCTGATAGTTTCAGAGTTGGAAGATCATCCAGAGAGGACATATCATAGGGCGCCAGCATATGGGAGGTCCAGATGTTGTAGGATGAGGTGCCTTCTGTAGAACTCTTTACCCTCAAGATTAAGACTTCACTTTCAGAAGGAAAAGTCAGTTGGGGCGTGAGCTCTTCAGAGAATAGGGGATCCAAACTACACTGAAGGCTTTGAATAGGGGTGACATTTTTAATTTGCTTAGAGCTTTCAGGAACACATACAGAAAGATCCTCTCTTGTCTCCAAATGACCACTTGTATCATGGTCCCTCACAAGCAGATACTCGGCATATGGGTCATCCAGCACCTCTAGGGAAAATAAAGAACACTTAGGAATGTCGCCGTACTCATCAAATCCATTCTGGGTTGTATTGGTGGTGGTTCTTAGAACCTGGATAAGGTCATCATGCTGGTGATCTAACTTGGCCAGCAACTTTCTTAGCATGTTGCTAGCGTAAGCCTCCATATTGAGTGAGGGAGCCATAACAAACATGGAACAGCTCAAGAGACATAAAACAAGAATTTTAAGTTCTTCTGAATCTTATAAGGGACCCTTGAATTGACCCTTCAATGTGAATAATATCTCTTAGCTGATATTCTCCTTCTTCTACTCTGTTATGTCCCTCTAGGTGGCAGTGTTCAAATGGTTGTAATGTAGATGTCTGGAGTGTTGAGCCAAACTACGTGGAAGTTTCAAAAAGCAAAAAGCAAATTTGCAGCTAACATCTTTTCATATATTTTAGACCATGATTATATGATCAGACAGATTATATAGATAAGCCCATCTACATTTAGAGTACAAGTTGGTATTAGGGGATCGTATATCCATGCAGTGTGTTGCTTCCCCTGTTTCTGGCGAGATCATATTTCCTGCACAGCATAAGTGAAAAAAGGCCATGCGTTCTATGCATTTATTTGGTTGAGGGAAATAATAGGTTTAGTTAGGAAAGCTCAGCTTAAAGAAAACTTCTCCTCCAATATAAATTGTACAGTGTACTAGAAAAGGTGCCGCTTAATTATAATCCCCCTTTTATCTGACCGCAAAGGACTTATTCAGTGTGATGGGGTGAAATAAAGTTAAAGAGATCGGGCTCTATTAGTCGTTATGGCTCAGAACTCACTGTTCGAACTATAGCCCTGTGTTCAGGTGTTGAAATTCTGACTGTGCGACCCAAAACGACATTGTCTCTCACCTTGAATGGAGCCCCTGGGACACAACAGTCTTTGTCTCGCTCCGGGTGCCTGTTCGATGCCGGTGTGCTCTAAAGCACTTTACCAGAGCCTTCTTCTTTTGTAGATTTAAATTCCCTCTAGTATACCAGCGGTGCTTACGGACGTGGCCAGCTTAAAAAACTTGCTTGTCCACGATTCCCCCTTTTTTGGAGCCTAACGCAGCCATTCTGTGAACTCTAAATACCAGCGGTATTTAAAAGGTGCGGCCAGAAAAAAGCCAGCGTAGCTAACGCACCCCTTTGGCCGCAGAACTCTAAATCTAGGCGTAACTGTTTAAAATGATAGATCATCCCTTTATTAACCATTCCCCAGTTCTGCATAACCAACACTGTTATATTAATACACTTTCTATCTCTATGATTACCTGTATCTAAGCCCCTGCAGATTGCACCTTATCTCGGTGCTTTTTACAATGTTGCATTTTAGTCAATCAGTGCTGGTTCTTGCATAACCATTATCATTTTCCATGGGAATAAGAACAATGTTATCTATATGGCACACATGAACTATCACTGTCTAGCTGTTGTGCAAAATTTAAAAAGCATTGAGATAAGGGGCGGCCTGCTGGTGCTTAGAAACAGGGAAACACTAGAGGTTAAAAAGTATATTAATATAACAATGGGCTAGATTACGAGTGGTTCGCTTACTGTAGCACCCAGCGCAATTGATATCATTTAGTTTTTTCCAGCTTTTAGACAGAAATAGCATGTCTATTACGAGTTGAAAGTAAATGTGTTCGCTTAAGCACAATTGAATTTAACACACAACAGCTAAGCGTGACTTGAGAGCTCTCGTAAATGGTAGGAGAAGTAAAACAAGTTGCAAAAAACACAACGTAAATACATGTTAAAGTACAGTTACACTCAAATAAAACTCTTTCTGATAAAAATTAAATATATATAAAAAAAGTTATGGACTAAAAGGTGTTTGACAAAAAAGGGCTGCAAAGGGCTTTAACATATATATGCATACATACACGTCTGAATATGTATATGTACAGGGAGTGCAGAATTATTAGGCAAGTTGTATTTTTGAGGATAAATTTTATTATTGAACAACAACCATGTTCTCAATGAACCCAAAAAACTCATTAATATCAAAGCTGAATAGTTTTGGAAGTAGTTTTTAGTTGGTTTTTAGTTATAGCTATTTTAGGGGGATATCTGTGTGTGCAGGTGACTATTACTGTGCATAATTATTAGGCAACTTAACAAAAAACAAATATATACCTATTTCAATTATTTATTTTTACCAGTGAAACCAATATAACATCTCAACATTCACAAATATACATTTCTGACATTCAAAAACAAAACAAAAACAAATCAGTGACCAATATAGCCACCTTTCTTTGCAAGGACACTCAAAAGCCTGCCATCCATGGATTCTGTCAGTGTTTTGATCTGTTCACCATCAACATTGCGTGCAGCAGCAACCACAGCCTCCCAGACACTGTTCAGAGAGGTGTACTGTTTTCCCTCCTTGTAAATCTCACATTTGATGATGGACCACAGGTTCTCAATGGGGTTCAGATCAGGTGAACAAGGAGGCCATGTCATTAGATTTTCTTCTTTTATACCCTTTCTTGCCAGCCACGCTGTGGAGTACTTGGACGCGTGTGATGGAGCATTGTCCTGCATGAAAATCATGTTTTTCTTGAAGGATGCAGACTTCTTCCTGTACCACTGCTTGAAGAAGGTGTCTTCCAGAAACTGGCAGTAGGACTGGGAGTTGAGCTTGACTCCATCCTCAACCCGAAAAGGCCCCACAAGCTCATCTTTGATGATACCAGCCCAAACCAGTACTCCACCTTGCTGGCGTCTGAGTCGGACTGGAGCTCTCTGCCCTTTACCAATCCAGCCACGGGCCCATCCATCTGGCCCATCAAGACTCACTCTCATTTCATCAGTCCATAAAACCTTAGAAAAATCAGTCTTGAGATATTTCTTGGCCCAGTCTTGACATTTCAGCTTGTGTGTCTTGTTCAGTGGTGGTCGTCTTTCAGCCTTTCTTACCTTGGCCATGTCTCTGAGTATTGCACACCTTGTGCTTTTGGGCACTCCAGTGATGTTGCAGCTCTGAAATATGGCCAAACTGGTGGCAAGTGGCATCTTGGCAGCTGCACGCTTGACTTTTCTCAGTTCATGGGCAGTTATTTTGCCCCTTGGTTTTTCCACACGCTTCTTGCGACCCTGTTGACTATTTTGAATGAAACGCTTGATTGTTCGATGATCACGCTTCAGAAGCTTTGCAATTTTAAGAGTGCTGCATCCCTCTGCAAGATATCTCACTATTTTTTACTTTTCTGAGCCTGTCAAGTCCTTCTTTTGACCCATTTTGCCAAAGGAAAGGAAGTTGCCTAATAATTATGCACACCTGATATAGGGTGTTGATATCATTAGACCACACCCCTTCTCATTACAGAGATGCACATCACCTAATATGCTTAATTGGTAGTAGGCTTTCGAGCCTATACAGCTTGGAGTAAGACAACATGCATAAAGAGGATGATGTGGTCAAAATACTCATTTGCCTAATAATTCTGCACTCCCTGTATGTATGTATAAAATGTACAGAGAATAACCTGTGTAGACCATTAACAAATCAAGTCAGAAGGTTTGCTTTCCCACAGAAGACCTCTGGATACATTGTTTCCAATGCAGTAAAGGATTCTGGGTAAGACATGCAAATGAGGTTCACAATGAAGTGTATGCAGTGATGGTATGGCATAAAGGGAATCTGCCTAAATGCACACTGAAGTAAAAGTGAGTCATTGTAAACCAAATCTGCATGCTTTATCCAGAGTCCTTTGCTGCATTGGAAACAATGTATCCAGAGGTCTTCTGTGGGATTTGTTAATGGGCTACACAATGAGTTATTCTCTCTACATTTTGTGCATAGTGGAGGATTTTAAATATATATATCTATATATAGGTATAGATATATATTTTGCAAAAAAATAATCATATAGAAATATTTATTTAAGTATAAATAGAACATATCCTTCAATGTGAAGAACATTGGAATGCAAAATATTCATATTTCATGTCAGGTTAGCGCTCTTGAATAAACGCGGTCGGGCTAATGTGCGAGTATGGGTGTTAGACTCCTTTGCAGTTTGTGCTATCAATTGAAGTCTATTGGCCCGATTTATTATAGTGCGAGCAGACATGATCCCCTGTAGCGGATCCTGTCCGCTGCAACATCAATGAATGCCGACAGCATATTTCTCGTGAAATGATTGTGCAATGCTGCCCCCTGCACACTTGTGGCCGCTAGCAGGGGTGTCAATCAACCCGATCGTATCCTGAACCTGAAACCGAGTGGGTCGGAAGCAGCATCAGCTGCTTCATAAATTGACCCCTATGGGACAATACATTAACATGGTAGGAGCGCAACCCGACGCATGCAAAAAGCCTCCATCTAGCGAAGTTAACGTGCAAGCGCAAAATAGCGCTCCACTCGTAATCTATTCCAAAGTTGGTTATGCAAAGCTTAATAATAGTTAGCAAAGGCATTATCAATCTTTTTAAACAATAAAAAAAATCAATTAAACTGTGATTTTAAGCAATAGCGTGAATAACGCAAACAACATAAAACATTTTCATTACATCTTGTATCATCTGAAAACTTTAATATTACTACTGACAAATAACATTAGCATTTCATTCAACAATTATTGAAAAAATACTGGTCGATCACAGTCCTGTAGAATAGTTTGTCTAATGATTTATCTACAAAAATCCTCATTGACTTTAACCCCTTAGCCCAATGTGACGTATATATACGTAGTGGGGTACTTTGCTTATCTTACCGCACAACATATATATATATATATATATACGTCAGAGCTGCAGGAAGCTCCAGCAGTCTCGGCTGTTAAGTTACAGCCAAGAGCTGGACTTCTTGAGCTCATGGCATCTGCCTGCATATAGAACCGAAGTGCGATTGGTGCTCCAGCTCCATATGAAGGCAGATGCCAGATTGTTATAGACGGTGACACTGTGTGTGTCACCTTCTGTAACAATCATCAGCTGGTGCCGGTGGAGGGCATGGGAGGGAATCTGGGAGGTGGGTGGGCAGCCAAGCAGCGGAGGGGGAGGGAGCAAGGAGGGGAAGGGGTTCTACGCTACAGAAGGGAGGGCCCTACACTGCAGAAAAAAAATACAAGGGAGAGGGAGGGAAGGGGTTCTACGCTACAGAAAAAAAGGTGGGGTGAGGGTGTGGGGGTCCCTAACTAATGATCGCAGGAGGAATGAAAAGGGGGGAGGTGGGGGTACCACTGCACTACAGAAAAAAAAACAAAAAACTTTTTTTTTAAGTACTGGCAGGCAGAGGGGGAGGTTTAGAGAGATGTTTGGGATTGATCAGTGAGTTTGGAAGGTATGGGGGATCCTACACTGCAGAAAATAAAAAAATATAAAATTAATATTATACCAAAATGGGACTAAATCAATACATTGTGCTGTCTCAATAAAAACATATATAGTTTTGACAGGTAAATACAGGGCCGGTTTTATGATTTTTGGGTACACAGGCAAAGACACATTTTGCCGACCCCCCCCCCCCGCCAAAAAAAAAAGATATACCCTGCCATTACTGCTTCTTAACAAAATTTTCTAGTAATGTGTAATTGCTATAATAGTTAATTTCTACATAACAATGTGCGAAAGTGGTGGCTCTGCACAAAATAGCAGGTACCAAAATTTTCCTGCACACACACATACATATATATACTCATACACATACATATACCTGTATTCACCCAAACATACATACACATTTATACACACACAGAAATACTCATGGACACATATTTACACACACACGTATACACACACACATACATATTTACACATACTCATGCACACATATTAACACACATTTATACACACATACATACACACACACAAACATACATACACACTAACAGACACACACATTTATACACACCCACATACATATTTATACACACATACTTACACACACACACAAACACACACACACAGACAAACATACATACACACATAACCAGACACAAATACATACACTATACCACACCACAAACACATAATACCACCCATTACCGCCCCACACACACACACAATACCAACCATTATAACCCCACACACAATACCACCTATTACCACCCCCACATACACAATACCACCAATTACCACCCCCCACACACAATACCACCCATTACCACCCCACACACACACAATACCACCCATTACCAACACCACACACACAAAACCACCCATTACCACCCCACACACACAATACCACCCATTACCACCCCCCACACACACACAATACCACCCATTACCAATACCACACACACAATACCACCCATTACCACCCCACACACACACAAAGTTTTGGAGGGATAATAATACATGCTGTGTGATTTGTTTTATTTTTATTCTGATGTGATGTGGGGGATACAGCCCAGCCCAGACTACCCGCATTTCAGCTAGTGTTAGATTTTAAGTTTTTTAAGTTTTTTAAGCAATAATCTTCAAGAAATAATTGTCATTACAAACAGGAAGGAAGAGAATATACAGAGAGAGCTATTGTGAAGCAGATGAGAAGACCTGATCAGGACACTGTTACTGTCAGTTTAGCTCTAGTTTACTGCCCCTTCCACGCAGCTAGCTAGCCTAGAAACCTTTAAGCAGCAGATGCGCCAGTTTGAAACTACTATGGCACATATAGTGTTAAAACTATGACCCCCACATAATTCATGACCTAATGAGTCGTCAAGTTCCGGCCCCCATATCACCATCACTCCCTTATAACTATCCCCCATTTAACTTTTATGTAAAGAAAAACACAAGACTTCTATCTTGGTATACATTTTGGCCTCAGCCTACTTTATTAAATAATTAAAACTCCTGCATATAACCATGTAAATAACTGTATAATAACAACAATATACATTAAACACCCTGTTCTTAATAAGAACTTTTTTTCCCCATTTAAACCAGTAAGCGGTGCTAGTTCCCCTATCCATAACCTGGCCGTCATTCCTCTAGACACAACCTTTCCCGGTTGAGCTTGTTAACTCCATATCTAATAATTTACTTATAGAGGACTCCTTACTCCCCCGAAAGGGCTCAGGCCCGTGGCCACTTGGGTGATCCCACTTGCCCCTACCCCAACAGTCTGGGCTACCAGGGGACTGGCAAGTCTACCTGCCACTGCCAAAACCGGTTCAGTGGAACTCTGTGCTGTACTATCACCACTAGTGCTCTCATGCACCTGATCAGGGTTGGGAATGCATGCCCTAGCCACTGGTGGAACTCTTGCCGTACCTACACCCTCAAACATGGACAATAATTCCCTTAAACCCACTACCAACTTCTCATCCACAAAATCACCTACATTCACACTCACTCCATCTTCCCCACCAAACTTATTGCCTCTGGGCAATGTATTCTTCTCACCTGTCCAAGTATCCGCTAGAAGCCCTCAACAGGAGTTCCCGTTGATATCGGCTTGTCCAAACCCTGGAACCCACTAACGTTAGACTCCGTCACTCTTGCTCCATGATCTGTATAATTGGTTGCTGCAACTCTTCCCGCCGTACCCGGCTGTTGGAGCTGCTGTGAGTAATCCTGCAAAACATGTACATGTGAACCCCCCCCCATGTGTCACAAATTTCCCTCCTTCCCCCAGCTACTCTGTGTACTTTAGACAGTGCCCTGCCCCATCCTTTTCTTAGGGGCCGAAACACCTGTCCCCACGGACCACCTCTCATCTGACTCTTTCCTTCTCCTTGATCTACCCCTAGCCACAACCACACCTGCACCAGGCCCAATGGGCCATTTAGTATTACTCTTTGCAAGTTTTTTAATACAACTTTCAACCCCATGCCCACCCCTACTAGAAAGCTGGGCCAAACCATGGACCATGCTTACCATAACTCCCCAGTTCCTTGTGTCCAGGTGCCCTTTTTGAGTAACGCCGTCATCATTAGCCTCTGTCCATGAACTATGTAGGCCGGAGGCAGTCCCCTCCCGGCCATCATCACCATTTACATTCTGAAGGCCCGCTTGAATAGGTGACCGTGACCTTGAATCCATCCTTCCTGTAAAAGATAAACCCACAGAAGATAAACCTGCCCCTTCAGAACCCCTTTCCTGAAATCTAACGGGCCCTCTGAGAGTAGCCGTGAGGCCCATATCACCCTGTGTATAAGATGAACCAGATGAGGGCCCAGGAAGTCTAAACCCACCCACAGGCCTAAGTCTACCAGGAGTCTGAGGGACAAACTCATCCTCAGAGGAAAGTAAGTGTATACTAGGCGCTGTACTAAAACATATAAAAAAAATTGTGCCTATGCGGATACTTATTCTATAATGTATAATACAAAATGAATTGCACAACAATATATCTCTGTATTCAATAACACTCAAAACCAATGTTAAATGATCACAGGTTCTGCTTAAAACCCCCCACATAAGGAAGAAAATCTTGCACAACCCAAAAATCAGTCCATAAGAATGGATAAAGGAATGTTCCAATAGTGGTTGTTTGTGGATATGAATGGCTGCTCCTTTTAAAGAGTCCAATCACAAACTCTGTGTAGAAAACTGTAAAAACAAAAATAGGAACAGGAGCGCACAAACGCATCTAAGTTCAGATTAAAAAGACACCTTTAATAATGTAGTGTCCTATTACAGAAATGCACTCACAATTTATAAAATATAAAACAGCTCTGTGACAACAGTTATTAAAACTGCAAACCCGCTCTGACGTCTTCTCCCCAGTAAAGAGTAGCCAAAGTCAGAATATCCATCAATCACAAGAAGGGTTGTGTTTCCAGCCTGGCCAACTGGATGTCCTTAGACCCGTTACAGTCCTTCCAAGTGGCTCAAAGTGGGAGGTGTGATTATACACCCATTGTAACTGGTGCCTTTGTGACACACTGTGGATTTCTCTATGAGAAGTATTCAGTATAATGTCCGTAATTCACAGGATACAAAGCATGGGTACAAGACCTGAAACAGATAAATAACTCTGCTTTACTCTGGGCACTCTGGAGCTATGTCTCTTGACTGCATTCAGTGCTTGCTTCAGAATACTCAGAAGAATGTAAATAAAGAGACATGTCCCTCGTATCCTCCCACAACTCCCCTTTTGTCACCTCAGGGTCCCTCTCCTCAAATTCACTAATTCTACCTGAATCCCTGTGTCTGCACGTACTATCCTCACTGACCTGAGAAGCCACCTCCACTATTTCTAAATCTTTCTCAGATAGTCCCTCAACCCTAACACTGGCCCTCAAAAATTCCAATCCCCCAACTGACTCTAGGGCAGAAGGCCCAGCCATCTCTCCAACCCCACAAGTTTCATTTTCAGGCCTTTTACCAGCCAGCAAATAACTTCCCTCAGGCCCCTCTGGGCCGTGTACTGCCACTTTAGGCCCAGCCTTACCATTCTTCTGCCTTTCTGCTGTGGCCCCCAGCTCCCGCTCCCCACCGCTCCTCTTTACTGCTACCTCAGTAACATCAGCCATCACCTGACCTCCTGCCGCTGGATCTGGCCTACTGGATTGCCTCCCATTGCTCGGGTTCCTTCTTCTCCTTTTTCTGGATCCTCTCACCCCCTCAGGGCTTAACCAGGTGGGCGGCTTAGACCTCCTAATCGGCTGAGACCTCACCGCTCTGGATTCTGGCTCCGGGACCGCCTACTTCATGTCCAGTATCTCTTTGACCCAACCTTCTAGCCAAGCAGGGCCCCTTTGCTCCGCTGCCTCTTGTAAGAGAGTGCGCATAACTTCAAAAGACGCCATTCTGAGGTAAAGAGCGGGAAAAGCATGCAGACATAAAATTCTTGAATTCCCATCTTTAACAAGTGTTCTGCAGCTTTTCCCGCTCAGCCCCCTTAAATACCTCCTACCTTGCTCCTCCCCTTCTTTACATAACCCCCCCACACTAGGGCCTCTTCCTCCCCTCGGTCAGGTGCCACCACCGGTCAGCCTACAGCGACCTCCTCTCATCCTCCACTGCAAGCAGATAAAAACAGCCAAGTCTCTCCTGCTCTCTCACCTTCGCTATAACATGATCTCCATATACTGGTGGGATGACTGCAACTCCCCGGGGTCCTGTAAAGTACTCAATCACACTGACAGGAAGACTGCTCCCGGTTGCAACAGAAAGATCTCCTGTGCACCGGGAGTTTTAAATACATTAAAAAAAATTATCTGATATACACTTACCTTTCAAGCTCCCATGTCATCCTTTGCAGACTGCAGGTCCAACTACAGACTGACGTGCAGCTGAAGATTGTTCCATTTCCTGCCGCCTATTAAACACTGTAAATGATTTAATACATATAAAATAACAATAAAAAAAAAAAATACAAATTGTTAGCCATAGATGTGCTCACATAGTTGTGCATTACCAAATGCTCCTGCTCTAAGTTTGCACCCCTCTTCTGGGGCGCCATGTTTGTTTTATGCAAATGCCGGGCCTGGGTAAATAAAAAAAAAAAAACAAGGCCCCTTTTTCTCTTTAAAGGCAGTGATAGCAAAAATGATAAAAAAATTCCGGTATTTTGGGCAAGTTCTTCTCTGAAAGTCCCGGTAGTTAAAGGGTTAAAACAACATTAAATCCAAAATTTGTCTTTCATGATTCAGATAGCAAATGCAATTTTAAAAAACATTCCAATTTACTTCTATTATCTAATTTTCTTCATTCTCTTTGTATCCTTTGTTGAAGAAACAACAGTGCACATGGGTGAACCTAAGGCATATATGTGCAGCTGCTAATCAGCAGTTCCTGAACCTACCAAGGTATGCTTTTTTACAAAAAGATACCAAGAGAATGGGGTGTGTACATGGGATAGGTGATCACCATAACCATGGTGGTCACCTCAAGTTCAAAATTGCACACTCTCTCTTAAAGGGACATTAAACCCAAAAAATTTCTTTCATGATTCAGATAGAGAATACAATTTTTAAAAAGTTACCAATTAACTTCTATTATCAATTTTTTTTCCATTCTCATGTTATTCTTTGTTGAAGAGATACCTAGGTAGGTAGCGTGCACTTGCCTGAAGCACTACACAACAGGAAATAGTGCTGCCACCTAGTGCCCCTGCTAATGTATAACATTGCTGCAAATCTGCTGCTATATAGTGCTGCAGACACGTGCACACTCTTGAGCTTACATTTCTGCTTTTCCACAAAGGATAACAAGAAAACTAAGAAAAACTGATAATTGAAGTAAATTAGAAAGTTGTTTAAAATGTTATGTTCTATCTAAATCATGAAAGGAAAAAATTGGGTTTTATGTCCCTTTAATCATGAAGAAAAAAATTTGTTTTCATGTCTCTTTAATGGTGAGGGTTTTTTTTAGAAAAAAAATCATTACATTAACTTTTCTACAGGATTGAGATCAACTATCTTTAGGTGTTATATTTTGTCACGAAAGTCATCCTTTAAAGGAACCCAAAATGTTTCTTTCATAATTCAGAAACATCATATCATTTTAATCAACTTTCCAATTTACTTCTATTATATAATTTGCTTCATTGTTTTGGTATCCTTTATTGAAGTAGAAGCAATGTATTAGTGAGAACTAGCTGAAAGCCAATGAAGCAAGGCATATATATGCAGCCACCAATCAGCAGCTTCTGTGCATACCTAGGTATTGTTTTCAACAAAGGATACAAAAATAAATAAATAAATTAGATAATAGAAATAATTTGGAAAGTTATTTAAAATTGCTTGCTCCTTATGAATCATGAAAAAAATGGGTGTCATATCCCTTTAATTATATGTACGGATAACATCATTTAAAAGCATAATTAGTGAAGTAACACAAAGTATAGCTGTAAAAATTCTGATTAATATTTTTACATTACTCCTTAAAGGTTGGTTTATATAAAAAGGGACATAACTAGAATCAACTAGAGCTGGAGGCAGCACAACTACATTGTCAATTTTATCTCAACAATTTTCTTTGTGTATATAACATGGACACATTTACAGATACAGGCAGATATTTTTAACACTATACTAAGAATGTTAATTTCATAAAATTTTAGTTCAAAAGTGATCCTAGGGGCTTGAGATTAACCAACCTAAATGGTGCCTTGAATAGCACCCAGCAGTTCTTGTAGCTGAACTTTTTAAACTATTATGGATTGCTGGTAGCAGGAAGAGGTTGAAACAAGGAAGCAACTGAGGAAGAGGCTGAGACAAGGCACAGGTAGCAAGAAGAGGCAGAGACAAGAAAGAGGCTGAGACAAGGCACAGGGAGGAAGAAGAGGCAGAAACAAGGAAGAGGCTGAGACAAGGCACAGGCAGCAAGAAGAGGCAGAGACAAGGAAGAGGCTGAGCCAAGGCACAGGTAGCAGGAAGAGGCTGAGACAAGGCAAAGGAAAAGACTGAAACATGGCACAGGTAGCAAGAAGAGGTTGAGACAAGACACAGGTAGCAAGAAGAGGCTGAGACAAGACACAGGTAGCAAGAAGAGGTTGAGACAAGACACAGGTAGCAAGAAGAGGCTGAGACAAGACACAGGTAGCAAGAAAAGGTTGAGACAAGACACAGGTAGCAAGAAGAGGTTGAGACAAGACACAGGTAGCAAGAAGAGGCTGAGACAGGACACAGGTAGCAAGAAGAGGTTGAGACAAGACACAGGTAGCAAGAAGAGGCTGAGACAAGACACAGGTAGCAAGAAGAGGTTGAGACAAGACACAGGTAGCAAGAAGAGGTTAAGACAAGACACAGGTAGCAAGAAGAGGCTGAGAAAGTACACAGGTAGCAAGAAGAGGTTGAGACAAGACACAGGTAGCAAGAAGAGGTTGAGACAAGACACAGGTAGCAAGAAGAGGTTGAGACAAGACACAGGTAGCAAGAAGAGGCTGAGACAAGGAAGAGACTGAGACAAGGCACAGGCAGCAAAAGAGGCAGAGACAAGGAAGAGGATGAAACAAGGCACAGGTAGCAGGAAGAGGCTGAGACTAGACACAGGTAGCAGGAAGAGGCTGAGATAAGACACAGGTAGCAGGAAGAGGCTGAGACAAGACACAGGCAGCAGGAAGAGACTGAGACAAGACACAGGAAGCAGGAAGAGGCTGAAATAAAGCACAGGTAGCAGGAAGAGGCTGAGACAAGACACAGGTAGCAGAAAGAGGCTGAGACAAGGCACAGGTAACTGGAGACGGCCGGAAGGGGAGGGGCTACACGGTGGCAGCATGCAGCAGTGCTCTGTATGGGATAGAGCGTGGAAGTGTCCCAAGAAGTGTCCCAAGAAGTGTTTGGACGAGATTGCTCGGCAAGCTGACCTTTAGGCATGGCTGTGCCTGGTGCACACAACGAATGTGGGTAGCTTGATACCCTGTGGAAGGGAACTTTCCAGCCGCAAGTAGTTGGCGTTTTGACCCGTTGCCTGGGTCATCCCTTGGAGGAGCCTTGAACCTGGTGGTATAGAAAATGCCAATCTAAGACGCAACCAAATAGAAGTGGCAGATACAAGCCATGGAAGCAAGATATGGAAAGTGAGTGGCCACAGAATAAAGTTTAAGATGAAGAAAAGGCCAAGGTGAGCGAGGGAATGAAGAGTGAGCGGTAAAGAGTGCATACAAGGGCTATAGCGGTGTTTATTGACTGACGCTGCCAGAAGTATTAACATTGACCCGGAAAACCTACAGAAGCTGGGAAACCGCTTAGTGGGCTAAGTACGGCCAGACCACAGAATGCCGGGGAAGCAATTGAAAGGTTTTAGCTAGGCCAGTCCAAAATATCAGACAGAACTAAACTGTGATATATGTGTCCCCCCCTCACGAAGAATAGTTTTGATAAAAAAGGGAGACCTCCTAAACAAGCAAGTGGTTCAATTGTTTGTTGCTACGGTCGAAGGATACTGCAAGCTCAAGTGTTTGTTCAGAATATTACACCCCCTAGCTTATTGGATTTACAGGTTATAGCTGTTTTGGGCCAAGTACTTCAAGTGTGGGTATAGCCTTGGTGGCTCTTAAAGGGGGAAGAAGGGATGATGGGTGTTTCTCCTTTACCCGATGTATAGTGAACCCAAGCTGTTTATTACAAAGGGAAATAAAGAGAGAAGAGTAAGAGTCACCAGAGACCTTACTGTCTATTACTGGACAAAGCAAGCCTACTAAAATATAATTGTCTGGGACAATCGAGGTGGCTATAATTTCCACTTTGGAAAGAAGAGGCCTCTAGGGCAGGTTGTGCAAAAGACTATAGTAAAGATAAGCTCTGGAAATTACAAGAGCAAGTAAAATCTTGATTGTGTATTAAAGGGGACAATAACAGTGTCTTTACTGCATGAAACACTGGTTGTGACAAGTAAATTTTCTATAACATAACCTGCTGGGATATTAGATATTACTACAATTCCATCATGAAAAGAAGGCTTTTTTTCGATGTATAAAGAAGATAACACAAATAGATAGGTGGAAAAATTAAGAGCAAGCAAGACTCTGGCTGTCTTCTTTTGTTTCTCTTTTTGAAGGGGACAATAGTAGTGTCATTTTTTCTTTTATGTAAAATATAATAATTGTACTGCACAAGAAATGGTCTGACATCTGTTGAAAAGTCAAGAAAGATTGGATCCTGTTATAAGGGTATTTCTTGGGCAGAGGTAGTAGGAAATTTGTGCCAATATTAATGCAAGAATATAATTAATTTGTCAAGAGATATAACATTGTTTATCGAAAAGACAAACAAGGATTGGGACCTGTTATAAGTCTATTTTTTTGTGCAGAGGTGTCAGGAAAATTGAGCTACTATCTATTTTTGGTTGTATGCTGAGACGGGAGTTGATGGAAATTAATAATTGTTATAAAGAAGAGTTAACTTAATTAGAAGTGTGCAACTGTTTCAACTTTAAACAGTTACTGCCATTTAAAGCCGTACATCACATAGGTTGTACTATATTACATTCACATAGTCATATAGGAGTTTTCACAGAGTAACTGAATCACCTATTTTTACCTATCCCTTCCCCCCTTTTCCCCCCCCCTTTCTCCCCCCTTCCTTTCACTTGTTGTTACACACGGCCTGCAAGTTAAGGCCCGAGTTTATTTTCACTCTTTTCGCACTAATGACACAAAAATGGAAAGATTTGTCACGGTTAAGAATAAATCCCTGGCAATGCCGATAAAAAGATAAGGAAAATCTTAAGAGAAACAGTTTTGATACGGCTAATGAAAGTTTAGCAGAAGTAACAAATACAAGTATGCACCATATAGAGCTTCAGGAATTATTAAAACAGATCTAAGATATTATGTTGCCACAATTTGAGCAGGTCAAAAAAGATATATCAGAGTTATCGTTAGAAGTAAAGAAATTCTCAACTAGGTTATATGAAGCTGAAAATAGAATTTCGGATGCAGAGGATGTAAGCACGAGACATAAAATAAGGATTAATGAGCAGGCTATACAGTTATGTGCGCTTCAAAATAAGATTGAAGAGTTAGAAGACCGCGCAAGACGCAACAATGTAAGAATTATAGGACTCCCAGAATCAAAAGAATTTAAAGACTTAGTACAGTTTACTGCAGTACAATTACCCCAGTTACTAGGAATGCAAGTAGCCTCACAAGGCTTACAGGTTGAAAGAGTGCATAGGGTAGGTAGTGCTAGAACATATCCAGATGGTAAGACTAAAAATAAACCAGTTATTGTAAACTACTTGAATTATCAAGACAAAGCTAATGTAATCAGTCAGTATAAACAAAAACTACCAATAGTGATTGGAGACAAGAATATACTGCTTTTTCAAGACTTTTCAGTAGAAACATCAAAGAAAAGAAAGGAAATGGTACCTATATGCACAAATTTAATCAAAATGGGCATGAAAGCTACAATTATATATCCGACTAAGATTAAAATATTTAGTGATCAGGGGAATGTTATGCTTAACAATCTTTAAGAAGCCAAGGTATTTTTGAATACAAGACAAACTAAGGTATGAAGCTAGAATCTATGGTTTTAGAGATATTAAGGGGAACCACCAAGACTTCTCAAATAGAAGGCGCAGTTTTAAGCAATAGGTATAAGAAGGTTCAAGATAGAAATAACACCCTCCAATCAAGTCTGGAGAGGGCATTCCCACTAGGGGGTTTGGATGGTAAAAATTTACAGATTGTAATTTTATTGTTTCCACAGAGATATATGGGGGTATTTTCCCCCTTTTTTGTCTGTTTTTTACAGGATGTTTTTTTTTGTTTTTTTATTGTTCTTCTTCTCCTCGCTCCTATCCCACTATGCGTCTTTTTATGTTGATGCGTAGATTAAGTTAAAATGATAGATCATGTAAAATTAGCATTGTGGAATGTGCGAGGGATATCTTCTCCAAGGAAAAGGAAAATTATTTTAAGGCAACTTAAAAAACATTACATGGATATAGTAATGTTACAAGAAACACCTCTTAAAGAACAAGAGATTAGTAAGCTTCGTACAGGGTGGGTGGGTGATGTAGTTGCAACACCATGTATAGCAAGGAAAAAAGGAGTGGCAATATTATTAAACAAAGCATTAGACTATAAAATTCTGGCAAAAAAGCTGGACATAGAAGGAAGATTTATAATCTTGCGGATTAAAATTCAGGGAAGATCTCTGATACTGTGTAACATTTATGGTCCTAATAAACTAGATTAGATAGATTAAAACCGTCTCTAAATAGAAACAGCAAACAAGAAGCCAAATTACTTAAGAATTTTTTTAAGAGATATTTGGAGACTACAGAATCCTGATACAATATGTTTTTCATGCATATCACACAGTCATAAAACGATGTCCAGAATTGACGCCTTTTTAGTGTCAGAAAATCTATTGGGTACAGAAATGTTATCAGATATTTAAGAGGTAGTTATATCTGACCATGCTATTATCTCTCTTAACTTACAGTTTAGGATGACTAAAAGGGACCCTGCAAAATTTTTCTTTCCCACTTATCTCTGCTCTAACGCACAGTTCAAAGAGTGGCGGCTGAAAAGAAAATAGAATGATTATTGTTTTTTTAATAGAGAGTTCGAAAATAAAAATGAAATATTTTGTGAAGCGTTTAAAGCCGTTATTAGAGGGGAAATGAAAGCTTATTTGGTTAAGAATAAACGAGTAATACAACAGAAGGACTTACAATTAGCAGGGCAGGTAAGGTAACTGTTATAATGCATATTTAAGCGACACGTCGAGGGAATTATGGGAAAAATATATAACAGCCAAACAAGGGAGAGAAATCTTCCTTATGCAGAAATTAAGACAAGAAGAACTTAGAACAAGAGCTTTCTTTTATAGGCATAGTGGAAGAGCAGTGACATTTTTGGCAAATTTGGTTAAATTGAGGAAGAAAAAATGAGCTATAGAAGCAATTAAAAGGGGAAGTGAGAGATTGACTAATATTAAAGAAATAAGTAAACATATATATGAATATTTCCAAAAAATCTACACAGCTGGTAGTATCAATCAGGAAGCTAAAGAAGACTTTTGGAAAACAAATTAGATTATCTAAAATAGATATAAAAGGCCTGGAAGAGCTTAACAAGCCGGTAACGCAAGAGAAAATAAAGAAAGCAATAGAAGCAACGGCAGCCAACAAAGCGCCGGTCCCCGATCAGATCCCAATAGTTTTATAAATTAATGAGTGAGGAACTAACTCCAACATTAGAAGGACTTTTCAATATGTTATATATAACGAATAAGATGCAGTCTAAATATTTTACTGCTTCAACAATCTCGCTAATCCTTAAAAAAGATATGGATCCAGAAGAGATAGGTTTGTATAGACCTATCTCATTATTAAATAATGACTACAATATATTCATGAGTGTCATTGCTCAAAGACAGAAGAAAGTTATGGGACCTTTAATACATAAGGACCAAGTGGGCTTTATGCCAAATAGAAGCTCAACGACCAATCTGAGGAAGTTACAACTAACAATTGATTATTACTGGAACAAAACTAAAAGAGAATGTGATAGAAAGCAAGCAGATTTGGCAATTACATCTATAGATGTGGAAAAAGCCTTCAACATGATCACGTGGGACCATTTATTCACATCAATAGAAAAATTTGGGATATCAGGTTCCTTCCTCAGATTGGTCCAGTTTATCTATAAAGAACCACAGGCCAATATTGTAATAAATGGCACTACGACTTCTAGTTTTGTACTCCAGAAAGGGACTAGGCAAGGGAGTCCACTCTTCCCCTATTTGTTCAATTTAGCCATTGAACCACTTATTTATTTGAGGAAGGAAATTGAGGGTATCTGGCTAGGGAAAAGATGAATTACCTTGCTTCTATATGCAGATGATATTTTGATATTCATAAAAGATACTAAGAGAAATATTCCCATTTTAATTCAGACTTTGGTATGTTTTCAGGCTATAAAGTCAATATAAATAAGTCTGAGATCTTTTGGCTACACAAACAGATAGTTATAGGAATTCTCCGTTTAAATAAGTAAATGAAACCTTTAAATACTTATGTATTATATTGGCCAGAGATCCAGACAAGTGGTATGCATTAAATTATCCCCAAATATGGACAAAAATATTCAAGGATTTGGCAAGTTGAGCAAATTTCCCTTTATCCTTGACTGTAAAAATCAACTTAATTAAAATGGTATTATTTCCTAAACTCTTGTATCTTTTACAAAATGTACCTATTTTTATCAAACAGAAGAATCTTATAAGGTTTAGATGAAACTGTTTAAAATTTCTGTGGGGGAAAAAACGAAAGGCCCTCGCTTTACAAAATATGACTCTGCTAAAAACAGGAGGAGGCTTGGCCTTACCGGATGGGGAAATTTATAATCTAGTATGTATGGGGAAATTCACACTGGAATGGTTAACGGAAGTAGATTATTATAATATAACTGAGTTGGAAGAACAGTTAGTTAACCCATTTTCTCTTAAGGCTCTTGTACATTGCAGAGAGAAGTTGCCAGAAAAAAGTCAAGAATTTAAAAACTATAAGAAATGTGATTTTCGCATGGCATAAGCTGGTGAAAATATTGCAAATTAATCCTAGATGGTCAAAATATTTTACAATAATTGGGAATCCAAGCTTTATACCTGCGATAGATTGAAAATTATTTTATAACTGGAAAATGAAAGGTCTGATTTTTGTACAACAATTAAGATATAAGGAAACTAGAGGTTGTAGATCTTTTCAGAATATAAGAAGGGAGTTTGGAATCCCAAATAAGGAATTCTTTACCTACTTACAAATACAGCACTTTTTGGATGAAATAAACAAAGAATGTTCAGAAGATATTACGAGGGGGAGATTGAATATAGTGTTAAATATCTACAGGCAAGGAAATCATCCCATTTCTGTTTTTTACAAAGCAATAAAAAAGTTTCAAGAGGTAGCAAGAATAGGGTCATTAGCGTCAATCTGGCATCAGACAGTAGAGAGGATACAAAAAAGTTTTGACTTAGTAGATAAAGCAACCTTATCCATTGCTTGGAGAGAATCTCACATCAAAATGGTTAATAACGTTTATATTAACCCTAGCTTTGAAAGCAAAATGGGATAAATCATCAGCTAATAATTGTTTGAAATGTAACCTGCCATTAGCCGATTTAGTTCACTGTTTGTGGAGTTGCCCAAAAATTAAAAAATTCTGGCGTAAGCTCAATTACTGGTTAAATAAAGTCAATAAGAAAGAGATTAAGCTAGACAAAGAAGATTTTTTTATGTTCCAAACCCCCAAAATGTTAATTTTAAATTTGTGAATACAGTATTACTGATAGGGAGATCTTTAATTTTGAAGCATTGGAAGTCTAAAAGAAGCCCTAGTCTGTCAGAGTGCATCAACAAAATCAAAGGGAAATTGATAGCGGAACAATATGATACTGCTGTTAAATCAGAATCACAGATTAAACATTTTTTCAGTAAATGGAAAAAGTTTATCCAGTCTTTTTCTAAGGAGGAACAAATACGGTTAATAAATCCTTTTAGAGAGTCACAAGTGTTACGAAGTGTAATCACAAGAAATTAATTTCCAAACCCTAATGAAAATAATTAGTCTTTCGAGGATTAATGCAGTAAGAGACAGGGTAGAGGGGAGAGCGAGGGGAGAGGAAGCCTTTATTTCTTTCTTTTTTTACATTTACGTAATTATTTGTATGTTTTAATTGATTATAAAATAGGAATATTCCAATACAGCTATGATTAAGATTCAAGATAATTGAATTAATATGAGAAGCAAGCTTGAGTGTATATGTTATGTAATATTGGTTTATATGCAGTCCTGCGTGGTGAATTTCTTTTGTTTGTGATTTTGTATTTTGATTTCATGTAGCCTCCTTATATTGGGCTTTGTTGTTCTTTTATGTTAGAGCTAAAAAAAAAATGGGACATAACTAGAATCGACTAGAGCTGGAGGCAGCACAACTACATTGTCAATTTTATCCCAACAATTTTCTTTGTGTATATAGAAATAAACAAGAAAAAAGTTGACAGTGCCCAGCACTCACATAGAACCATAGAGCAACTGTAATGTATGAAACCGGGTCAAAGTCAGAAACTGGTTGTAAGATAAAACGTAACTTTTACTATTCCCAAGTAAAATTGACAAGGTGTACCAAAGGTTTATAACATAGAATCAGTGTAAGGACAAACATTTAAAATGATGCGCATTTCGCCACTAGCACGGCTTTCTCAGAGGCTAACTAGAGTCTGGTCATTAGCCCGGTATTTCTATCTAGTCCCACCAATTGGGGTTCGTTTCAAACACACACCTCTCAAAATAGGCCTATCGTGTGAGACTCTCCGTCATTGGTTAGAGGTTGGTCACATGTCCGTGTGTTGATGACGTACGTCAGTTGTCAAGGCAACCACCATCAGTAGTCTTTGCGGTATAGTTTAATATTAAACCTTAGCAGTGCTAAAGTAGTTCACATCATATGTCCAAACAAAACGAGCAACTTGAAATTCAGATCAATTGAAGTAAAATATGATCCTTTATTTCAGTACGGTTCCTCCCCTTGTACATGTATATTGTGAAATGGTTACATAGACCTTCCCAAAAGATAGCACATTTGAATCGGTCAGTGAATTAATTGTGCATTAAGGCTATATATACATCGTAGTGAGGGGTTGATCTATATTTGAAGCAACAAATTCCTTGGGACCATTTAAAAGGTCAGACTGATTGCAGCAACGATATAGGATCTGTCATTTAAATAAGTATACTCCCCTTAAACACATATATTGTGGAGCGTATGTGTGAACTTTTAGTTGGTTAACATATTTAAGTGAGTTACAAGATCCTCATACCAATTGCAAATGACGGGTGCACAATTTACTGGGTATAGTTGTAATATCACCCTATCGGTCAGGATTTGCTCGTCCGATTTATTCAGAGTAACGTTTACTTGTTACCATGGCGGTCACAGTAAATGCTGCTTAGATATACAAGACATCGATCTCTTATGTCATTACGTTTTGGACTATGTTTGATTAGAGTCACACTGATACTGGAATCTCTTGCATTTTATATTGTCAAAAGATCCGATCAAGCCATATAAATAGATCTGAGTAACACTATTTAATGGGACAATGCTTAACGATTCTCAATCTTTAAAGCTGTAACTTTGTTTTCATTTCTTAATGACAATTGATATACTAATATCTTTAATTATGTAAAAAGTTTATATTGCCATAAGTAAAAGCATACATTATGTAAAGCTTTGAAAGTATCTTATTATTACATCAATACTAGTTATGGAACACAAATAATTTTTCTTAGATTTGCTGTAGATTATGTGTGGATAGTGTACTAATAAAATTAGTTCCCACAATGACTATTGATATATCAAGAAGACCATATATTGATGTTATGAGCAAATCATAGATAGTGGTGGCGATATGTCACATAATATAAAGGAAATTAGAAAATTAATACACAATTTATATTATTTTAACAGCCCATTCCAAAATAGTGGAGATCAATGTATCCAACCAAGCATACCAAATGTATTATCAAAGTGGTAACGTCATTATTTTGAGCGAATAATTTCTAACCACACTGTTATACCCAAATATATTTTATGGGGAGTAGAAAGGTCATCCTAATATAAAGTCATGAAAATAAGGCTCTCTATCAGGATTATTTAACTGAACCCTAAATAATATAGCATATCTCATAGAAATGTTGAGAAGCCGTCTTGTTCGTTAAGTCCATTCGGTATCAGAGTATTGAGCCAAAAATCCAGCGGCATTCAGATTGGAGTAGCATTTGTTCAATGTCTCATCCCCTTATGCCAGGTTTTATTACCTGTAGTACAGATACTTTTAGACGTGGTCTGGTACTGTGTCTTTTCAAGTAATGTCTCGCTACAGGGGTAAGTATTTTGTTTTTGCCTATGTCTGTCACACAATTTTTAATACTATTGATATGTTCACCTATTCTGGTGCATAGTTTTCGAGTCGTGATCCCCACGTATCTCATGCCACATTCGCATTGAAGACAATAAACTACATTTTTTGTCCTACAATTAGCGAAACCAAACATCCGTTTGGTTCCAGTTTGGGTAGAGAACTCTCTTTCATCATGAATATATTCACAGAAACTGCATGAGCCACAAGCATATGTTCCGCATAGTCTTATGTTGCTAGGTTTCTTCTTAACGAAGTGGCTCTGTACCAGTTTGTTCCCTATTGTGGGTGCTCTGCGCCAACTAGTATTAATCCTGTTTCCAATACTATTGGCCATGTCTATTAAGTATCTCATAAATGTGTTGATGTTCTGAATTATAGGTCGTAACAAACCTCACAATGTTTTCAGAGTTTGTGTTTTTCTTTTTTGGTAAAATCAAGGAGTCTCTAGAGGTTCTTTTGGCACGTTGGAATGCCAATCTTATCGTTTACCCTCTCTCCCTTAGACGTGATTTAAGTTCTTTAGCTCTTTGTAGAAAAAACAATTCGTCTGTGCAATTCCTCCTGATTCTCAGGAATTCTCCCGTAGGGATTGCTCTTTTTGTTTGTGTGGTATGACAGCTGTCATATTGTAATAGAGAGTTTGTTGCTGTCTTTTTCCTGTATAGATCTGTCTTTAGTGTATTAGTCTCATCAAATATTTTTAACACTATACTAAGAATGTTAATTTCATAAAATTTTAGTTCAAAAGTGATCCTAGGGGATTGAGATTAACCAACCTAAATGGTGCCTTGAATAGCACCAAGCAGTTCTTGTAGCTGAACTTTTTAAACTATTAGAGAATGGATTGCTGGTAGCAGGAAGAAGTTGAAACAAGGAAGAAACTGAGGAAGAGGCTGAGCCAAGGCACAGGTAGCAAGAAGAGGCAGAGACAAGGAAGATGTTGAGACAAGGCACATGGAGCAAGAAGAGGCAGAGACAAGGAAGAGGCTGAGCCAAGGCACAGGTAGCAGGAAGAGGCTGAGACAAGGTAAAGGAAGAGACTGAAACATGGCACAGGTAGCAAGAAGAGGCTGAGACAAGAAAGAGGCTGAGACAAGACACAGGTAGCAGGAAAAGGCTGAAACAAGGCACAGGTAGCAAGAAGAGGCTGAGACAAGAAAGAGGCTGAGACATGGCACAGGGAGCAGGAAGAGGCTGAAACAAGGCACAGATAACAAGAAGAGACCGAGACAAGGAAGAGGCTGAGAAAAGACACAGGTAGCAGGAAGAGGCTGAGACTAGACACAGGCAGCAGGAGGAGGATGAAACAAAGCACAGGTAGTAGAAAGAGGCTGAGACAAGACACAGCTAGCAGAAAGAGGCTGAAACAAGGAAGAGGCTGAGACAAGGCACAGGTATCATGAAGAGGCTGAAACAAAGCACAGGTAGCAAGAAGAGGCTGAAACAAGGCAGATGTAGCAAGAAGAAGCTGAAATAAGGAAGAGGCTGAGACAAGACACAGGTAGCAAGAAGAGGCACAGACATTACACAGGTAGCAAGAAGATGCTGAGACAAGGATATGGCTGAGACAAGACACAGGTAGCAGTAAGAGGCTGAGAAAAGGAAGAGGCCGAGACAAGACACCGGTGGCAAGAAGAGGCTGAGACAAGGCACAGGTAGCAGGAAGACGCTGAGAAAAGGAAGAGGCTGAAACAAGATACAGGTTGCAAGAAGAGGCTTAGACAAGGCACAGGTCAATCCAGGCAGGGCTGTTGGGTTTGGGCTCCTTCCTACTTCCCCATAGCTTTTGTGCATTTAAGATTTTTTTTCTTATGCAACAGTGGAAATTACTAATATCTCAAGATGTAGCAATCATGGATAGCAAGTCTATATTGAGGGATAATATAAAAATAAAATATAGGGAAGGGCAACAATTTTATATATTGTGACATATAGTAGACAGTTACATTTTTTTATGAATTGAAATTAAGAAATCATTTAGAGAGAGAAGCTTGCTTGAAAAGTATGTTTTAAAGGGGTTGTAGGCTTGTTTCAAGAAAAGTGTAAATAAATAGGTGACATTGTTATGAAAAATGAGAGTGTCTTTTAGGTTATGTAAAAAAATCCTTTTTTCCCCATATAAGTTGAGTACAATCTTGTAGAAGCTAAAAATGGCTGTGCTCTACATCAGCCAAATTACAAAGCCCAGAGCACTGTAAAATGGATATAGTAGACAAGTGATTGCAATTGCCACAGATTCACTGCAAGGAAATTCTTGCATGCACAGGCATTTTATTGTTCCCTGTGATGACATTACACATGCATGCAGTGATGTGATTGAAGGTTCCTTCCTTTGCCAACAAAGAGGAAAGAGGCTACAGCCTTGTTCCATTGTTCCAATCTCCTTCCATCAATCTATATGGTTTACTGCCATCTATGGGGTAAAAATGACTGATGCAGTTTGTCACTGGCAAAGGAATTTAAAGGGATAGTAAAGTCCAAATTAAACTTTTATGATTCAGATAGGATATGTAATTTTAAACAACTTTCTAATTTACTTTTATCATCAAATGTGCTTTGTTCTCTTGTTATTCTTAGATGAAAGCTAAAACTAGGTAAGCTCATATGCTAATTTCTAAGTCCTTGAAGGTCACCTCTTATCTGAATGTATTTGACAGTTTTTCACAGCTAGTGGGTGTTAGTGCCTGTTTTTCATATAGATAACATTGTACTCATGCACGTGGAGTTTTTTAAGAGTCAGCACTAATTGCCTAAAATGCAAGTCTGTCAAAAGATCTGAGATGAGGCAGTCAGCAGAAGCTTAGATACAAGGTAATAACAGAGGTAAAAAGTATATTTCTATAACTGTGTTGGATATGCAAAACTGGGGAATAGGTAATAAAGGGATTATCTATCTTTTTTAAACAATAACATTTGTGGTGTTTACTATCCCTTTAAGGGACTTTAAACTTAAAGGGACATGAAACCCCACATTTCTCAGATAGTGCATACAATTTAAAAAATCCAGTTTATTCTGTTATGAAATTTGCATAATATTCTTTGTATCCTTTGTTAAAAAAGCTTCAACACGCTACTAGGAGCTCTCTTAGATCATCAGGTGAGTCAGTGACCAGAGGTGTATGTTTGCAACCACCAATTAGCAGTTAGCTCCCAATAGTGCACTGCTGCTCCTGAAAGCCCCTATGCTTCTCACAAATGTCATGAAGAGAATAATGTAAGTTAGATAAGAGATATAAATTGGAAAGTTGTTTACAATTGTATGTTTTATCTAAATCACAAACGTTTAATCTTGACTTGACTATCCATTTAGAAAAAGTATACATTTGTCTACATATGTTAACCTTTTCTTATGTAGCAAAATACGTTTTAGGTTTTTAGATAGATTTTAGAAAGAAAAGAAAGTGCATGTTTGTGCTAAGCATAACTCATAGGACTGATTGATGACTCTCTAATAAAAACAACTCCCACAATTGTTTTAGTGGACAGTGAAACCTCCCTAAGCCTAAAAGCATTCACCCAATCCCACTTTTAGAAGCAGTAATAAGGTTAAAGTCCTTTTAAAACTTTCAGACTTGCATTTATAGGAGGATAACATGAAGAAGCAGAGGGTTAATTTAGCTTTGTAGCTGAATCTTGAATTATTGGTCTCATGTTTCCTAAAGTTTGAGAAGCCCTGTGTTCTTGAGTATGTTTATTTTCTGTCATCTGTGTTGGTCAATTAGTGCCAGATGTATGAGCTCCTGCAGTGATATAAGCAATACCTGTGTAATCTGTAACAAGATCAGGCAAACCCTACCATACCTAAATATGGCACGTGTACTCCAGATTCTCTGGAAAAGAAACGTGAGTTTCAGAGGTAAATTAAACTAAATACATTGTATTTTCAGTTTGTGAGATTTATGATTTTGAATATATTCTCTGTTTACAAGGATTGTGGCTATTCAACATTTGTAAGATCCACTGGTTCATAATAAAATGCTAATACAGCATATCTATTAAATTATATTTAATTTTTAATATTTTTTATTACACTTTAATAAAACTTTACTTGCTCTTTGCTCTACTCTTGCGTGATGTATCCTACTTTTTGTCTCTTCGAACTTATTTATTCCAATCTAGGGTGGGGACTTCTTTTCAGCCATTCTCTGGTATACTTAGCAGACAATATATATATTTATATATATATACTAGTCCTAAAGCCCGTGTACATGGGCCATTTTTTGCAGTACAATGGTCCCACCCCTTGCTCTCTCTCTATCCCCCTCTCTTTTGCTCTCTCCTTCTCCCCTCTCTTTTGCTCTCTCTCTCCCCTCTCTCTTTTACTCTCTCTATCCCCCCTCTTTTGCTCTCTCTCTCTCCCCTCTCTCTTTTACTCTCTCCCCTTTCTTTTGCTCTCTCTCCCCCCTCTCTTTTGCTCTCTCTATCCCCCTCTTTTCCTCTCTCTCTCCCTCTCTTTTGCTGTCTCTCTCCCTCTCTTTTGCTCTCTCTCACCCTCTCTTTTGTGCTCTTTCCTCCTCTCTTTTGCGCTCTCTCTCCCTCTCTTTTGTTCTCTTTCCCCCTCTCTTTTGCGCTCTCTCTCCCTCTCTTTTGCACTCTCTCCCCTCTCTTTTGCGCTCTCTATCTCCCCCTCTCTTTTGCTCTCTCTCTCCCCTCTCTCTTTTACTCTCTCCCCTTTCTTTTGCTCTCTCTCCCTCCTCTCTTTTGCTCTCTCTCTCCCCTCTCTCTTTTGCTATATCTCTCACTCCCCTCTCTCTTTTGCTGTATCTCTCCCTCTCTTTAACTCTCTCCACCCTCTCTTTTGCTGTCTCTCCCCCCTCTCTTTTGCTGTCTCTCCCCCTCTCTTTTGCGCGCTCTCTCTCCCCTTTCTCTTTACTCTCTTCCCTTTCTTTTGCTCTCTCTCCCCCTCTCTTTTGCTCTCTCTCTCCACCCTCACTTTTGCTCTCTCTCCTCCCCCTCTCTTTTGCTCTTTCTCTCCCCCTCTTTTGCTCTCTCTCCCCTCTCTCTTTTGCTGTCTCTCTTCCTCTCTTTTGCTCTCTCTCCCCCTCTTCTGCTCTCTCTACCCTCTCTCTTTTGCTCTCTCTCCCCCTCTCTTTTGCTCTCTCTATGCCCCCTCTTTTGCTCTCTCTCCACCATCTCTTTTGCTGTCTCTCTCCCTCTCTTTATCCCCCTCTTCTGCTCTCTCTATACCCCCTCTTTAGAGCTCTCTGTCTCTCAGTCGACCACGGCACCCGACCCCGCCAGTGCCCCACCCGGCCACGCCCATGCCACACCCGACCACGCCCCTCCCATCTGCGTCACGCCCAGCCCCGTCCACATCACGCCCAGCCGGCCATGCCCACTCCACGCTAGATGCCAGGTGAGCCTAAAGTCAGTTGGATTAAGGCTAGGTGTGTTTGTCCTTGTGCGCAGTCTCTACTGCGCATGACAGCTTCGGACAAACACACTTGGCCTTTTATTATATAGGATATATATATATATATATATATATATATACAGGACTCAAAATTACCACTCGCCCACTAGCCATTGGTGAGTGGAAATTTAACGGTGGAGAGTGAAAGTTAGTTAGTGAATGTTAAGCCTAAAGCTGGTGGCATATTGTAAGTAGCAAAGTTGGCACATTGTATTTGCAGAATGAACATTACTATTGCAGTACTGACAAACCCACATTTTGGGCTATGTGCTAAGACTATTATCTAAAGGGATATTATATATCCATGAATTGGCAAGGATATGTTATTCTTCTAGGGCTATAGTGACCCCATTAGTGCTTCACCTGTTACTTCTGAGAGGGTAAACTGGGCCTAGAGAGAGATTGCAGACGAAAAGTGAAAGTGGAGAAGAAGGTAGAGTTAAGAAAAGGGTGGAGATATGAGAGAGAGGAAAGAGAGAGTGTAAAGAGAAGATATGGCATGAGAGAGAAGGGAGAGGGTAAAAAGAGAGATTGAAGAGAGAGAGTAGAGAAAGATAGTTAAGAGCAAGAAGGTAGAGATTATAATTACTAGAGAAAAAAAAATCTCCAGGTTTGCTATGACCTTCCATGACTGTCAGCACTCTCTGCACTCTCTATGTTCAACAACTTCCTTTTTCAACCCAGCTGTTGTCTTCTCCAGAACCTCTAGTTGATGTGTCATACTGCTATGAACTTATTTTTGTTAAATTATTACTGTATGTAGAATTATTTAATATGTTTTGGTATAAAATAAATATAATATTACAAAAATGTTTCACAATAGCTAAACATATGCAAAGAGGGGGTGAAGTAATGGGTGTGGTGTGGGTGAGTTTAGAATCGGCGAATAACATTGTGTTCTGGCTAGTAGCTTAGGACTTATAATTTTTAGCCCTGAAAAAAATAATATATATATATACAGGGCCGTCTTTAATAATGACTGGACCCTGGGCGAAAATTTTCTTGCCCCCCCCCATGCAATTTCGCTCTCCACCCCAACATCCCAAAAAACAACTAAATCATTTTTTTTTTAATTATTAGCCCAGCAGTGGATTGTCCACTGCTGAGCTAATCATATCAAAAATGAAATAAATTGCAATATGTGAAACTGGACCTAAGCAGTACTAATAAGTAAATAAATATATAAATTCCTCCACTGTGGATTCATTTAATATTCTTTTGAATGTGATTCTGGTGTGAGGTTAGCTGTTTAAAGAGATTTAGGGCAACCAACAGGAGCAAAGCAAGGTAAAGACTGAGGAGGAAGCATGGAGGTGCAGTATAAGTTTACTGACTAGAACAGCAGAACTACTATGGGAAGCTGTAAAATCTGAGACAGAGAGAAAACAAAAACTATAAAAATAAACCTTACATTAATGTGTGAAGTATCAGCATGACACTATACATCAGCCACAGCAGCACATGTCACTTCTTTGCTAGGAACAAGTTCCCTCTCACCTTGCACTAGACAATGCTGCATGGGGAGGGGCGTGTGTGCACTCACGTATTCTTCCCACTGACACCTTTCTACAAAGCACTGTTCCCCTAACAAACTTCAGTTAGTTGATCTTAGGGCCACAGCAGAAAGAGCAGGGCTAAGGGGACCAGCAGACTGGATGCTGTCTGTCTAAGGCTGCATGGATACAGTGTGAGATGAGTCATACAGCCTCAAGACTGAAGAGAGCAGTGTATGCAGCTGCACAGATGCTCAAATCCTCATGTGCCTGCCGCTCCAGCTTTCTGCTGCATGCGCCTACAGTCAGCCCTACCCAGAAACAATCCCCACCACAGAGCAGTTACCTGGTAACAGTGGTAACCCCAGTAGGACCTTTTCTGATGCAGTGGGAATGGCTGGATGCCGAGTTAGGGCTTTGCATTCAGTGCTGCACAGTGCACATCTAAAACAGCACATGGCACTAGCTTGGCATGTCACATGACACTGGCATAGTCTGGCACAGTTTTAAAAATATATATATATAAGCAGAGTACTTTTGACTGTGACAGTATAAGGGCTGAATGTGTGTGTTCCCCATGTCACATCAGCAGTCTGGTATGAACCATAAAAAAAAAAAAAAAAAAAAAAAAAAATTATTTTTTAGGACTCTTGGGCCCCTTAACAGAAACTGGGCCCTGGGCAGCTTAAAAACAATGTACATGATACACAAGAGGAAAGCACTTTCCAGTCTTATTCAAAACACTTTTAAATCTATCGTGACTTTTCTGAGTTGCCAGAAGTTGAACCAAATATACCCAAATATATACCGAATTCCCCCATGACCATTTAGCTCTGTCAATCTCTGAACTTCCCCGGCATCCATGTTTTGCTACTGTGTATTCGCAGATCAGGGCAACTGTAAGAAAAACACAAAACCATGTAATCCCTCTCTGTTCAAAATCTAAAGTGTCCAGATCAAAAATCCACCTGGATTAAGTTGCTTGAACAAAATGCTTCACTATAAACTGTTCAGAATTATTATTAGCAAGGGCAGAACAAGTAGAAGCAGTCGTTGGCCATTCTTACACGTAGGTTATTGTTAGTTTTACCTATGTAATATTTCCCACATGTGCAATGCAATAAATAAACAATATAATTAGTTATGCAGGTAACCCTATACTTCAAGGGACAGTTTACTTAAAAATGTTCTTCCCTTTAATTTGTTCCCAATGATCCACTTTACCTGCTGGAGTGTATTAAATTGTTTACAAGTAGCTCCTTTACCCTTATATTGGCATTTGAAATAGTTGATTTAGCATGTGGAATTCCCACCTATTCTGAAAGTTTGTGGCCGCAGGTCCAAGCTATAGATAAGCTTTGTAAACACAGCCAGCAGAAGAAATTACACTCCCAGTTGGTTATAGCAGAGATAAGGTAATAAAATGTTGATTTTACATTGTTCTCTCCAAGTACTGGTGATTGTTTTATGGACAGATATAAGATAAAGAAGCAGGTATATTTACACAATGTGATACAGTAATAAGATCTGATTATACCTACAAGCTCAACCCATTTTATTAGGTTGTGGCTTCAAAACACAAAAGCAGAGCTTTAATATACACAATTAAACATTAAAAAGCTAATTTTCATTTTTTTACTATGCAGTTGGTAAAAAAAAAAAAGCAATTGGAAAAAAAATATTTTACAGTATACTGTCCCTTTAATGTAACATTTTTGGTTTATCCATGGATGCATTAAAAAAAATCCTTGGGTTAGTCTATTGCATGTAGGGCATCCTGCACATTTAAAAACATCCCTTATGAGTGGTACTGAGTGAAGTTGTAGAGTTTTATATAAAACTACATTATAAAATTGTTTTGCTACATATCTTTTGGTAAGAAGTCTCCAAATAACAACAATGCAGGAAGAAATACAATGAATGATGTGCTACTATATTTTTAAATACATTGAACAAAAGTTATAATACAGTATATATATATATTTTCAGATATGTGAAAAACAGAAAACAAACTTTTAAATGTAATTAAAGGGACATTAAACACTAAATAAATGCTAGATAGAATGATGCATTTAAAGGAAAGATTAGTCTGAGAATAAAATGTAGATGTATTTTTTAAAGTTTCATTAGTTGTTAAAATATTGACAAAATAAGAGTAAAAGTTTTAGTGTCTATAAAACAATGGGAGCTGTCATGTTGTAACTTAGGTTACCTTCTCTGCTGTGGCCAATTAGAGACAGTTATAAATAGGTCACTAGAGTGTGCAGCCAATGGCTGTGTGGAATATAACCCTGTTATGCACTTCCATTTCTAACAGGAACTGACAAGCTCACAATTTCAGAATGGAATTACAGGAAAAGGGAATAAAATAAATAATTAAAGTGTTTTGAAGAGTTTTTTTATATATATTTGATTTATCATTTTATATTACTATCTCAAAGTATTTAATGTCCCTTTAAGGATTAAGAAGAGCAGAGCTCCATCAAATATAAACATATGTAATACATTCTAATGTGTAAAGAAAAATTGCATACATGTAATTGTATAAATGTTTATATGTCTATTTTTTTTAAAGGTTTACTTTTATTTACTATTTCTACTTCTGGGTAAGATGGATTTTCTTTGGGTAATATCATAAAGGAAACATATCATCTACAATAAGAGAAATAGTTATCTTCAAATTGTCAAATAGTTAAGTTAGTGACTTTGACCCAACCATTTGTCCTACAAGTAGAGTCTCAGTGCTACAAGTTCAAGTTACTATGGATGCATTTAATGTGTACCATCGGTGTGGCATAGAAAGGGTTAGGGACAATCTAGAAGGACAGATAAAAAGCCAGGATGGACATTATGAAAATACTGTTTTTATCTATGAAAGGATGTAGGGACTGAATGGGTTACATTTCACTTGGATGCCTTTTCAAATACTATTTATAGGGCGAGCCTTTCAGAGATGCTTGTTTTCAGTCTACTTTGTTTAAATATCCTACCTGAGTCCACTCACCATGGTTGTAAATCCCTTCTACATATTATCCTCATCCATTTTGACAGCAAATGCCCCAATAGTAATACAATCCTTCGTAGTTTGGATTGGATTTGCAACTAATTAAGATTAAGGAAGATTAAACACTTTCACTAGTGGATATTTATTTAGACCATTAAAAAAGGCATAGGATTAGTGTGTGGACCTGACTAGAAAAGCACACTTAAAGGGAAATTAAACACTAAATAAATGCTGGATAGAATTATAGATATTAACAAAATAAGTGTAAAGTTTTAGCTTGGTTAGGAGTCTTAAAATTAGCAAAATGTTATTTCAAAATAAGCAAAAGTATACATTGTTATAAAACACCCCCATATGGGCTATATGAATGAATCATCTACAAAACATTTATAGAGGGCACCTGTAGGTAGGCACATGCCTATACTGCCTAATTATAAATCCAGCCCTGTATATAGTATATGTTGTATATGTATATATATTCTATATGTAATAGTATATATATTGATACGGATCATTTAAAGTTTTAAGATAGTAACAAATGTGAAGAGAGCTCAATAGCTTCTAATGATCTATACTTGCATTTTGTTTCTATTTTTAATAATCTCTCTAGATGGTGTATATACTTCAACCTACATATTTGTGTAGTGATTTAAGAGTTGTATCAGTTTTTGTTCAGTTTAGGTATTGTTCAGATATCTCTAATTGCAAAAACAAAATGTATGCATACCTGATAAATTCATTTATTTCAAGGCGGTGAGAGTCTAGAGCCATTATGCCTGGGATTCAACTCCTGGCCACTAGGAGGAGGCAAAGATTCCCAAAGCTCTAAGAGCACTTAGACCCTCCCAACTCTCTGCTATTTCAGTCTGCCGTATAGCAAAGAAGGAGAAGTATAAAGGTAAGAAATTACAAAGCAGGGAAAATTAGGTGCAAAATATAAGTGCAGACAGAAAATAATTAACCCCTTAACGACACGAGTCGTACAGGGTACGTCGCACACAACCTGGTCTTTAAAGACCAGCGACGTACCCTGTACGACCTAGGTGTTTAAAGCGGCTGGAAGCGGCTGGAAGGTGATCCGTGGTGGGAGCGGGTGATGGGGGTTTAATTTTTATTTATAAAAAGGATCTGGGAGAGGGGGGTGGGGGGTATTGAGGGGGGCCAGCTACACTACAGAAAAAAAAAATATTTAAAAAAAATGCACTAAAGTTTGAAAAGTGGGTACTGGCAGACAGCTGCCAGTACCCAAAATGTCACCAAATAGTGAGAGGGGGGAGATTAGAGAGCTGTGTGGGGGGGCTCAGGGAGGTTGGGTGCTATGGGGGGGCTCCTACACAGCAGCATATGTAAATATGCTGGGGAAAATTTTTAAAAAATTAAAAGAGAGCTTTTATTTTAGTACTGGCAGACTTTCTGCCAGTACTTAAGATGGCGGGGACAATTTTGGGGTGAGGGAGGGAAGAGAACTGTTTGGGAGGGATCAGGGGGTGGGATGTGTCAGGTGGGAGGCTGATCTCTACACTAAAGCTAAAATTAACCCTGCAAACTCCCTACAAGCTACCTAATTAACCCCTTCACTGCTAGACAAAATACATGTGTGATGCGCAGCGGCATTTTGCCGCCTTGTAATTACCAAAAAGAAACTCCAAAGCCATATATATCTGCTATTTCTGAACAAAGGGGATCCCAGAGAAGCATTTACAACCATGTGTGCCATAATTGCACAAGCTGTTAGTAAATAATTTCAGTGAGAAACCTAAAATTGTGAAAAATTTTACGATTTTTTTAATTTGATGGCATTTGGCGGTGAAATGGTGGCATGAAATATACCAAGATGGGCCTTGATCAATACTTGAGGTTGTCTACTACCCTACACTAAAGCTAAAATTAACCCTAGAAGTTCCCTACATGCTCCCTAATTAACCCCTTCACTGCTGGGCATAATACACGTGTGGTGCGCAGTGGTATTTAGCGGCCTTCTAATTACCAAAAAGCAACGCCAAAGCCATATATGTCTGTTATTTCTGAACAAAGGGGATCCCAGAGAAGCATTTACAACCATATATGCCATAATTGCACAAACTGTTTGTAAATAATTTCAGTGACAAACCTAAAGTTTGTGAAAAAATTTGTTAAAAAGTGAACAATTTTTTTTATTTGATCGCATTTGGCGGTGAAATGGTGGCTTGAAATATACCAAAATGGGCCTAGATCAATACTTTGGGATGTCTTCTAAAAAAATATATATACACGTCAAGGGATATTCAAGAATTCCTGAAAGATATCAGTGTTCCAATATAAATAGCGCAAATTTTGAAAAAAAGTGGTTTGGAAATAGCCAAGTGCTACTTGTATTTATTGCCCTATAACTTGCAAAAAAAGCAAAGATCATGTAAACATTGGGTATTTCTAAACTCAGGACAAAATTTAGAAACTATTTACCATGGGTGTTTTTTGGTGGTTGTAGATGTGTAACAGATTTTGGGGGCCAAAGTTAGAAAAAGTGTGTTTTTTTCCATTTTTTCCTCATATTTTATAATTTGTTTTATAGTAAATTATAAGATATGATGAAAATAATGGTATCTTTAGAAAGTCCATTTAGTGGCGAGAAAAACGGTATATAATATGTGTGGGTACAGTAAATGAGTAAGAGGAAAATTACAGCTAAACACAAACACCGCAGAAATGTAAAAATAGCCCTGGTCCTTAAGGGAAAGAAATTGAAAAATGGCCTTGGTCCTTAAGGGGTTAAGTAAAAAAATAAAATGGGTGGGTATCTTGGACTCTTACCACCATGAAAGAAATTAATTTCTTAGCTAAGTGTACTTTTTTCCCCATAAGGTGGTGAGAGTCCACAAGTCATTAATACTGGGAACTAATACCCAAGTTGGGAAGTCCACAAGTAATTGTGTGGGACAAACATTTTTTAAGGAAGGCACCAAATTACCAGATACTGCTACCTGAAAGACTTTCTGCTTTGCAAATTTATTCAATACAAGGCTCATTCTTCAGAAATTGAAGAAGAGGAAAGTGATCTAGAAAAATAGGCAATAATACATTTTTGGAAAATACTATCTCACCTCCAAGTAAACCTTGGTAATCAAGAGATTTAGCCACAAAGCTACAGCAATGGATGTGACACTTTGACTTGTATGTGGACCAAAGGAGAAACAAATTAAAGGAATGTATAAAAAAAATGTAATTTGAAAGTAGAATTGTAATGCTCTTACAATATCTAAATTAAGTAAGAATTAAATATTTTGATTGGGACAATGTGATGGGCTATAATCTTGATGAAAATATGACAAGGAAGCTTACAAGAAAGAGCAATAAAATCAGAAATTATTCCAGCAGAATGTATTGCTAAAAGCAACAAAAACATCCAAGACAGAAGAATGCAGGTTCACAAAAAGAAACCTGTAAAGCTTATAAAAAAAACTAATTAATCTTCCAAAGAGAAGAAATTGGTTTAGACACTGGATATATATTGACTAAGTCTGAACAAAGTCTTGATATCAAGACACTTAGAAATTTTCATGTAGTATAAAACTGAAAAAAAAAGCTGAAATATGACTCTTGGAATTCTAAAAGAATGCCAGCTAAATCCCTGGATTTCATAGCAAAGAAACAATTTTCCAATTCATTTAATAAATGTTACTTGTAACAGACTTTATGGCCTGAAATAATGTGTTAAATGCAGCATCAAAGAAACCTTTTTGTGTTAAAAATAGGTAATTAATCTCTAATCGATCAAGATGAGAGACTCAAGATCTTGATGATTGGAGAAAGCTTGATATCTGAATCAGATTCACAAACCAAGTTCTGCTGGGCCTGCCTTGACTATAGCAGTTAAATTAGCGAAGAATCCTCTATTTAATTTGAACTATGACTCTTGGAAACGGAAATCATCAGGTCTATCTCTGGGAGGCCCCATTGTTCCACAATCTAGTAGAAAACTACTTGAAGGAGAAAACATTCTGTGGAAGGGATTACCTACTAAGGAATTCTGCTTCCCAGATTTCCTTCCTGCAATGTAAAATATAGAAAATGTTTCTGTGTCCAATCAAAATAACCCTAGACTTAATTCACTAAGGAACTGAAAGTTCCCCCTTGATGACGGGTATAAGCCACAGCTGTAACATTGTCAGATACATTTCTTCTTTCAGAAGAGGACAGCTCTGAAGGAACCTAAGGATTGCTCTGAGCCCAAGATAGTAATATGTACCAAACTCCATGTGCTACCCTGGACCCCAGACTGAACTCCAATCCAACAAATAAAAGACGCCCCCAGAAAAATAGTTTGGAAACTTATCCACCAGCAAACTATCTGTAACTTTGATCATTGAGTCTATAATGACTCCTAGAAAAGAGACTCATGATTAATGAGACAAATCAACTCTTTAAAATGTATTATCCAATGTTGACTATGAAGAAACAACCGTAGACTGTTGGTATGAAATGTAGCTGAAGGAAAAAATGGAGCTGAACCAATATGTTGTCCAGGTATAGAGCCACTGAACTATAGGAGTTCTTATTAGAGACAAGAGAGTTCCTAGGAACCATCGTAAAAATTCTGAGAGTTGTAGGTAAACCAAACAGAAGAGCCACAAAGTGAAAAAGTTTGTCCTTAAAGGCAAATCATAGAAACTGGAAATGGTCTAGGAATAGGAAGATAGGCATAGCATCAAATAAACCTTCTCATAAACTGTCCAGATTGTTCTAAAACTTGAACTACAGCTAATACAGTCATAAAATTTGGAAAGACTTTTGGAAAGTGAGACAGAAGCAAGCCTCAAGTAAGCCTTAATTTGAAACCTATTCTGTAATCCTGTGAAACTATATTAAGAACCCTGAGATCTTGGACATGTAGACAACTGATTTCCACAGCACCAAAAAATGATAGGAAAATTGTTAAATAAACTTAGCCTTTATTGTTCCATTTCAGCACTTGGCACACAGCAGCAAAAAAAGCGACGTTTCGGGCTGTTAACCCTTACTCATGCTTATTCAGAACACCTGTTAGCTGCTCCTTAAATACCATATGACATTAACCCTTAATACACCAAATAACATTGTGTTAACTAAACAACTACAAAATATCGCCACCTAGTGGTCAAAACTCATTATTCCTATAAAAATTGTTAAATACATAGTTAAAAACAATCTGCTGTTAGTAGTTACAATTTCCAGATATATATCTTACACATTCATCATATGATAATATTATTATCTTTGCTACAGTTTACTTATTTACAGTGAATACTATATTGTGTTGTATTACAAACTGAGAGAAATATCTTTTATTTCAAATTTTTAAATTCAAATTTTTACTCACAAGAATACTGTCATATCTATTTCTCTATTGATCCCTTTGGGAACTAAAGCATCTAACTTGTGTATCCAGAAGGATTCTTTCCTCTTTAGCTGAGTTTCCCTATTCCCACCCCTTCTATGGGGTTCAACACTATCAATGACTTGCCACCTCAATTGTGAGATATTATGACCAGCTTCAATAAAGTGACAGGCTACCGGGGCTTTCATGTCCCCACATCTTATATTTGATCTGTGCTGACTGAGGCGATCACGTATTTTTCTAACAGTCTCGCCCAAGTAGATTTTGGAGCATGGACACTTAATAAGATAAATTACATGTGTAGACTCACATGTATAAAATTTGTTGATGTTAAACTTCTTACCTGTTTGGGGGTGTACAAACTCTCTACCCTTTATGACCGAATGGCAACTGGCACAGTTTAAACAGGGATAGGTGCCACATGATTTAGATGATATGTATGTCTGTTTTTTCACCTTGGCCCCAATGTCATTCTTTACCACTAGATCTTTAATATTGGGCACTCTCCTATATGCCATTAGTGGATAGTTTTGAAATTCAGTAATATCTGTATTACAATTTTTTATAATATGCCAATGTTTTTTAAGGTATTGGGCAATTTCAGCACTATAAGGATTATATTGTGTTACACACACTATTCTATCCTGTTTATTCCTAATTTTGTGCCTATTTTCACTGACACTATTGGCTTTTTGTTTTTCTCTTTCCACTAAGCTAGAAGGATAACCCCTTTGTACAAATCTCTCAGTCATCTCTCTAAGTCTTATCTCTTTCACATGGCTGTCACTTACTATTTTATGAACTCTGAGCATCTGGCTTTTAGGTAGGGAATTTTTCAAAGACTCATGATGGAAGCTATCATATTTAAGTAGGGAATTTCTATCTATACTCTTCCTGTACATGTCAATTTTTAAATTACCAGTCATGACATCTTTGTGCACTTCAGTATCCAAGAATACAATATTTGTCTCGCTAAAATTAAGTGTAAATTTCAGTCCCTGCACTGCACTATTCAACTGATCTACAAAAGCCAAAAGGGAACCAATGTCACCCCACCACACGCCAAACACGTCATCTATGAAGCGCCACCAGGCTGCCCCATACTTTAAGAATAAAGCATTTTCATAGACAAATTTGTCTTCAAAACAACTCATGAACATGTTGGCGTATGATGGGGCAACATTGGACCCCATTGCTGTCCCCTTCAACTGCAAGTACCATGTTTCACCAAATAAAAAATAATTGCAATACAATACCACTCTAAGCAGATCTTCAATAAATTTCAATTGTATGTAGCTATATTTATTGGTTTTAGTCATAGTGGTCATAACAGCTCCAATTCCACTTTCATGCTTGATGGATGTGTATAAGCTACAAACATCAAGTGAAAAAAGTATATACTTTGTGTCATTTAGCGGCAAATCTTTAAGCTTCAAAATGAAGTCACTAGTATCTTTAATGTAAGAAGTTGCTTTCATAACTTCAGGCTGTAAGATTTTATCAAGATATACCGCTATATGACTAAATACAGATTGTATACCAGCAACTATTGGACGACCAGGTGGTCTATGGGGGTCTTTATGTACCTTTGGTACTGTGTATATAATTGGGTTTTTTGGCCACTCAATGTATAGATATTTAGCCAATTTTTTTATCTATAACACCCTTAGTAAGAGCCTTGTCAATTATACCCTTAATTTCTTTTTGTATATTAATGAGTGGGTTACAAGGGAGAACCAAATATGTATCTTTATCTTTCAATTGATTAGTGAGTTCACTAATGTAGTAGTCCTTGTCTAGGACAACTATGGCTCCTCCCTTGTCTGCCCCCCTCACCACTATATCTTTTTTGCATAAAGTAGAAATAGCTCCACTCTGAGCTTTGGTAACATTATGTTTAAACTTCCATGATTTCTTTTTGATCTTACATTCTAAGTGTTTCAAATCGTTTTTCACCAATTGCATGTATGTTTCAATGCTATTATTATAACCTGGTGGAGTAAAACTGCTTTTATGATATAGTCCAGTTGCTTTAAGAGTCAGTGTATCTTTGTCCAGATTCTCAATAGCATTAACTGCTTTAGACTTGTTATTAAAAAAGGACTTAAGTCTCAATGTCCTAAAGAATCTGTACAAATCCTTTTCCAACTCAAAAAAGTCCACATCTTTAGCTGGGCAAAATGACAAACCCTTATTTAGTAACTGGTACTCACTGTCCGTTAAACTGGAGGTGGAGATGTTAATTATTGATGATTCCTCATTCACTTCTTCTGTTTCTTTGCCCTCCTTGGACGACTGAATTGCCCCTTGCCTCCGTTTATGTTTCCGGCCTCCTCTGTGCCCTGTTTGGTGTTTGTTTCGTCGCTGGATTCTAAAAAACTTGATCCGGTAGAGCTGTCTGTTCCACTCGAGCTCCTCTGATCATGTCTGGCTTGGCTCTGTGATGTGTAGTTGCGGCCGGTTCTCATTTTCTGTGAGGTATCCCTCCGCCGCCAGGATCGATTCTCACCCCTCCAACGATAGACGTTTCCTTGGGCATAATCCTGTTCATCACGCTGAAACTTCTGTCGTTTGCCATCTTGTAAGTCCTTCTTCAAAGCAGTAATTTTGTCATCTATATCTTTAATTTTTTTGCTGTATTCTTCTGTAGATAGAACTTGTCTGAGCTCCTCCTGTTTCGCTTCCACTATGACCTGTTGTCTGTCAATTTCTTTCTGTAGTGTCTCTACTGTTAGTACAATTAGGTCATAGGAGCATTTGTTCAGTATAGCTTCAAATTTTTGACAATATTCGATGTTATCCTTTAGTAATGTAGGTCGGGTACTCATGCGTAACCCTCTGGGGATTCTTTTAACTCTATAGTATTCTGCAAGAGTTATGCTGTGCAGTTCCCAAATCATATTTCTCTTTTTCAATTTTTCATATTCTTGACTGGTAACTTCCACTGGTGCATCCTTGAGGAAATCCCTAGATCCTCTCACAAGGGTAGTGATACGAGCAGCATCCATCTCTGTATAAGTAAACATTGAAGTGCCATCCGTTTTAGTGCTTGTTTCCATTTTGTTAATTGTTTAGTTCCTAGTGGTGTTTGCAGGTTTGTCTTGCAGTAAAATATGTCAAACAGTTCCCAAGTGACAGACAGCACACACCTGATGCTCGTGGTAGAGGGCCACTGCACACACCTCTCTGTAATATGTAGACAACTGATTTCCACAGCACCAAAAAATGATAGGAAAATTGTTAAATAAACTTAGCCTTTATTGTTCCATTTCAGCACTTGGCACACAGCAGCAAAAAAAGCGACGTTTCGGGCTGTTAACCCTTACTCATGCTTATTCAGAACACCTGTTAGCTGCTCCTTAAATACCATATGACATTAACCCTTAATACACCAAATAACATTGTGTTAACTAAACAACTACAAAATATCGCCACCTAGTGGTCAAAACTCATTATTCCTATAAAAATTGTTAAATACATAGTTAAAAACAATCTGCTGTTAGTAGTTACAATTTCCAGATATATATCTTACACATTCATCATATGATAATATTATTATCTTTGCTACAGTTTACTTATTTACAGTGAATACTATATTGTGTTGTATTACAAACTGAGAGAAATATCTTTTATTTCAAATTTTTAAATTCAAATTTTTACTCACAAGAATACTGTCATATCTATTTCTCTATTGATCCCTTTGGGAACTAAAGCATCTAACTTGTGTATCCAGAAGGATTCTTTCCTCTTTAGCTGAGTTTCCCTATTCCCACCCCTTCTATGGGGTTCAACACTATCAATGACTTGCCACCTCAGTTGTGAGATATTATGACCAGCTTCAATAAAGTGACAGGCTACCGGGGCTTTCATGTCCCCACATCTTATATTTGATCTGTGCTGACTGAGGCGATCACGTATTTTTCTAACAGTCTCGCCCAAGTAGATTTTGGAGCATGGACACTTAATAAGATAAATTACATGTGTAGACTCACATGTATAAAATTTGTTGATGTTAAACTTCTTACCTGTTTGGGGGTGTACAAACTCTCTACCCTTTATGACCGAATGGCAACTGGCACAGTTTAAACAGGGATAGGTGCCACATGATTTAGATGATATGTATGTCTGTTTTTTCACCTTGGCCCCAATGTCATTCTTTACCACTAGATCTTTAATATTGGGCACTCTCCTATATGCCATTAGTGGATAGTTTTGAAATTCAGTAATATCTGTATTACAATTTTTTATAATATGCCAATGTTTTTTAAGGTATTGGGCAATTTCAGCACTATAAGGATTATATTGTGTTACACACACTATTCTATCCTGTTTATTCCTAATTTTGTGCCTATTTTCACTGACACTATTGGCTTTTTGTTTTTCTCTTTCCACTAAGCTAGAAGGATAACCCCTTTGTACAAATCTCTCAGTCATCTCTCTAAGTCTTATCTCTTTCACATGGCTGTCACTTACTATTTTATGAACTCTGAGCATCTGGCTTTTAGGTAGGGAATTTTTCAAAGACTCATGATGGAAGCTATCATATTTAAGTAGGGAATTTCTATCTATACTCTTCCTGTATTTCAATCTGTATTTAGTCATATAGCGGTATATCTTGATAAAATCTTACAGCCTGAAGTTATGAAAGCAACTTCTTACATTAAAGATACTAGTGACTTCATTTTGAAGCTTAAAGATTTGCCGCTAAATGACACAAAGTATATACTTTTTTCACTTGATGTTTGTAGCTTATACACATCCATCAAGCATGAAAGTGGAATTGGAGCTGTTATGACCACTATGACTAAAACCAATAAATATAGCTACATACAATTGAAATTTATTGAAGATCTGCTTAGAGTGGTATTGTATTGCAATTATTTTTTATTTGGTGAAACATGGTACTTGCAGTTGAAGGGGACAGCCATGGGGTCCAATGTTGCCCCATCATACGCCAACATGTTCATGAGTTGTTTTGAAGACAAATTTGTCTATGAAAATGCTTTATTCTTAAAGTATGGGGCAGCCTGGTGGCGCTTCATAGATGACGTGTTTGGCGTGTGGTGGGGTGACATTGGTTCCCTTTTGGCTTTTGTAGATCAGTTGAATAGTGCAGTGCAGGGACTGAAATTTACACTTAATTTTAGCGAGACAAATATTGTATTCTTGGATACTGAAGTGCACAAAGATGTCATGACTGGTAATTTAAAAATTGACATGTACAGGAAGAGTATAGATAGAAATTCCCTACTTAAATATGATAGCTTCCATCATGAGTCTTTGAAAAATTCCCTACCTAAAAGCCAGATGCTCAGAGTTCATAAAATAGTAAGTGACAGCCATGTGAAAGAGATAAGACTTAGAGAGATGACTGAGAGATTTGTACAAAGGGGTTATCCTTCTAGCTTAGTGGAAAGAGAAAAACAAAAAGCCAATAGTGTCAGTGAAAATAGGCACAAAATTAGGAATAAACAGGATAGAATAGTGTGTGTAACACAATATAATCCTTATAGTGCTGAAATTGCCCAATACCTTAAAAAACATTGGCATATTATAAAAAATTGTAATACAGATATTACTGAATTTCAAAACTATCCACTAATGGCATATAGGAGAGTGCCCAATATTAAAGATCTAGTGGTAAAGAATGACATTGGGCCAAGGTGAAAAAACAGACATACATATCATCTAAATCATGTGGCACCTATCCCTGTTTAAACTGTGCCAGTTGCCATTCGGTCATAAAGGGTAGAGAGTTTGTACACCCCCAAACAGGTAAGAAGTTTAACATCAACAAATTTTATACATGTGAGTCTACACATGTAATTTATCTTATTAAGTGTCCATGCTCCAAAATCTACTTGGGCGAGACTGTTAGAAAAATACGTGATCGCCTCAGTCAGCACAGATCAAATATAAGATGTGGGGACATGAAAGCCCCGGTAGCCTGTCACTTTATTGAAGCTGGTCATAATATCTCACAATTGAGGTGGCAAGTCATTGATAGTGTTGAACCCCATAGAAGGGGTGGGAATAGGGAAACTCAGCTAAAGAGGAAAGAATCCTTCTGGATACACAAGTTAGATGCTTTAGTTCCCAAAGGGATCAATAGAGAAATAGATATGACAGTATTCTTGTGAGTAAAAATTTGAATTTAAAAATTTGAAATAAAAGATATTTCTCTCAGTTTGTAATACAACACAATATAGTATTCACTGTAAATAAGTAAACTGTAGCAAAGATAATAATATTATCATATGATGAATGTGTAAGATATATATCTGGAAATTGTAACTACTAACAGCAGATTGTTTTTAACTATGTATTTAACAATTTTTATAGGAATAATGAGTTTTGACCACTAGGTGGCGATATTTTGTAGTTGTTTAGTTAACACAATGTTATTTGGTGTATTAAGGGTTAATGTCATATGGTATTTAAGGAGCAGCTAACAGGTGTTCTGAATAAGCATGAGTAAGGGTTAACAGCCCGAAACGTCGCTTTTTTTGCTGCTGTGTGCCAAGTGCTGAAATGGAACAATAAAGGCTAAGTTTATTTAACAATTTTCCTATCATTTTTTGGTGCTGTGGAAATCAGTTGTCTACATATTACAGAGAGGTGTGTGCAGTGGCCCTCTACCACGAGCATCAGGTGTGTGCTGTCTGTCACTTGGGAACTGAGATCTTGGACAGACGTTGATCAGGCCTTTTAAAAAGGCATAAACTGTCCCCTACCAGAAAAGAATATGGATTGGGGCCGTACTTTCATGCTGATTTGGAAGCAGAAGAAGGCTCATAAATGCTTGACCTTGTTCCAACTGGGTATAAACTTCCAGGAAGATCTGGAAGATTCAGGTCATTGTAAAGAGGAGGAATATTTTGTTGGTTCCTAGATTGACAAAAGGAACAAAAAAATGACTATTTGTTCTATTTTTCCCTTAGACTTCTTGTCCTGAGCAAGAAAAGTTAATTTTACTCCAGACACAGTTGAAATAATAACATCAAGACCAGGTTGAAATTAATTCTTCATGTGAAAGGAGAGATGAAAGTCTATCTTTGGACACCCTGTTTGCTAACAATGACTTAAATCATAAAGACCTCCTGGTCAGTACTACTAAAGTCATATACTTAGCATAAAATAGAATTATGTTAAAATGGAACCACATAAATGCATTAGTTGACTATAAACAATTTTTAAAATCTTCATCCACAGAGTCTTCTGAAATTTGCTCATACAAACTGTCCCACCAAAGAGCAGAGCCAACTGCTACTGAAGCAATGCTTGTTGTAAAAAGCCTTTCAATGAAAGGTTACCAATTTCATGTCCATATTGTCCCTTAAAAATCTACTATCCTCTAAGGGAATAGAATTGTGTTTGGCTAAAGTGAAATAGAACCATCCCCCATTGAAAAAGGTTTACCAAAGCTCTATATTTGAAGCCAATAAAGGAAACATCCTATTAAATTTAAAGGTTGGATTAAAAGGGAAAATCAGGCTTGGTTCACTCTCTGATAATTATTTTAATAAGTGCATCAGGAACAGGAAGAAAAAAAATCCAGTTGTTTGGTAGGTTTTCCTCAGATGATTTTTGGTCTTGGATGTCTAAAGTACATACAACCTCTTCAAGCAAAGAACCAAGATGTTCAAGCTCAAACATGAAAAAAGATAGATTCTGTGTCCTGATCAGTAAAAGTCCCCTGATCATCATAAAAATTCACCTTATACAAATAACCTGAGGTACCTGAGTTTGAAAACGATAAGGGCATCTTAAGGTGTTCTGATCTCTAATGATGCAGAATAACCTGATAATATCACTTTAAGATGACTTTCAGACATAGAACTTTCGAGCATACTTGGAAGCAGTATAGGCACCACAACTACATAGGGCACAAACCTTTTAATCCTGGAGCAAAATCTTAAGTACTCCCTTGTATTGAGGAAACAGAGGGAGGACAGATTCCTTTAGAGAAAAGAGCAGCATCCAACTGTTAGAATGCCTAATGTGATTCACTCAAGAATTTCAAAGCTGAACTGCTAAAAAACTGCAAAATATAAAATAAATTTAGTAAATAGCAGATATTATCAAATAATAAAGTTTCTATAATTACTAGACTAACTATACTTTATTACTAAGTCTAAGTAATAAAGATAGAATATGTTTGTTACATGTGTATGCCCCTGGGCTAGGATGTACCGAGTGATGTACCTGCTAATAGCCTGCGGGCTATGTAAGTGCATGAAAATGTCTTCACTTACCTTAAGATGCATCCACTCTACTGTGCTTACCAGATGAAGAAAAAAACTGCTTTCAGTAGAGAGCCCATCCAATGCTTTAAACATAACTGCAGAGGATCTGTGTTTGGAGTATATTGATGATCCAACAGGATTAGGCTAAGGGACCAGACCGACCGACACCTGTGGCAGGCTTGTGACTAACTCCTCACTGGGAGTGATTATGTCACTACCCAATACTCCAATCACCCCTCTGTCCCAAGTAGCAGCTCTCTGAGTTGGAAAATGGGCCTAAAATAGGTATGAGGATCCCTCTCAACAAAAAATCTGGAGCACTTTAATTCTTCACCTTCCTCCTATGGAGGCAACGGTAAGAATGGAAAACCCCAGAGGTGGGAGGGATTAAGTGCTCTTACAGCTTTGGGAATCTTTGCCTCCTCCTAGTGGTCAGGAGTTGAATTCCAGGAATAATGGCTCATGGACTCTCACTACCTTATGAAAGAAAATTACATTTTTGGATGACAGTGTGGGTTATTATATTTGTGTAACATGAGTTTCAGTGCTACTGTATGTAATGTCTAATGATTTTGAGTATTGCAGGAGTATTCATGTTTAAAATAGAATCATATTTGCGATGAAATGAATTAGTCAACAAAAGGCAATTTTAGATTGTTAATCATTGTGGATATAGGAAAAGACTTGAAAATAAGCGTGCATATATGGCAATTACTCATCTGCTATATAAAACTTAAAGGGGCTATAAACATGTTGAAATGACAAGACATTTATATTGTGTTGCTATAGACTAATATGGTCCGGATTATGAGTGGAGTGCAAACATTTGCACATAAGCGAAAGGGGTTTATTGCTGGTCTAAGTGCTCGTCAGTCTTACCGCTGTTATTACGCTTGAGCGCAATCGCGATTTACACTAGAATGATTACAGCATCCTAAGAGATCTTGTTAACTGTTCTGCAAAACAATAAAGATGCACAAAACTCATTATAAAATACATTACAAAGTACACTTAAACTCATAATAACACTATCTAATAAAAATTATAAAAAAAAATATTGCAGACAGAAGTTATAAGGGCTCAAAGATATGAGGTCTCAGGTGTTAGAAAAAAAAAGGCATGTAAAGGGCTTAAACATACAGGGAGTGCAGAATTATTATCATCCTCTTTATGCATGTTGTCTTACTCCAAGCTGTATAGGCTCGAAAGCCTACTACCAATTAAGCATATTAGGTGATGTGCATCTCTGTAATGAGAAGGGGTGTGGTCTAATGACATCAACACCCTATATCAGGTGTGCATAATTATTAGGCAACTTCCTTTCCTTTGGCAAAATGGGTCAAAAGAAGGACTTGACAGGCTCAGAAAAGTCAAAAATAGTGAGATATCTTGCAGAGGGATGCAGCACTCTTAAAATTGCAAAGCTTCTGAAGCATGATCATCGAACAATCAAGCGTTTCATTCAAAATAGTCAACAGGGTCGCAAGAAGCGTGTGGAAAAACCAAGGCGCAAAATAACTGCCCATGAACTGAGAAAAGTCAAGCGTGCAGCTGCCAAGATGCCACTTGCCACCAGTTTGGCCATATTTCAGAGCTGCAACATCACTGGAGTGCCCAAAAGCACAAGGTGTGCAATACTCAGAGACATGGCCAAGGTAAGAAAGGATGAAAGACGACCACCACTGAACAAGACACACAAGCTGAAACATCAAGACTGGGCCAAGAAATATCTCAAGACTGATTTTTCTAAGGTTTTATGGACTGATGAAATGAGAGTGAGTCTTGATGGGCCAGATGGATGGGCCCGTGGCTGGATTGGTAAAGGGCAGAGAGCTCCAGTCCGACTCAGACGCCAGCAAGGTGGAGGTGGAGTACTGGTTTGGGCTGGTATCATCAAAGATGAGCTTGTGGGGCCTTTTCGGGTTGAGGATGGAGTCAAGCTCAACTCCCAGTCCTACTGCCAGTTTCTGGAAGACACCTTCTTCAAGCAGTGGTACAGGAAGAAGTCTGCATCCTTCAAGAAAAACATGGTTTTCATGCAGGACAATGCTCCATCACACGCGTCCAAGTACTCCACAGCGTGGCTGGCAAGAAAGGGTATAAAAGAAGAAAATCTAATGACATGGCCTCCTTGTTCACCTGATCTGAACCCCATTGAGAACCTGTGGTCCATCATCAAATGTGAGATTTACAAGGAGGGAAAACAGTACACCTCTCTGAACAGTGTCTGGGAGGCTGTGGTTGCTGCTGCAGGCAATGTTGATGGTGAACAGATCAAAACACTGACAGAATCCATGGATGGCAGGCTTTTGAGTGTCCTTGCAAAGAAAGGTGGCTATATTGGTCACTGATTTGTTTTTGTTTTGTTTTTGAATGTCAGAAATGTAAATTTTTGAATGTTGAGATGCTATATTGGTTTCACTGGTAAAAATAAATAATTGAAATGGGTATATATTTGTTTTTTGTTAAGTTGCCTAATAATTATGCACAGTAATAGTCACCTGCACACACAGATATCCCCCTAAAATAGCTATAACTAAAAACAAACTAAAAACTACTTCCAAAACTATTCAGCTTTGATATTAATGATTTTTTTTGGGTTCATTGAGAACATGGTTGTTGTTCAATAATAAAATTAATCCTCAAAAATACAACTTGCCTAACAATTCTGCACTCCCTGTAGAGATACATGCAGATACATTGCTAGAGATGTATATTTATATATATATATATATATATATATATATATATATATATATATATATATATATATATATATATATATATATATATATACTGTATATATATATATATATATATATATATATATATATATATATATATATATATATATATATATATATATGTCTATATGTGTGTACAGATGTATTTGTGTATTTATATGTGTATATATGTATTTACAGACATATATACTCATATAAACACATAAATACATTGGAGCCCATTGCAGCTAAGTATATGAAAACATGAAAAAACATAGTTATGCAATATTCATTTCTGAATAAAAGTTTTAACTATGTATTTACTGTAAATATTTCACATTCCTATGTTTTGGACATAGCAGAATATGTTCTATGCATTTTAAAATAGACATTCCTATAAATATAACTGCATATATCTATATATATCTATGTATATATATTCATGTATATTGTTATAAATATATATTTTACCAACATACCATAAAATATACAGTATATAGAAATATTTATTTATGAATAAATAGAACATATTCTTGTACAGTATATGAAGAATATTGGAATGGGAAATATTCATATTTTCATGTTGGGTTAGCACACATAAAAATATGCGACCGGGTTTGCGTACAAGTAGTGTATTAGGTTTCTTTCCACTTTTTTTTCTCTGTTGACTTCGATGGGGGAATATTCGAACGCCCCCACAATATTCTAACTTTTGCTTTTTGCGCTTGTCTGGTTAGCACGTGAAAAAGTTTACTTTCAACTCATAATACGAGCACAATCCAACGCGTGTAAAAAACTTACTTCTACTGCACCATCTGGCCCTATATCAGCTAAGTCTAACATTTTTTAAAACAAATTATCATCTTGTTTCCTGCAATTGTTTTTCAACAGACACACTCCGCCTACAACTTGCCTTATTTGGAAGAGCTTGGATCTGCAGCTGCACAGTCATTATGTTAGTTTAAAGTGATTCGTTTTTCATTTGTTATGTGCTGAAAAACATTAAGAAATACGTGTATCAGGGTTAGCCTTGGAAGTCAGCAGTGGGCATTGCAAGCTCTGCGAATTAGAAGATATGCAATTTTCAGAGCTAGATAACAAAAAGGGGAAAATAAATAATGAAAGTATGTTGCACAGTTATTTTATCACGTATATTTAAACATTTAATATTAAAATCTGAAGATGTGTTCTGCCCTTTAGGATGCAATAAAAAAGGCCTTGTTTCCATTGAGGTGGTAAAGTTTGGAAATCTGGTGTAAAAACATTTATCTCCATTAAAGTTTATGGAGAATGCTTATGTTACCACTAGTTTCCAAACGTCACCATCTCAAAAAGAAACTAGTCCTATGGGGCCGATTTATCAATGTCTGGCGGACTGCTTGTGCAATGCCGCCCCATGCAGATTAGCGGCCAATCCGATGCTAGCAGGGGTGTTAGTCAACCTGATTGTACACGATCAGGAGGATTGCTGTCCGCCATCTCAGAGGAGGCGTATGAGTTAACAAGCAGCGGTCTTAAGACCTCTGCTTCTTAACTCCTGTTTCCGGCGAGCATGAAGGCTCGCGCAGAAACAGATACATTAGAGCCGATTGACTGTTTGATAAATCGGCCCCTAAGTGTGATACTTTCACAGTAAATTAGTCACAAAAAGCTTATAACGCTTGCTTGATTAGTAGAGAGGTAAGTTTCTGTTATACAACCTTAAAAACTATGCATAATTATACATCTGCAGCAAACTAAGGCCTAGTTTCCATTGAGGTAGTAAATTTCGAAAACTGTTGATAAAACATTTATCTTTATTAAAGTCTATGGAAATGTTTATGTTACCACCCGTTTCCAAACTTTACTACCTCAATGGAAACTAGGCCTAAATAAGATTCCTTTACATATAATTAGTTACATTTATTGATGAGCATAGTGTAGAAATAAAATATTTAAATATTAGAATTTAGCAAAATTTTGCTACAGATAATGTTAAACCAATTTAATTTGAAGTCATATATACCCTCAATTAGATCAAATTATAAAATGACAACATTTTATAACCCAAGGTGTACAACTACAATTCTTAGTAATGAAACATACCAGGATTTGAAGTTGTCCTTAGGGATCCTGGCCTGGATATGATGCTTATGGGACAGAGCTCAAAATATCATATATTAATTTTGCAAACAGAATTTTTAAAATAATGAACCCGTTCCTCTCATTGAGTCATATCAAATTTGTTAGATTTTTTTTAACTGAGTGCATAATACCTCTAGTAAAATCATTCCTAAGCACATTAATTAATATGCAGAATCTTCCTGTGTTGCTTGATAGTCAAAAGCCAACAAGGCCAAGCAGTAGATCTTTTGAATCAGAATGAAAGAAAAGTCCAATAGATATTGCACAGAAACAAGCATTCTAGAACAAATATCTTTCCTGTTAACGTGTTGATGGCATAGTGCCGTCATATATTCTGCTGAAAGGAGCAAACACCATACCAAGTGATGAAACTAATTCTCCAACACACATCTCAACAGTAACATATTTTCTTTTAATTTAAATATGGGCTGTTGGTATAAAGAATAAGGTCCCACAAGCTTCTCAATTTTGTAATTTTGTTATTGTTTTTTTAATGTTAATCTTACATTTCTTTGTGTTTTACACAAACACTTTCAGAAGGAATGATATGAGAGAAATACCAATCTGTTTTACTGGTGCTGACAGGTATGTTAATTGCTTGCAGATAACATCTGTTCAAACCTAACTCGAATGCAAACTTTAGCTGATCAGCTTATGCTGCACTACAACAGTTTTGTTTCTAATACAGAATGTGGTTTACTAACTGTGAAGGCAGCCAAAGGACTATTTAGTTTACTTGAGGACCATCCAAATTCTGAAATCAGGTCTGCTATGAATTTCATAACATGCAAGAAAAGCTTTCTTCTAGGCCCAGCGTGTATCTTTGAAGCACAAAAACATTTGCTTACCAACATTGTGTAGCAAGGGTTGTTTGAAATATGTATCATTGAGATTTGCCAACAGCCCAGCAAGACATTGACTCTGTAACTAAAGAGTGTGTTGGTGAAAAGTATTATTTAACCAGTCAATTCGTCAAGCATAGTCATGGCAGCCTTTAAATCTTTATCACCATCTATGTCCTAACAATGTTCAACAATGTTGTAATTAGATAAGATTGACTCCTTATTGCACATTTTGTAAAAAAAAAAAAGAAAGAAATGCAAATGATGCATTATGTTTAAAGAGATATACACAACTATTTTGAAATGTAGAGTTGAGTTTGACACCGTAGCTTTTATCTTAGGTTGAAAATATCACTGGTTTGTAGATTAAAGCAATTAACCACACATTCAGCATAATAGTGTGCTGGGAGATTAAGCCAGCTTCAATAAGTTTTCTGCTAGAAAATGGTAGAGGATTACAAAAACATTATCCATCTAATACCTTTAATACACATAAAATACTATGGGCTAGATTACAAGTAGCTCAATTTTGTAATACCAGTGCCCTATAATATGAGCTGGTATTACAAGTAAATCGCAATGCAAACGCGAGATTGCGTTTGCATTGCTAGGAAGCATTGCACTCACGAGAGCATGCTTGCATAGCAACCTTGTGCACCGAAGGCTGTAAGTAGCGCAGCGATGGGCAGTATTTTTAAATATATATGTATATGAATATATACATATATACTTATGTATAGACAAACAGAGAACCGACGAACCTCCAGGCACAAGGTAAAACAAATGTATTCAGTCACATAAAACATGGAGATTAAAAAGATAATAAAATCCAAAATGTAATCACGGGAACATGTCTTTTGCATTTCGGCAAACTTGTGCCTTAATCATATATACTTATATGCTAAAATTTGTTTCTAAACATATTAATACATATATTATTATTATTTATTTATAAAGCGCCAACAGATTCTGCAGCACTGTCCATGGGTAACAAAGCTAAAAGTACAGTACAATATGAGAAACTAGACAAAATTTAACAAACAAATATAGAAGGGGGGGCCCTGTTCCCGTGGGAACTTACAATCTAGATGGGTAGGAGGGTGAGAAACAGGAGGTAGGGACTGCAAAGGTGGGAATGATGTTAGTGTGGAGTTAGATGAGGGCAACTATTAGGCAAGTGGAATTCATTATTTACTGATTTGGTGATAGGCTTCCCTGAACAAGAAGGTCTTTAGGGAGTGTTTAAAGGAGGAGAGGTTGAGGGAAAGTCTGACAGCTCGAGGAAGTGCATTCCAGAGGGGTGGTGCCACGCGAGAAAAGTCCTGTACTCTAGCATGGGAGGAGGTGATGGTAGAAGATGCAAGGAGTAGATTGTTGTTGGATCTTAGGGCGGTGGGATGGAGTATATTTGTTGATGAGAGAGTACAGGTAGGGGGGCTGCATTAGTAAGGGTTTTGTGGGTCAGAGTGAAAATTTTGAATTTAATTCTGCTGTGAATGGGAAGCCAGTAAAAGGACTTACAGAGGGGTGCAGCAGATACAGAGCGTCGGGAGAGGTGGATTAGCCTAGCAGAGGCATTTAGGATAGATTGAAGGGGGAGAGGTGGAAGAGAGGAAGGCCAGTTAGTAGATTAATACAGTATTCAAGCCGGGAAATTACTAGGGAATGGATTAACTGTTAAGTAGTTTCAGCACTCAGAAAAGGATAAATTTTGTAGATATTGCATAGGTGGTTGCGACAGGATGAAGAGAGCAATTGGATGTGGGGTATGAAGGACAGATTGGAGTCAAGTAACTCCTAAGCAGCGGACTTGGGTTGATGGGGAGATAGTGATGTCGCCAACAGTGATAGTAAAGTTAGAAACTGGAATAGAAATAGATGGGGGAATTAGAAGACGCTTAGTCTTGGACATGTTGATTTTTACGTGGTGAGAGGCCATCCATGAAGAAATGCCAGATAAGCAGTCGCTGATGTGGGAAAGGATAGAAGGAGAGGCTGCAGGGGTATATAGGTAGATCTGAGTATCATCAGCATAGAGGCGATAGTTGAAGCCATAGCTACTGTATACGTTTACCCAGTGAGGAAGTATAGATAGAGAAGAGTAGAGGGCCTAGAACAGAGCCTTAAGATACTCCAACAGACAGAGGTAATGAAGAGGAGGAGTCGCTAGCAAATGAGACAGAAAAGGACCTGTTAGAAAGATAAGAGTGGATCAAGGAGAGCGCCATGTCACAGAGTCCAAGGAGAGGATGGTCAAAAGTGTCAAAGGCAGCAGACAGGTCAAGTAAGATAAGTATAGAGTAGTGGCCATTTTTTTAGCAGAAAGAAGATCATTAGTAACCTTGGTGAGGGCAGTCTCAGTTGAGTGTTGGAGATGGAAGCCAGATTGCAGGGGGTCAAGCAATGAGTTGGAGGACTGGAAGTGGGTTAGGCGATCAAAAACTAGTTTTTCAAGGACTTTTGAAGCTAACGGTAGCACTGGTATGGGGCGGTAGTTTGCAGGAGAATTAGGGTTGAGGGAGGGTTTTTTGAGGATGGGGGTGACCTTTGCATGTTTAAAGGAAGATGGAAATGAACCAGTAGTAAGGGATTGGTTGAATATGTGAGTAAGAGCTGGAGTGAGGGTAGAAGACAGAGAAGATATTAGATATGAAGGGATAGGGTCAAGTGGGCAGGTAGTGAGGTGTTTAGGAAGACATTAGGGAATTCACTTCATTCTCAGTGGTTGGGGGGAAGGTACTGAGAGTGGTGGAGGGAGTGACAGGGGGCAGAGACAGAAGGTTGCAGTCTTGTGTTGGGATGTTACTTCGGATTGTAAGTGTTTTGTTGAAAAAGTAGTCTGCCAAGTCTTAAGCACTAAAGGCAGATGAAGGTGGTGGTGTAGGTGGATAGAGGAGAGTGTTGAAAATGGAGAAGAGACGTTTAGGGTTTGAGGAATGAGAAGATATAAGAGAAGAGAAGTAGTTTTGCTTGGCTAAGTGAAGGGCAGAGGAGTAAGAATAAAGAATGAACTTATAGTGGAGGAAATCAGGTTCAGAGCGGGATTTCCTCCAGGCACGTTCAGCAGCACGGGAGCGTTTTTGTAGGTAGCATGTTTGCTGAGAGTGCGATGTAGGGTTTTGCGTATTTGTGGAGGAGCAAGGGTATATATATATATATATATATATATATATATATATATATATATATATATATATATATATATATATTTATATATATATGTATACAAGCATATACATATATATATACATATATATATATATTTATATTGTGGTCTATGGGTACTGTGTGCAATGTAAAGACACTTTTCAGTGCCGTTTATTGTCTAACAACCCACTCCCACCAACTTTAAAGCCCCAAAACTAGTGTTGCCACCTTGGCCATGTTTTCCTGTACACTTATGAGTTACGAATGCTGCAGGGTAAGTAGGTCGGAACATGTATTGTACCTCTGGACATCACATGAAAAGGGCTGATGATCAGCACAATACATGTTCCTCCATGCTTACCCTGCAGCATGCATAACTCATAAGTGTCAGGAAAACATGGCCAAGGTGGCAACCCTACTCAAAACTGCCTAGTGCAGTTGTTTTTTATTTTAAAAAATTGTACATTTTTAAAAAATAAATAACTATAATGCCCTAAATTTAGAGGGCTTTTGGGATTCTTTTAGAAAATTAACCAGAAATCTAATCTTTGGTTCATTTTTGTAGTGCTAATTGCTACCGCTATGTCAGCTTTAGGCTCATTAGTTTTTTTACTCTGAGTCCATTCACTAACGGCTAGATTTGTAGTTTGGCGGTAGATGGGTTGTTAACGCTACGCATGGTTTATGTCTAACGGCACGGCATTGTTTGACTCCGGTATTTAGAGTTAAAAAAACCTTCTATCGATACTCCTAACGCGTGTATTTCACATGCGGAATCCTGCCCGCGTTAGACAGTCTCCCATAGAGATCAATGGAAATGCAAACAAACACGCATTTTTCATCTAACACTCGATCTCGCGAGAAATACGCACAGCTCGGTCATATGACGCATACCACATCATGCACAACAATAACACGCCGCAAATGTCACAACAACAATCACTAAACAAAGCACAGAAGCATTACACATTCACAAGCGGGGGGAATTGGATTGAAATAAAATACACGGAATACGCATATACTTTAAGATGCGGAAATACGCAAAATAACAACAAGAAAAATACAAAAAATACATACACTAGCAAAATAATCGCATTCAATATCAATATATATTAGGACAAACATACATATACAACACTTCACTAATACCACACCATCGCAAATTAACATTTAAACATAATACTATTGGACAATGTTATAGAAAACGACCACCATGACATCATCGCATTCTACACATTCCACAAATACTAACTCAAAATGAGCATGCACAAATTCACACACCTAATACACATTGCACAAATACTAATTGCTAATAAAGCACACATGAACACAATTTACAACGCAAACCGGTACATCATTAAACATTTACACAGGGTATATAAGCACCACACAAGCATGGCTTCTTTGACTGTGTTGCTGGTGGGTCTTTGGAGATTGGAGGTTTAAGATTAGAGAGTTTGTGCATTATTGTGAGTGAGTTAGTGTTAGTGTGAGAGAGTCAGTTGTTAGTGTTATCGTGAGTGAGTGAGTGGGAGTTAGTGGTAGTGGGAGAGAGTCAGTTAGTGGGAGCGTGAGTGAGTTAGTGGTAGTGGGAGTTAGTGAGAGTTAGTGGTAGTGTGATAGACTCAGTTAGTGGGAGTTAGTGAGAGTTAGTGGTAGTGTGAGTTAGTGAGAATTAGTAGTAGTGTGAGTTAGTGAGAATTAGTAGTAGTGTGAGTTAGCGAGCGATTGCTTTTTCTGTACACTTAACACATTTACATGCAAACACATTCAATACATACATACACTTATCAATAACAATACATACACTCCATACCCCATACCCTCTCATACTACACTCCATACTCCATTCCCTGTACTCCCATTCCCTGTAATCCCATTTACTCTTATCCCATACCCCATCCCATCCCCTAGTTACATTTAGTTTACATATCCTCCTTTTTGTCTTCTTCTTCATTTTGTTCATTTAAATACTCCTTACCCTCTTTTATTTTATCCCTTTCACACTTTCAGCACTTTTTTTGGTCTTTTTAGTTCTTTATTTTGACCCCCTTTCATTTGATCACACTCACTTTTGTTTTGCTTAGTTGGGGTTTAGTTTAGGGAAGAGATGGAGGGCAGGCAGGGGAGAGGTAGAGGGGGGAGGAGAGGGAGGGGGAGAGGAACAGGGCAGGAAGGGGAGCAGGAAGGGGGGCAGGAAGCGGGGGTGGAAGCGGTGCGTGGACCCAGCCACTTGGTTCAAGATGAACAAGTGGCTGGGCCCAGTGGCGGACAGAGTAGGGCTTCACAGTCTGGGAAACAGAGGGCATCGTCACAGGGGAAGGCCAAGGCGACTAGGGAGGCGAGGTTTTCGATGGAGGAGGAGGCCCTCGTAGAAGCCTATATGGCCAGGTATAGGAGGCTGCAGCATCAGAAGACCACCCCGACTGAGAAGAGGAAGCTCTGGCATGAGATAAGGAATGCAGTCAATGCCGTGGGTGGACGGAATAGAGATATGGACTCTATAAAACATCGATACCGGGACTGCAAGATGGATCTCAAGAAAAAGTTAAGCCTGGAGGCCCGACATGCCGCAGGAACCGGTGGCGGCCCTGCACTGGAAATCGAGTACTGCCGATGGGAGGAAATGTTGCGTCCCAGCATCTCCGAGGTGGATGTAGTCGGTATCGGAGGAATTGATACGGGAACCTGCCATTCTCATCTGACGGTAAGCTCATTTAAGAATAAATTCACATACGAATGTATTTCAAGGGACACTATACGCAAACCTTTACTTTCATGATTGAGGTAGAGAATACAAATTTCAAAAAAATTCCAATTTACTTATATTACCTAATTTGATTCATTCTTTAGATATACTTTAATGAAGAAATAGCCATGCACACGGTGAACCAATCACAGGAGGCAGCTATATTCAGCTACCAATCAGCATCTTCTAAGCATATTTAGATATGCTTTTCAGCAAAGAATATCCAGAGAATGAAGCTAATTAGATAAGAAAAGTACATTAGAAAGTTGATTATAATTGTATGCTTCTAAATCATGAAAGATAAAACATTGGGTTTCATGTCCCTTTAAGGACCAGATTAATGCTATAACGTTGTTTACACGTATTCACAATTACTTTGCGGTTACATCAGTATCTAGGCTATAGTTTAGGTGTGCATTTAAACAGACTGAAAACAAACGCTAAAACATTCAGATTGACCAGAGATATCACACGGTTTAGAAAATGCGGAAATCGTATTGATTGTTAGATTTCAAAGTGGATTAATGAGGCTGCATTTGTAATTGTATCGTAAGCTAAGTAATTTAAAGCTTGATTTAGAAATATGCTAATATATACATTTCTTTATTTTTCTAATATACAGAGTCTGGGGAGGAGGCAGCACAGCAAATACAGCCTCCTCCTTCTCCCCGGGATGAGAGTGGTGGGGAGGAATTTCCACCTCGGAGGGAAGAGGCCCCCCGTGACGAAGAGGGCACGGAAGCAGATGAAGAGGCCCCGGAAGCAGAGGAGGAGGCCGCGGAACCAGAGGCCCCTCAAGGACCCGCACCCCGCCGTGCACGGGTACCCCGCCAAGCACAACAAGAGGAAATAGCGGAGGTGCGAGTTCTACTAGACTACATAGACCAGATGCGTAACTCCCGGATACAAAATATAGAAGGCCGAACTAGAATTCTTGAAGGACAAAACAAAATAATTGAAGGCCAAAACCAAATAATAAACATACTTACTCGAATAGAAGAAGGGCAAAACAGAACCTTTAATCTACACCAAGAGATGTTTAATTTTTTCCGGGAGGCGCATGCTGGTCTGCCTCCTGGTCCGCCTCCTGCTGCTGGGCCTCCTGCTGCTGGGCCTCCTGCTGCTGGGCTATCTTCTCCTGCCGGGCCATCTTCTCCTGCCGGGCCATCTTCTCCTGCCGGGCCATCTTCTCCTGCCAGGCCATCTTCTCCTGCCGGCCCATCTTCTCCTGCTGGCCCATCTTCTCCTGCCGGGCCATCTCCTCCTGCCGGGCCATCTCCTCCTCCTCACCTTGGTCGTCCCAGTACTCTTCCTTCCACTCTTCCCACAACATATCCAATGAGAACTCGTCAGAGTCGGCAGTTGACCCTCCCAGAGCCTCAGCCCCGTGGGAAGAGGGGAAGGAAGAGGAAGTAAGTATTTATTTTCATGTTTAATGTTATTTTTATTTAATGTGTAATGGATAGGTATGTAATGATGTGGTTTTCATACACTTGTGGACCACACTCTGTATATAATCTACTTCTATGGGACCGGGTCCATGGAGGCAGATTGTTTGCAGAGTGTGGGTTATAAGTGTGTGAAAACCACATCACATACCTATCCTTGTTCATGATATTGATTTTTTTCTGTGATGTGATGTCCAAACTGTTTCCCGAATCGCAAACAAAATTACCATTATAATTATCCATGATGGCATATTACTGTTTGAATGCCAATAACACAGCTTAAAGGGACAGTCAATAAATTATTGATTACAAAGAAAACACTGTATTACGCATTATCAAGTTGGATACAACAAAACATGGAGAAATACGTGTGACTTATGTGCTTACCCTTGTATCTATGACTATGAAAAATGACCACTTATTTGTTGTTCTGACATAACAACATTTTAGACATCAATGATCAATACATGGTAAATAATATGCTGTATGAGCACAAGTTTTTAGATATACAAATGCTATCCAAATGCCCTCTAGTGTTCAAATTGCATAATGATTACATGCACTCTTCAAGCTCTAAGAAATGAGCACACGAACCTCATAGGTTTATCTAGCAAATTAAAATAAACACAGACAAATGATTAATTGGTGAGAAACCTTTGATATCATTGAAATTACAAAATTGACTTTTATAATAATGCAAAACATGATTTGTTTTCTAAACTGTCCCTTTAACAAAATTACATATGCTAACATATATTTGCAGATTGTTGGTATATCTACATGTACTTGTTCAAACAATAAATATTGAAAACAGATTTATATTGATGTGTTAAATAAAGTCTATTTTCTTAAAGAGACATTATTGTGTTAATTTTTTTTATAAAGACATTTGTTTTAACAATGAATATGGTTTAAAGTCCTTTTAGGAGTGGGGGGTGAAAATATGCTAACAATAATATATTTGGAGATTAACCAATGTGGAACTCATACATGATACAAAAATAAACATTTGCATTAAAGGGACAGTATACTATATTTTTAACTGAACTGTATATAATAGACACTACTAGAAACAACAAGATTAACATATACTGATATCAATATTACAAAGCTTTAAACACTTTCAAAGAAAATCGGGTTAGCTCTCTTGAAAATATAGATGAACCCCCATTACAACCGTAAAACAAGACAATACCCCATCATTAACATATGAAAAGACCCTTTACACAAACAGGAGAAAGCTGGAGATGGTACTCACATGAAACTTTGAGGCTTGGCGAGGAGTCTGAAAATTACTTACATTTTATTTGAACAGAAGCAAAATGAGACGTGTATTTTGAAAACAATGGACTATCTAACTAGAGACCAAATAAAATATTTTGATTTATAATGTGAGTGTCTAATGAACCTTTAATAAAATATACGACGAAATTACATTTAGAAGATTTCGGCATCATATATTTAGCATATGATAAAGATAAATGCATATTGATTACTTGATTCTAACACAATAGCGCATATTTATGAATTAGATATCTTTAACATTAAACACAACAGTCATTTTTCATAAAAAGGAACATATTGTTCACCAACATATTAAACAACATGGACTATAGAGATTTGCACTTGCCTCGAAATATCTTATGCATGAAAACATTTTGCTTTTGTTCGTTTATTCAACCAGACATCCAGCAAAAGAGAATGTGGTGGTATTTATCAGCTATGGGTCAACAATGTAACATGATGCAAACAATCCATATTCGCCATGTTTTTAAACCTGTCTTCTCATTCACAAACGTGTTTAACGTGCACAAACAAATATTGCAGGATACGTAATACAATCAGACGTTTTTTTACCTTTGCATGTGACGTCTTAATTAACATGGCGCTTCCTTGATCACGTAAGAACGCAAACTAAAAAAAGGCGCATCCTTGATCGCGTAAGAACGCAAACCAAAAAAAGGTGCATCCTTGATCGCGTAAGAACGCAAACCAAAAAAAGGCGCATCCTTGATCGCGTAAGAACGCAAACCAAATAAAGGCGCATCCTTGATCGCGTAAGAACGCAAACCAAAAAAGGCGCATCCTTGATCGCGTAAGAACGCAAACCAAAAAAAGGTGCATCCTTGATCGCGTAAGAACGCAAACCAAAAAAAGGCGCATCCTTGATCGCGTAAAAACGTCACTCAATACAAGGAATCATTGGACAGCCTAGCAGGTGACGTCTTAAGCAACATGGCGCATCCGAGATCGCTGAAAAACCGCAGACAATACAAGGACTCAGTTGACAGCTTGGCATATCAATAAGAAACGTATTTATATTTTAGTAACTAGTATGTGTCTAGATTGCTATCTAGGAATGTCACGAAATCATGAATTATCTTTTCGGACTTGACTGTCCCTTTAACTATAGCTATGGTGTATATCTTTAACATTTAAAAGATACACATGAGAAATACATATGCCATTGATGTTTTAAGATATGTTTAGATTGTTTTGGAATAACAATAATGACACATGTATTCATCAAACGTGTCATTTATTCAAGTTGAAATATGGTCAGCCTACCTATAGCCATATATGGGAGGAGAAGTATTTTTAAAAAATATTTGGGGAAAAATATTCCTCATCTAAAATATGCGCATTACACACAGAGATTGATTTGGTTACACTTTAACAATAAGATATAATTGAAAATGAAATACATGTGCTGTCAACATTACAATAAGATTGTTTATTAATAAGATTATATGTCCTTGTTCATGTAAAAAGGACAAAAACGCTTTAGAAATGGAAATACATTCATTAACAATTGTGCTCACCATCACTTAAAGGGACATGATTTTTATTTATAAAAAGAGGATACACAGAGACAATACTAATTCAATAACATGAACACTTTACAGGGATTATATAATTGTATCAATCCTCAGATCATTTGTTAACGGTGCATCAATTCATGCAGAGTTTATAAATACACACATGGATGTGAAATTTGAAATATACATATATATATACACAAATAACTATCTATATATACATATATAAACAATTACTATGCTAATCATAATCATGCAATGATAAAGATTTTCGAAAAATATATAAAGACAAATAATAAAATTACATTGGAGATGTTAATCTTAAAGTCATTTACAATTGTATTACATATATGATTCAGGAAACACCATTATTTTTGGTAAGGTCCTTTTAAGGATCAACCAGATAAACTAGAGATTTCAATCAATGACATGAATAAGGAGGACAAAGAATCGTGCAATGACATGTCTTTTATTAGTATGTCAGAAAACATCAACAACGTTTATAAATAATCATGTAAATATCAGGAAAATTGGAGCCATATGACAAGGTAACAGAGTGCATCACAGTCCATGAAGAGAGTTGCCAAGGGCCAGCATAGCCCCATTGGAGCCATATGACAAGGTAACAGAGTGCATCACAGTCCATGAAGAGAGTTGCCAAGGGCCAGCATAGCCCCATTGGAGCCATATGACAAGGTAACAGAGTGCATCACAGTCCATGAAGAGAGTTGCCAAGGGCCAGCATAGCCCCATTTGAGCCATATGACAAGGTAACAGAGTGCATCACAGTCCATGAAGAGAGTTGCCAAGGGCCAGCATAGCCCCATTTGAGCCATATGACAAGGTAAAAGAGTGCAACAGGCACAACAATGATAAGAAAAAAAGGCCAAATGGCAACCATAACAAAAACATCAACATGTGGACGGAGGATTCTTATCTGCGCCCTTGGAGCATCTCCAGATCCTCCACTTACTGGTCATCCCCTTCATCATCCTGTGCATGTCCAGCTCCAGATTCAGGCATTGAATTTAATCGCATGATCTGCCGCAGAGTCAAATGCTGAACCTGGAGCTGGGCCTGCATGGTGTCGTTCATCCCTCTCAGGACAGCTGCGTTCCTCAACACGGCCTGCTCTATACGTGCTATACCTTCTAGCATGAGCCATGTTGAGTCACAGCCTAAAATAAAGAATGAAAAAAATATTAATGATAATTACACAACAGACAAAATAAAAAGCAAATATACATTGTCATCATAAAGACAAATAATTTTTTAAATTAATTTGTTGACATTGATTATTTACACATGAAATATGTTATTCAGACAGACCTAAACCATTAAATGGACATTTTAATCCAACATGTTGTCCCCTTTAATTGGTTTTTGATGATCCACTTTTACAGCTTGAGTGTCTTAAATCTTGTTAAAGGATTTACATTGTACTTACATTAGCAATTTTAAGATTTTAGTTATACTGTGGTAGGCACACCTATCCTTAAACATTTTGGCGTTGAGGACAAGCTGTGTAAACATAGCAACCAGAAGAAATTACATTCCCACTGGGTTATACAAGAGATAATGTATGATCATTTGGACATAAATATTTGGATACAAATAGTGGTGATTGGTATATGTAGTGATATCAAATTAAAGGGACAGTAAACCTAAATATTTTAGTTACTGATTCAGATAGAGCATGACATTAAAAAGAATTATTAATTTACTCGTATTCTTTAAATGTTTGAATTCTCGAGCTATATTTTAAATGCAAGAATGTAAGTTTATAGGACAGGCCATTTTTGTTTATCAACTTTGGTTGTCCCTGCTGATTGATGGATACATCCATCCAACAATAAAGAAATGATGTCCATATTTTTTAAAATAAAAACAAAATATAGGCATTTCTTTGTTTCAATAAAGATAGCAAGAGAATGAAGAATAATTGATAAGAGTAGTAAATTATAAATTTGATTAACATTGCATGCTCTATTTGAATCAAAATTAAAAAATTTTCAGTCAGTGTACCTTTAAGTATCTTATAATGTTGATTTTGAATGATACTTACAGCTGTGCCTGGGAAGGACAATCCGACACCCAGGACAATGAAGGTTGAGACAGGGGGGAGGGATGGGATTGGGTTGGGGAGGGATGGGCTGCTGCTCTGGGGTAGCCCGTACAGCTGGGGAGTGGTGAGTTGGGGGCTGGGCAGCTGGGGTAGCTGTACGGGGCAAAAGACGGGGAGAGCGGCGAAGGGGGACAAAGGGGCATTTTTGGGAGGGATACGACAGGACAAATGGGAAGGGCCGGGAGGGGAAGGGGACTGGGCAGGGGGCTGGGCAGGGGACTGCGCAGGGGGCTGGGCAGGGGGCTGGGCAGGGGACTGGGCAGGGGGCTGTGCAGGGGGCTGGGCAGGGGACTGGGCAGGGGGCTGGGCAGGGGGCTGGGCAGGGGACTGGGCAGGGGAGGAACAATGATGACCAGAAGCAGAGGATCCATCTGAAATAAATATAATAAATATATTAACATCTCATACATCATGAAATCAAATCAACGCATTTCAACTTGATTATGTTTGCAATATACTTAGAAGTGTGTTTGAATTTCTAAACAATGATGACATGAGGATATGGTATGCATATAGGCACTCAGATGAATATCAATGACTGTCTGTACAATTCTAAAATTATTATTGTGGTTTGCCCTAGAATATGCATGTGACATCATGATGGCATGAATTTCCAATCCAAATATTTAAACAAATCCAAGCATATCTTCATGCTGCCTGATATATAAAGGGGGCAGTAGTGTATTTGAACAGACAAATAATATTCGTTTTTAAAGTGCAAAAGCTGTAGACTTTGAATGTCTTCAATAAAATGATTTCCAATAAAAAAACATGTTGGATACATGTTAGATATATTTCACATGCCATCAGACTCCAAGGGAACCTCTTCCTCCTCCGTCCCACATGTTAAATCAATCTCTGTAAAACATAACATGTTGTGTACACGTTAAGATCAGATATTATAACATATGTTACTGTTGCTCAAAGACACACATCAATGTTGCATTAAAGATATACACACCCAAAGTTATGATTTACATCATTTTGATAGAGCATACAAATGACATTAGGTTTGTTATTATCAATGATTCAGATTTTCTATGTATTGTTTGTATTAATTTTAAAATCATAACAGCATAGTACATTGAACATTTAAGATTTCTCATGTGTGTATCACTTGATGATTGTTGTCAAAAATGAACATGGAAACAAACATATGCTATACATCTTCTGAATAACAAAGGTGTAGACTAAGAAAGTTTTAATTCTTAATCCTTCAATATTCAAATAAAATTAATATATAATCAGAGGAGTCAATTATATGTTTGTTTCAAATGTTATGCTTCATCAGAATCATGCTCATAATATTGATTACCAATACACCTTCAATGACATATAAATGAGTCAATGGACTTACCAGAAGACCGCAAAGGCGGCTCTGTGTCAGTGCTGGATTCCTCTGGGCTCCCCACATCAACTCTCTCTATGAATGATATAGATATATATTAGTGAACACATTTGGGATAGCACTAAATCACATCTGTATCGATTTATAAGAATAATCAACTTTAAAATGTGAAGAATAGAGCAGTCATTATAAAATAAAATGCTTGATTGAATCAAGGGGATTCTGTAAAAAATGATGTATTGAACATATGTTTAATTTCTGACTATATTAGACATCAAACTCATCTCATACGATGCTATTGCATATCTAAATATACCCACTGAGCAATGTTCTTCAAAGAATACACACAAACCACATTTTGAATAACAGCTGTTGACAAATATAAACAAAGACAAGTGGCACATCGAGCCATTTGTGCAATGTACAGTAATCTTGTTTAGGACACAACAGATATTGATCACAATACCAAACCAAATTGATTAGTACAAATATGTAATCATGGTGCTGTTAGAGTATGCTTATATCTAGAAAGTAACTCCAACAGTGAATATGTGAATTATATATCAATATTGTCTAATACAAAGAATGTAAGGATTAATGAATCAATTGTTTATTAAAGGGACACTGACATGATTTATTTCAATCATTGATTTCACTGTTCAAACTGTTCCAAATGATTTAACATTGACTCCTATTATAATTGTAATGTTGCTACATTTTAATCTTAAAGGCAGATAAGCAATATTGGATTCAATAAATATTGTTTGTTGAAGGTATCCACCAATCATCAATAAAAACCCAGGTTGGTCAACCAAAATTGAGCTGCAGATAAACGTACATTCTTGATTTTAAAATACATTTAGCAATAGAATATTTCACATATGATTATAGTATTATATTTAAATGTTGCTTAATATTGCATGCTCTATCTGAATGACAACATTAATAATTTTAGCTCAGTGTCCCTTTAATATAAAAATATATTGATTTGACAAGGTTGGTGTTAATGAATTCTCTACTCCATATGTTGATGTAATGAATGGGATTGAGCATGCAATTCGAATCTAATATGTTATTTAAGGATATCCTAAGAATTATTTAATTTTCATCTATTAAAGGGACATGAAGCTCTAAATGTGTAATTTTGAAACTATGTACTACTGTTATCTCAACACATGATTTTAACTTTTGACCCAATGCCAATTTATGCATAAAAAAACAGCCGGATAATACCAGTAATGCATTGTTTAACCTAAACCAAAATCAATATGTTTTTAGAAGAACTAAAACAATAGACTGAACCAATGTAGCTCATAAAATGTTTAAACAAAACAATAAAATCAAGTTTACAAATCATTCAATGTAAAATTTCGTTGGCATGTCCCTTAAATGACGTGATCAATTTCAAAAATGGAATCTATATTTTTAAAAACAAATCATATGCAAAAGTGTGTGAGTTTTTTAAAAATTTATACAAATAAGATTAAGCAATACACAAGGGAAGAATATAAATTGGACATTCAAAGAATCTTACATTAAAATTAAGATATCCAGAATAGATGGGATATTTTAAATTTGATAAAAATTCAGAGTAGTCTTACAATGTAATCCTCTGTTTTTTTTTTTTTTTTAATTCTTATTTGTAAATATTTTACTAATCCATTTTGAAGATACATATAAATATTGAACAATGTGGATTTAGTATGTAATGTTCTGTCCATGTTTCTAAGACAAATGCCAATTAAAATGAGACATACCATACTGTGACAAGCCCTGGCTTGAGGATCCAGCACCAACATCCAGATCTGTAATATATTAAATGAGGATTGGATATCATTAATACAAATCATGCCATGTTTAAAATCTTTACATTATTAGCAAATCAATTAAAAACTATTAATCTTTTGGTAGTCCCATGAGTTAATTGTTTCCTCAATTAAATTCATGATAAATATATCCTGTACTCTTATTTTCAATCAGTTGTGTTGTTTACTGTAGCTTTAATTATTTTTTTGGTGTTAATTCATTCTCATCAATTAATGGGCATATGTTATTTTTGTTTTTGATTCTGCTTTTTTTTTTATTATGTATAATATTGAAAATAAGAATACTGTATTCTTCACATATATAATAATTCACATTTCATTTTGACCAACATGTATAAAGCAATGCCGCTTACAGCAAACCCATGTTAACGTGTATGCGCAATTCTAATTTTCGCGATCATTGCGCAATGATTCCAAGCTGAATTACACATCCGTCATTTGACCAACATGTATAAAGCAATGCCACTTACAGCAAACCCATGTTAACGTGTATGCGCAATTCTAATTTTCGCGATCATTGCGCAATGATTCCAAGCTGAATTACGCATCCGTCATCTGACCAACATGTATAAAGCAATGCCACTTACAGCAAACCCATGTTAACGTGTATGCGCAATTATAATTTTCGCGATCATTGTGCAATGATTCCAAGCTGAATTACGCATCCGTCATTTGACCAACATATATAAAGCAATGCCACTTACAGCAAACCCATGTTAACGTGTATGCGCAATTCTAATTTTCGCGATCATTACGCAATGATTCCAAGCTGAATTACGCATCCGTCATTTGACCAACATGTATAAAGCAATGTCACTTACAGCAAACCCATGTTAACATGTATGCGCAATTCTAATTTTCGCGATCATTGCGCAATGATTCCAAGCTGAATTACGCATCCGTCATTTGACCAACATGTATAAAGCAATGCCACTTACAGCAAACCCATGTTAACGTGTATGCGCAATTCAATTTTCGCTCTGTGACGCATATTCTGTATAGCGCAAGAAACATCATTCCTATTTCATGTGTCACTAATCTAAAATCAGATATCTAAACATCATATGTAGTGTATGTTGTGAGATCTGTATAGGTTTAGTATCTGACTATAAACACATTTTTAAAAAAATAATCAAATATTAAGATATTATATGAAGTTGGATAGTTACCTGGTTCAGATTCTCTATCAGCTCCTCCCAGGCCACCAGACGGAGAAGCAGCTGCCCTGGCCCCCGCGTCAGGACTTTCAGATCGCGCAGCTGGGAGGGAAGAAGAGGAGGCCGAGGATGGCGAGGATCCAAATCTTTTGGGGACCCGGAGATTGAGGAGCTCGCATAAAGTCACCTCATAAGGGAGTAGGTATAGTTTCCGCGGGGCCTTTCTTTGGCCCCCTCTTTTACGGGCTTGTACCCAGTCCCTTATGAGGTTGACTTTTTTTTGTCAAGCGCAACCTCATATCTCCGAATCTCCTCATGATTTGATCCTGGCTCCTCTGGACGTCACACACCAATTGAACCGCATTGGTGATAGACTCCCAGAGGGCCTTCTTAACAGGCGCATCTGTCGACATCCTCTTGTTCCCAAACAGCTGGGGATAAAAGTCCTTGACGGCGTGGACCAGTGCAGCACTCTCTGGCTTGGTGAACCTGGGAGACGTCATGCCTGCTAGGTTGTCTAATATAAATATTTATATTATATTATAAATATATAACTGCCTGCAGGCATTAGAGAACTGACAAAGATGGCAACGTGTAATGGACTTTTATATGGTGAAGTAAACATGAGATGCACCATGGGACAAGTTATCTGTACATCTGATTGGATAAAAGTTTGAAATATTGTTAGAATGTCTGTGAGACCATCCTGACTCAAGTTGTGTTTGTGTGATGAACTCTGATTGGCCGTTCCTTAATGTTTCATATTTTAGTAACTTCCTTACACATACCTCCTGGTGGTGCTGTTACTTCATTTTTCATGTAGACTTATTTGTAACTCATGGGCCTGTCATGCGGATATGTGTGACGCAGATTTAATATCCGTGATCCATTAAATATTAATGTTTAAATTCTCTTTAAAATCTAATACTATCACATTATTAAATGTTGTATACATTTTTCGGTTTAATAACGGTCTGTTTCTTTAATACAAATACACATTTAATATTGTATGTCTTTATTGTTCATTAAATCAATTTGTTGACTTATTGTGAAGTATTGACATTGCTCTATTAAATGTATTTCATAATGCACATTGATTGTGTGCTATTGCGTGACATTAGACTCTAATGTTTAAAGATGCAAATCTGGTGTTTCAAGATCCGTTTCTCACGCAATCTTTCTGAATGTTCAAATTCAGGTTATAATGTCCGTAACTTGTATAATCTGTTTATAAATGTTAAACTACAGGTTTGTTTGTTATTAGTAAATAAACCTTGAGCTTGTATTTGTCTGAAGTGCTCATATATGTTATTGTGCAATGGCGTCTTTATTTTTAAATAGACATTACAAACAAACAATTGTATCAAAAGATCTGTAGAGATAGAAAATTGTTTAGACTTTAAAATGTAACTCAATTTATCTTAGTATTTAGATATCCTCAACAGAAGAAATTTAAATGCACATGGTTGAGCCAATCACATAAGGCATCTCTGTGCATCCACCAATCTTCATCTACTGAGCCTATCTCAATATTCTTTTCAAGCAAAGTATGTCAAGATAAGAAGAGAAGTAAATACACTCTTTAAATCTCTTAAAGGGACACTGTCCAAACAAATTTAGCGTTCGTGATTCAGATTGAGCATGAAATGTTAAGCAACTTTATAATTTAATCCGATTCTCAAATGTTAAGAATTATCTTGTTATATTTCTTTGCAAATCAATAATGATATTTTAGATTACGGGGAATTTTTGCAAAAAAACCTGGGTTGTCCTTGATGATTGTTGGATCAATTAATCCAACCAAAAAAAAAAAAAAGGTCTGTCCAGAGTACTGAAGCAAATAAATTATCTATTTAATGCCTTATTTTTAAAGTAATGATAGCAACATCACGAGGAACATTGATAATATGAGACAATTTTTAAAGTTGCTTAAAATAGAATACTCATTCATAATGTATAAATCATTATTTTTTTAACTTTCTCCCTTTAAGTATATTTTGAGTTCATGTCCCTTTAAAGAGACATTTCACAATAATGCTTGAAAAATCATAAACCTAGCCACCTTCCTTTTGCTAAATTAGTATAACATATGAGTAAAGCATATTTAGATTAACTTCTGGATTGTTTTACACACTGACTGAAATATATATTGTAATGGATGTATTTCGCAGTCTTCAGCTTAGAGGGACATTAAGCTATATGTTATGTATGCATTTTGGATAAGATTATAATATTTGAACAACTTAATATGTTTTGGTATTCAATCATTAGATTGTAATTATATATATTCTTGGATTAAATACATATCTAGATAGGCTATTTTGATGCTGATTGTTGGTTGCACATAGATGCCTTATGTAATTGACTAAGATATGTGCATTGATGTATATTTTTCGAAGTATATTTAAAGACTGAATGTAATTCTATAGTACTTTCTAAATATGTTTAAATTCTTTTATTATTTTTTAAAAATCAAGACACAATATACTTTGTGAATGTCCCTTTAAGGACCAAAACATTTTGAATGTTGATTTAACATTGTCAAAAGAAACTAAAGGGGAATGAAAATTATATATAGATATGTGATGTCTAACCCAAGAGATAAGATTTAAAAAAATACATAATATTAATAACTATAGTTAAATGTCCCTTTAAATGACTCCACTAGAAAATAAAATCTATTAACATGGCATCCAATAACTAGCTTGTGAAAAATATGAAGTTAAATGACCTACCATTTATAAAAGTAAACATTTATACATTTAATAAACTAATGTTTTGAGATACCTAAGGAAGATACAAGATCTTATAAAATTAATTTTACATTCAACAACACTGTCACTTTAATGTAAGTGAACCACTTCCCCTTCTTAAAAGTGAAACAAAATAATTTATGTAAAGTTTTGACTACATATCCAAATTTATTTTAACATCTAAGAATTTCAAAAGAAAAGCATCGATGGATCTCACTCCCCAATTAATTTAAAAAAGATAGTTTAATTTAATATTCTCTGAATCAGTGGATTTTCTAAAATTAATGCATTATTTGATCTTATGCATGTGCTTGTCAAATAGACAACTACCAGTCATGGGAGTCAAATTGTTTTTTATTGACAGATTATATGGATATTTATTATAATCTGTTCAAAAGAGTGTATTTAATAATAAAATGTTGATTATTACCATTTTAAATAAAAAAAAGTTTTTGAAACAAAAACAAAAAAATATTCCTGAAAGTCATCAGATGACAATCTGAAATTAAAAAAAATACACACGTTGTCAAATATTCATAAAATACATTTGGAATCATCTTGTGTCTATGCTCTAACTTTTTTCAACATTTTATCAAGATATTTATGATTTAAATTTAAAAATAAATAAAATAAACATACACCATTATATTGTGTAATAAAAATTAAATTTAAATATCAGAATTTCGAATTATACATAATAATGTATATCACATTCCAATAATAAATATATATGTATGCTGAACATAAATGTAATATTTCATGTCCATTCAAATACCTCTATATCAACTATAATATGTATTCCTTTTTCGGATTGTGATCCCTAAATATCTAATTATGAACTAAATATGACTAATGTATGTAAGCTACTAATATTCAACATTCTTCACTAGCATGCATTGGTACACCGACCTGGATAATGCATGGTCTTTGAAAGTCAATTCAGGGGTAAACAGTTGATCTTCAATAGGTGTCTTATTCATCAGTTCATAAAATAGAGGACTGAAATACCATCTAAAAAAGTAAAATCATCTAAGTGTCTGATTGTGATCCCTAAATATCTAATTATGAACTAAATATGACGAATGTATGTAAGCTACTAATATTCAACATTCTTCACTAGCATGCATTGGTACACCAACCTGGATAATGCATGGTCTTTGAAAGTCAATTCAGGGGTAAACAGTTGATCTTCAATAGGTGTCTTATTCATCAGTTCATAAAATAGAGGACTGAAATACCATCTAAAAAGGTAAAATCATCTAAGTGTCTGATTGTGATCCCTAAATATCTAATTATGAACTAAATATGACTAATGTATGTAAGCTACTAATAGTCAACATTCTTCACTAGCATGCATTGGTACACCAACCTGGATAATGCATGGTCTTTGAAAGTCAATTCAGGGGTAAACAGTTGATCTTCAATAGGTGCCTTATTCATCATTTCAAAAATAGAGGACTGTGAAATACCATCTAAAAATTAGAAAATAATCTAAGTGTCTCCAATAGGATGCCTCCACAGCCTTATTCTATCAAATAGTTGGCACTTACCATGTGAACATGTCTTTGTATGTTTTTCAAGGTCAGCAGATTGGAAAGATAATGCCAGACATGATCCCATTGGTATACTTCAATTTCAATCTTGGCTTTTTCCACTGTCAGTCTGGGCAATCTTCACTGTCAGGCTTCTAATTCTTCCCTTTCAGTCTTTAGATTAAGTCAGCTCCCTAATGGCAGAAAAAGTTTAATAAAAATTACTACAAGTGTGTGAATCAGTTCAGTACCCCTCTCCCACCCCCCCATTTCAGAATACATTTCTGTCACTAGCTTACTAAGCGTGTGGAGCATCTTGTGTTATGTTCTATCAAGTGTGAAGATGAGTCATATTGAGCAGAACGAACCTCTAATGTGTGACCTTGAACCATAGTCATGCTAGAGGATAGTTATGCTAGAGGATCCCTTTCTGAGTATGTACATTTTAAGTAATGTGTAAACTAAATACTAGTTTTGAAAATGTATGCCATATGATGTATTTGTGTACAATTCATGCCAGCAACAGTCCATACATTTATACTTACCAGCTGATGTCCTCTTTAAAAACCAGGTGGCAAAGACTCGCTACAGGACCCAATGACCAGAGCATCACCTATATTAAGAAATCAAACACATTTTTAGCATTTGATGAACAATCCTAACATGTTTGCACAATTCTCTACTTGTCATTTCCCTAGAATCCACATCTATTGACAATACTCCAGTCTAACTTCTATTATTTACCGTCTAAAGTGGCGGTTGATGATGTCTGCTCTAACATTGAGCCCCTCATCCCGGAATGGACCCTCTAGAACAGGATTATCCTCCTCATCTCTGAGGAGGTTTCGGTGCGCCTGGACGCCCTGCAGCATCCCAGCCCGCTGTGCAATATTATGCAGGACACTACAGGCTACAACGATCTTAGCCACCTTCTTTGGGTTGTACTGGAGGGCTCCTCCCGACCGGTCCAGGCACCTGAACCTCATCTTCAGGAGCCCGAACATCCATTCAACCACCGCCCTGGTTCTCTTATGAGCCCTATTGTAGCGCTCCTCAGACACATCAGTCGGGCTACGCAAGGGGGTAATAAGCCAAGGCCGGCTCATGTACCCAGAATCACCTATAAATTATGAACAGAACATAATTCAAACTGAATCCTCAAAATAGTATTTTGATTCCAATAAAAGTTTTTGTACACGATAATCCACTATCAAATTTTTGTATTTTAAAAGAATAATCTAGTTCAATCTTATTCTCTATCTTCCCATTTCAGCTAAGACATGCTACATATGCGTATTTCTCCTAAACCAAACCTTGTGTAAAATGCAAACTAAATGGTTACATTGCATTCTCTATCTGAGCATTTAAGGTAAGACATGCTACATATCTGCATTGAACTAAAACTAAACCTTTGCGGAAAGAGACAATGACATGGTTAAATTGCATGAGCTAATATCGTCCCATTTCAGCTAAGACATGCTACATATGCGTATTTCTCCTAAACCAAACCTTGTGTAAAATGCAAACTAAATGGTTACATTGCATTCTCTATCTGAGCATTTAAGGTAAGACATGCTACATATCTGCATTGAACTAAAACTAAACATTTGCGGAAAGAGACAATGACATGGTTAAATTGCATGAGCTAATATCTTCCCATTTCAGCTAAGACATGCTACATATGCGTATTTCTCCTAAACCAAACCTTGTGTAAAATGCAAACTAAATGGTTACATTGCATTCTCTATCTGAGCATTTAAGGTAAGACATGCTACATATCTGCATTGAACTAAAACTAGACATTTGCGGAAAGAGACAATGACATGGTTAAATTGCATGAGCTAATATCTTCCCATTTCAGCTAAGACATGCTACATATGCGTATTTCTCCTAAACCAAACCTTGTGTAAAATGCAAACTAAATGGTTACATTGCATTCTCTATCTGAGCATTTATGGTAAGACATGCTACATATCTGCATTGAACTAAAACTAAACATTTGCGGAAAGAGACAATGACATGGTTAAATTGCATGAGCTAATATCTTCCCATTTCAGCTAAGACATGCTACATATGCGTATTTCTCCTAAACCAAACCTTGTGTAAAATGCAAACTAAATGGTTACATTGCATTCTCTATCTGAGCATTTAAGGTAAGACATGCTACATATCTGCATTGAACTAAAACTAGACATTTGCGGAAAGAGACAATGACGGTTAAATTGCATGAGCTAATATCTTCCCATTTCAGCTAAGACATGCTACATATGCGTATTTCTCCTAAACCAAACCTTGTGTAAAATGCAAACTAAATGGTTACATTGCATTCTCTATCTGAGCATTTAAGGTAAGACATGCTACATATCTGCATTGAACTAAAACTAAACATTTGCGGAAAGAGACAATGACATGGTTAAATTGCATGAGCTAATATCTTCCCATTTCAGCTAAGACATGCTACATATGCGTATTTCTCCTAAACCAAACCTTGTGTAAAATGCAAACTAAATGGTTACATTGCATTCTCTATCTGAGCATTTAAGGTAAGACATGCTACATATCTGCATTGAACTAAAATTAGACATTTGCGGAAAGAGACAATGACATGGTTAAATTGCATGAGCTAATATCTTCCCATTTCAGCTAAGACATGCTACATATGCGTATTTCTCCTAAACCAAACCTTGTGTAAAATGCAAACTAAATGGTTACATTGCATTCTCTATCTGAGCATTTAAGGTAAGACATGCTACATATCTGCATTGAACTAAAACTAAACATTTGCGGAAAGAGACAATGACATGGTTAAATTGCATGAGCTAATATCTTCCCATTTCAGCTAAGACATGCTACATATGCGTATTTCTCCTAAACCAAACCTTGTGTAAAATGCAAACTAAATGGTTGCATTGCATTCTCTATCTGAGCATTTAAGGTAAGACATGCTACATATCTGCATTGAACTAAAACTAGACATTTGCGGAAAAAGACAATGACATGGTTAAATTGCATGAGCTAATATCTTCCCATTTCAGCTAAGACATGCTACATATGCGTATTTCTCCTAAACCAAACCTTGTGTAAAATGCAAACTAAATGGTTACATTGCATTCTCTATCTGAGCATTTAAGGTAAGACATGCTACATATCTGCATTGAACTAAAACTAGACATTTGCGGAAAGAGACAATGACATGGTTAAATTGCATGAGCTAATATCTTCCCATTTCAGCTAAGACATGCTACATATGCATATTTCTCCTAAACCAAACCTTGTGTAAAATGCAAACTAAATGGTTACATTGCATTCTCTATCTGAGCATTTAAGGTAAGACATGCTACATATCTGCATTGAACTAAAACTAGACATTTGCGGAAAAATAAATAAATGGTTAAATTGCATCCCATAGCTGAACATTACGCTAACATTTTAAAACTACAGTGGCAATTGTCAAACTAATTAACCATGTTGTGCACAAATACTCACCAACGAGATAACCAGGGGGCATTTGTCTTTCCTCAAACGGTCTCCACAGGGACGACTGAGCGAGGATGCGGGCATCATGACAAGCCCCTCCAAAATTCGCACACACATGCATAATCCTCATCTGTGCGTCACAAACATACTGCACGTTGAGGCTATGAAAATGTTTGCGATTTCTGAAGGGCAAGTCATCAATTGGAGCACGCAGCGCAATGTGGGTACAATCTATGGCTCCCAAGACATTGGGCAATTGAGCAATATCAAAGAATTCCAGCTTCAGGCGCCTCCAATCACCATCATTTTGTGGGAATCCTATGTAATGCTTACTGATACGTACCATGGCGTCCAGAAAGTTATCAAACACCACAGAGAATGTACCTTGAGCCAGGCCATGCATGTACATTTCTCCGGATTGAAAACTCCCGGAGGCCAGGACGTATAGACAACTTAGCATCTTACTCATGGCGGGAACAGCAGTCCTTATTCTTATACGTGGCTCCAAATGAGGTTTAAGAAGATCGTAAAGGCCAATGAGCTGTTCGCGATTGAGCCGATACTTATCATAAACCTCAAAGTTGCTCATGTTTTCCAAGGTGGGTCTCACCCTGTAGACATGAGGACCTCGAACCAGACGACCCCTTCGTCTCAGTCTGAGCCGCCGAGGCTGCCTGATTCGATCAACAGCTAGTTCGCCAATAGCAGCACCAGCAGCGTCTACCATGTCATCATCATCCATCTTTCAAAACAGCGTAACAAGGTATGCACTTGATCTGATGTGGATCACAAGTGATGCTTTGGCCATGTTGTTTGGGGGATTTATAGTACAATTAGTCCAATGGTAGTGAGTTTGTAATGATTGCTGATTGTATTCACTTGTTTGTATGTGAGCGGCGCAAATGCTTTCACAGTGGGCGTTTTTTTTTTTTTTTGGGCTGAAATGTTGTTTTCCCCCAATGAATCTCAATGTGAAAGTGTCAAATATCACACATACAGTGCATGTTTGTAATGTTTGATCATATGCGTAATCAATATTTCTTAAACGCGATCTTATAGTAACAAGCACACGTCCAGGCTAACATGAATGAAAGTGCATAGTTGTGTATAATGTGCATCGAATGTGATTGATCAATGTTGCTGCAACATTGTTTGTAAACGATAAAGTAACATCTGCCATCTGTAGTATTGTATATATAAGTGATTGGTGAGATGTCAATATTGTATGCGTTCCTTTAAAATCGCAATAATAATTCCGAACTTCCCGTCTGCCATCTGTAGTATTGTATATATAAGTGATTGCCGAGCTGTCAATATTGTATGCGTCCCTTTAAAATCGCAATAATAATTCCGAACTTCCCGTCTGCCATCTGTACTATTGTATATATAAGTGATTGCCGAGATATCAATATTGTATGCGTCCCTTTAAAATCGCAATAATAATTTGAACTTCCCGTCTGCCATCTGTAGTATTGTATATATAAGTGATTGCCGAGATGTCAATATTGTATGCGTCCCTTTCAAATGGCACTAATACTGAATAACTTCCGGCTGTCATCTGTAGTATTGTATATATAAGTGATTGCCGAGCTGTCAATATTGTATGCGTCCCTTGAAAATCGCAATAATAATTCCGAACTTCCCGTCTGCCATCTGTAGTATTGTATATATAAGTGATTGCCGAGATGTCAATATTGTATGCGTCCCTTTCAAATGGCACTAATACTGAATAACTTCCGGCTGTCATCTGTAGTATTGTATATATAAGTGATTGCCGAACTGTCAATATTGTATGCATCCCTTTCAAATGGCACTAATACTGAATAACTTCCGGCTGTCATCTGTAGTATTATATATATAAGTGATTTGCGATCTGACAATATTTATTAATTGTCCCATTCAAATCTCCCTAATAATGCTGTTCAAAACTGTTATTTACGTATATGTTGTATTGTAGTATTGAGTGTTAAAGTTCAGAAAGGGGCGGTACAGTGGTGAATCTGTAATGTGTTTGGTTGAATCTTCTAATGACGTCATCATATTATTAACCTGCCTATGTAGTTCTGAAATCCTCATTGTGTTGTTGTATTGTGCTACATTGTTATTGTGTGCTGAATAAAATCTAAATGTGTGCTTTGTGGTTGCGTGATGGGTGATGCGTGTTATGTACATCTACGTATATATTGTGATTGTGTCCCACATATGCTGACTTCTATATAGCGGTCTGGCATTGTTGTTCCTTCCCATAAAGGGACATCTGTAATCTTGTGTAATGATGTTCTTCTTGTACGTAATTCCTAATGGTTTATTGTGATGGAATCATGATGTTAAAAGTACATTAAAATCCATATGTTCTGTTTTGTGATTCCTATAGAGAATGTAATGTGTTTTTCCCCCATCATTTGAATGCACATGTATGAGTGAATGGTAAAAGTAATGTATGTGCATCCATGACTGATCATTTGTTAAGCCTATGTAGATATGCAGTTGCTGCAAGCATATGAGTTGAATAAATGAAATGCAATAATAAAGGTACATGAGAGGTGTTTCGCATTGTGTACTGTTTGTGAATCCTGAAAAGTTTGAATTATTTTTGTGTCCGTTTAAATGTAATATTTTTTTGAAAAAAGTTTGTTACTAGTGATGTTGATTTGTAGTTGATGTAATATAAAAGTCTGAAACAATTTAATGGTGTTGTGAATATTCAATAAGTAAAATCCCTAAGTCCACCATAGGGAAATAGTCATTTCTTAATCTATTTATCATAGCTGGGTCTAACGCAGAAAAGCATGTATTTTCTAGCGCTGGTATTTGGAGTTTTTAGGTCTACGCTATTTGCGTGCGTTAGGGAAATCTGTCTTTCGCGTGCACGAGCACGTCTTCCCCATAGAAGTCAATGGAGGCTCCAAATTTTGGTCATTTTTTTTTTCTAAGACTGGTTTTCCTCGTAAAGTGAGTGACGTCATGAGCTTGTGTGAAAAAGTAGCTAAATCATGTTAATTTTGTAATAAATAACTTGTTTGTGTATGTAATGTGGTGTATATTTTTTGTATGCATCGATGAGTGTATGTTTGTGATAATCTTATTAGTTAGATGTAGCTATATGAGGGTCTTTTCCCGTGTGTCAATGTAAGTCAATGGGAAAATGGATTTGTGTTGTTTTTTTTCTAACACCCGAGATCTCGCAACTTTTATCCTTTGTATTTTGAAGAAAAATTATTAAATCTGAAAAATAAATATAGTGTTGTGTTTGTATGAGTGTAAGTGTAGTTTGTGTAATATTTGTTTTGTGATTCGTGGATGTTTATTTTGTCGGTATATGTTAACTACTGGGTTTGAGCTGTCGGTAGAGATTTGTGTGTTGGGTGATTTTTGAGTGTCGGTAAATGAGCTCTAAATACCGGAGTCCGTAAGACTCCAAATCTAGGCCTTAGTTTACAATTTTTTTAGCAGTAAACTTAGTGAACAAATACAGAGTAATAAAACTAATAAACCTTAAAGGGTCAATGTACTCAAAAAAATTCTTACCTTTAATTTGTTTCCAATGATCCACTTTACCTGCTGGAGTGTATTAAATTGTTTACAAGTATTTACATTAACCTTTTATTGGCATTTGAAATAGTTTATTTAGCTTGTGGTATCCCCACCCATCCTGAAAGTGTTTGACCTCGAGGCCAAGCTGTGTTAACACAGCCAGTAGAAGAAATTACACTCCCAGTGGGTTATAAAACAGATAAGGCAATAAAATGTTAATTTTCCATTGGTCTCTCCAAGTATTGATGATTGGTTTATGGACAGATATAAGATAACAAAGCATGTATATGTACAAAAAAGGAAAAGGCAGCACACACGGATCCTAAATAAAAGCGGAGTTTAATCCATTTGAAAAGACACACAGCATAACACGGAGGGGAAAGGGGGCGTGGTTGTACGCGTTTCGTGCCGTGCGGCACTAACTCATAGGATAATAGGTAGGTAGAAACAAGGTAGATAAATACACTGTAACCACCAATAAATCAAAAGATTCTCACATGGGGGTGACAGCACATTTAAAGGGCCACTAAACCCAAAATCTTTCTTTCATGATTCAGATATAGAATATAAATTTAAACAACATTGCCATTTACTTCTATTATTTATTTTGCTTAATTTTTTAGATATCCTTAGTTGAAGTAAAAGCAATGCACATGGTGAGCCAATCACACAAGGCTTCTATGTGCAGCAACCAATCAGCAGCTACTGAGAATATCTAGATATGCTTTTCAGCAAAGAATATCAAGATAATAAAACAAATTAGATAATATAAATAAATTAGAAAGATGTTTAAAACTGCATTCTCTTTCTAAATCATGAAAGAAAAAATGTGGGTTTCATGTCCCTTTAAAGACACATTACAATTGCAACTCGCAGACAATAGGGAAAGAAAGGATTCACATAATTACACCAATTGTCAGATGGCGTAAATAAGGAATCAAATGGATTAAACTCTGCTTTTCTTCAGGATCCGTGTGTGCTGCCTTTTCCTTTTTTATTCAAGTTTTTGGGACACGCTCAGTCCCTTTTCTACAGGTGGGCACCTCAATACTTTGACTTTACCTTACACAAGCAGTGCGGTACACTTTCTGCATGTGTATTGATTACTACGGATCACCAGGCTGATTTAAGGTTGTGTTCCTGAGCCATGCTGTTTCCTCTCCTTGCAAGCAGGTATATGTACACAATGTGATAAAGTAATGAGATCTGATTATACCTACAAGCTCAACCCATTTTATTAGGTTGTGGCTTCAAAACACAAAATCATCTAATTTAAATACACAAATTGTCACGCTCAGCTGCTGGGAAGCTCTGCAGTCCTCTCTGTGTGCTTGATTGACAGGTGTCTGAGCCATCCCTTCCTGATGATGTCACAACCAGGCTTTTTATTCTGGCTTCCTGTTTCTCCAGTGTCCGTTTGTTTGTTAACATTGAGGCTTCTGTTAGGATTTCGCTGAGGAATCTCTCTAACTGCAGCTTTTCTGTTGCCAATCTCTTCAAGGACTTACTATGCTGGATTAACCTTCAACCTCCTGAATACCTGTCTCCAAACAATGCAAGTACTGTTTGTTTTGTGAAACTTTCAAACTTCCTGTTTACCTGCTGCAATCCCTGCATATTCAGACTACTCTGTGTAGTGCAAACTATTCAAATACTGTTATTTCTGTGAATCCTTTAGTCTGCATGTTTACCTGTTTCCAAACTCTGCAAATACAATTATTCAGTGTAAACCTTCAAACTGCCTGATATCCTGTTGCCAATCTCCACAAGTACTGATTAATCTGTGTTAACCTTCAAACTACCAGCTTACCTGTTGCTATCACTGCAAGTTCTGACAACACAGTGTTAACCTTCAAACTACCTGATTACATGTTGTTAATTCTGCAAGTTCTGACTACACAGTGTTTACCCTCAAACTGCCTGATTACCTGTTGCATACTCTGCAAAGACTGTCTACACAGTGTTAACTCTCAAACTGCCTGATTACCTGTTGCATACTCTGCAAAGACTGTCTACTCAGAGTTAACCCTCAAACTGCCTGATTACCTGTTGCATACTCTGCAAAGACTGTCTACACAGTGTTAACCTTCAGACTGCCTGATAACAAATGACCTAATCCTGCATTATTAACTGTTTGCTGTTTTACCCTTCTTCTGTCTGAGTATAAGTGACTTTCCCGGCTCTCCTGATTCTGTGGAAGGCATTTCCTGAAACTAGTTCCTTATTCAGAAGTCTATCTGGCTGATATCATGAATTACTTTGGCACAGGCTAACCCTGCTCCATATCGTGAGTACTTTGTTTTTTGGAGGTTGTCGTGGGGTCACATCCTGGATTAAACTCAGAGTGCAAGGGTGTTGTTTAAGTTTGCCCTTGCATTTGGGTCTACTTCTGGATATTTCCTAACCTGACAGTACAAACGGACCATAATATGGACCCTGACGAGTTATCCAGGGCTGTGGCTCTACAAGGGCAACTTCTAGGAAATCATTCTGCTCATTTGCAATCTTTGGATTCCAAGCTTGACCAGATTACTGCTCTGCTACATAACCTCTCCGCTCCTTCTCAAGCGACGGTGACTCCTGCTGCCACTGCTACTAGCACCAATGCTGTCTTTAATCCACCTCAAACTGTTGGACAGAATATACCACGAATCCCACTTCCAGATAAATATGACGGTAATCCAGAAGAATGCCGTGGATTCCTTAATCAGTGTCGTTTACACTTCAGAAACAATCCTCAAGTTTTTTCCAATTCTACTTCCAAAATCACCTTTATTATTTCTCTCTTGAAGGGTAAGGCTCTAGCCTGGGTGACCCTCTTTTAGAGAAGAATGATCCGTTACTACAGGATGTGGAATTATTTGTGTCCATTTTTTCTTCTGTTTTTGACAAGCCTGGGAGGTCTGCAGCTGCTGAGGCAGGATTGTTGGATCTGAGACAGGGATCCCTTTCGGTAGCTCAATATGCTATTGAATTCAGGACTTTAGCCGCAGAAACTGATTGGAACCATGGAGCCTTACGGGCAGCCTTTCGCAAAGGACTTTGCGAACGCCTTAAGGATGAACTAGTATTTCGGGAACTCCCCGATTCATTGGAGAGTCTTATCAATTTATGTATTACTCTTGACGCCTGGCATTCTGAACGTCTTCAGGAGAGAGATAGGAATCGGAGATCCTTTGTTAAATCTTCATTTCGTCCTCCTATTCGAACCTCAAGTCTTTCTAATAATAATTCCCAATCTCCTGAGTCTGTGGAACCCATGGAAGTAGGAGCTATTAAATTGTCAGAAGCTGAACGCCATAGAAGGCGTACTCTTGGGTTATGTCTGTATTGTGGTACCAAAGGACATTTACTGAAGGACTGTCCTATCCGGCCAGTAAAAGCCAAGGCTTAACTTTTGATAGAGGGACAGAGTTAAGCCAGAATCCCATGTCTTCCCTCAATTCTAAACTTTTTGTTCCTGTAACTATCTCTTTTGGAAACACCAAGTTTCGAGCTCAAGCTCTCATCGATTCTGGAGCTGCTGGAGTATTCATTGATTCTAACTTTGCTGACTCTCTCAGGATTCCTCTTCAAGCCAAGAAACAGTTAATTAAGGTAACTACTGTCAGTGGACAGCCTCTAGGTACTGGTATCATAAAGCATTCTACCATTCCTCTTCTTTTGACTGTGGGCATACTTCATTCTGAAATTATTCGTTTTGATGTCATCTCTTCTCCCCACATACCATTGATTCTGGGGTTACCTTGGTTGCAGCTTCATGATCCAGTTTTCTCATGGTCTAAAGGAGAACTTATTTCCTGGGGAACTACCTGTTTCAAACATTGCCTGCAAAATCCCTCTAAACCATCCAGTCCTGTCGTAGCTATGGTGGAAGTTCCTGAATCATTGCCCAATTACTATCATGCCTTTAGTGATGTGTTTTCTAAAAAAGAGGCTGGGACGTTACCTCCACACCGGATATTTGACTGTCCTATCGAATTGTATTCAGGGGCTCCTCTACCTAAGGGAAGGACCTATCCCCTCTCTCATCAAGAAAATGTCTCTCTTGAGGAATACATAAAGGACAACTTAGCCAGAGGATTCATTCGTCCTTCCTCTTCACCTGTGGGTGCAGGTTTTTTCTTCATTGGGAAAAAAGATGGAGGTCTTCGTCCCTGTATTGATTATCGAGCCTTGAATCAGATTACTGTCAAAAACAGCTATCCTTTGCCGCTCATTTCTGAGTTATTCGATCGTCTTCAAGGTGCTTCTATTTTTTCCAAGTTAGATCTCCGTGGGGCCTACAATCTGGTCAGAATCCGTAAAGGAGACAAATGGAAGACGGCATTTAACACTAGATTTGGTCACTATGAGTATCTAGTAATGCCATTTGGATTGTGCAATGCACCAGCAGTATTTCAGCACTTTGTTAACAAAATATTCAGAAATTATCTAAATCAATTTGTTATCATTTACCTCAATGACATTCTAATCTATTCAAAAACATTACAGGAACATGTACATCATGTAAGACTGGTTCTTCAGAGGTTACGAGACAATTCCCTGTTCGCTAAATTGGAGAAATGCTCTTTTCATCAGAGTTCCATCCCCTTTTTGGGGTATATCATTTCTGAATCAGGTTTTGAGATGGATCCTGCTAAACTGTCGGCTATCAAGGACTGGCCCAGACCAACTACTCTCAAATCCCTGCAGAGGTTTCTTGGCTTTGCCAATTACTATAGAAAGTTTATAAAGAACTTTGCTGACATCACGTCTCCACTCACTTCTCTTACTAAGAAAGGGCAAAATTGTAAGAACTGGTCCTCTTCGGCAGTACAGGCTTTTGAAACGCTAAAATCAGCATTTTCTTCTGCACCTCTTCTCAGTCATCCAATTCCTGATTTCCAGTTTATTTTGGAGGTTGACGCTTCCTCTATAGCAGCTGGAGCTGTTATCTCCCAACGTGATCCGACTACCAGCAAGATACATCCTGTGGCGTTCTTTTCGAAAAAATTCAATCCTGCCGAGTTAAATTATGATGTGGGCAATAAGGAGCTTTTGGCTATAAAATTAGCTTAGGATGAATGGAGGCATTGGTTAGAGGGTACCAGTCAACCTTTTTTCATTCTGACAGATCACAAGAATCTTTTATACCTCCAAACAGCTACACGTCTCAATCCTCGTCAGGCTCGATGGGCCTTGTTCTTCTCCAGGTTTAATTTTGTACTTTCCTATGTTCCTGGTTCAAAAAATTCCAAGGCAGATGCTTTATCTAGGCAGTTCCAATCTTCTGAACCTTCTCCATTGGATTCAGAACCTATACTACGTCCAGTCAAAGTTTTGGCTCAAGTATCCTCTTTTCCAGTACAGGCTTTACATGCTGCTCAAGTCCGGGTACCATCTTCTTGCAAACTACCTTCTGGTATCCTGTATGTACCCAAAGGATTACGTCTTAAGCTTCTACGTTGGGCTCATGACAACATTTCAGCAGGTCATCCGGGAATAACCAATACGTTGTGGAAACTGAAGCAGCATGTTTGGTGGTCCACTATGAGGAGGGATGTTAAGGATTATATTGCTGCTTGTATTTCTTGTGCTTCGAACAAACAATCTTCTCATCAACCATTTGGTCTATTACACCCTCTTCCTATTCCTCATTACCCTTGGTCTCAGTTATCCATGGACTTTGTTACAGATCTTCCTGTTTCTGCTGGAAATACGACCATTTGGGTAGTGGTGGATCAGTTCTCCAAGTCTGCTCACTTCATACCTCTTCCAGGCTTGCCTACAGCTCAAAGACTTTCTGAACTCTTTGTTCTACATATATCTCGTTTACATGGTTTTCTCACTGACATAGTCTCAGATCGTGGAGTCCAATTTGTTTCCAAATTTTGGAGGTCTTTTTGTAAACACTTCAGAATCAACATATCACTTTCTACTGCACACCATCCTCAATCCAACGGACAGACTGAGCGTGTAAATCAAGCCTTGGAATCTTTTCTAAGACATTATGTAGACCATCACCACTCCAACTGGTCTCAGTTATTGCCTTTGGCGGAATTAGCTCACAACTCATGTTATAACGCCTCATTACAGACCTCTCCCTTTAAGGCAGCTTATGGATTTGAACCTAGAACCTTTCCTATCATTACCAGTTCTACTGAAGTCCCTGGAGCAGATCGTATAGTGAAAAATCTCAGTAATCACTGGCAACTCATTCGTCAAAATCTACTCTCTTCTTCCTTAAGACATAAGAAATATGCTGATCGCAGAAGGCGCAAGGCTCCTTTACTTCGTACTGGAGACAGAGTATTTTTATCCACCAGATTCATACGTCTAAAACAACCTTGTACCAAGTTGGGTCCTAAGTACATTGGACCTTTTCGAATTGTTTCCAGAGTTTGTTCTTCTGCATACCGCCTGGCCTTACCCAAGACTTTCAAGATCCATCCAGTGTTTCATGTCTCCCTACTCAAGCCAGTCATCTACAATCGGTACTCTATCAAGAGTAAACCACCTCCTCCACTTTCCGTAGAGGGAACTTCTGAGTTTGAAGTCAGCCAGATTCTCGATTCCAAGCTACAGGGCAATCGGCTGTACTACCTGGTCCATTGGAAGGGTTATCCTATCTCTGAACGATCTTGGGAACCGGCCTCTCATGTTCATGCTCCAGCTCTTGTCAAGTCTTTTCACAAGAAATACCCTGCCAGGCCCGGTCGGGTCCCCCGGAGGGGTCCTTGAGGAGGGGGCACTGTCACGCTCAGCTGCTGGGAAGCTCTTCAGTCCTCTCTGTGTGCTTGATTGACAGGTGTCTGAGCCACCCCTTCCTGATGATGTCACAACCAGGCTTTTTATTCTGGCTTCCTGTTACACTTTCTGCATGTGTATTGATTACTACGGATCACCAGGCTGATTTAAGGTTGTGTTCCTGAGCCGTGCTGTTTCCTCTCCTTGCAAGCAGGTATATGTACACAATGTGATAAAGTAATGAGATCTGATTATACCTACAAGCTCAACCCATTTTATTAGGTTGTGGCTTCAAAACACAAAATCATCTAATTTAAATACACAAATTGTCACGCTCAGCTGCTGGGAAGCTCTGCAGTCCTCTCTGTGTGCTTGATTGACAGGTGTCTGAGCCACCCCTTCCTGATGATGTCACAACCAGGCTTTTTATTCTGGCTTCCTGTTTCTCCAGTGTCCGTTTGTTTGTTAACTTTGAGGCTTCTGTTAGGATTTCGCTGAGGAATCTCTCTAACTGCAGCTTTTCTGTTGCCAATCTCTTCAAGGACTTACTATGCTGGATTAACCTTCAACCTCCTGAATACCTGTCTCCAAACAATGCAAGTACTGTTTGTTTTGTGAAACTTTCAAACTTCCTGTTTACCTGCTGCAATCCCTGCATATTCAGACTACTCTGTGTAGTGCAAACTATTCAAATACTGTTATTTCTGTGAATCCTTCAGTCTGCATGTTTACCTGTTTCCAAACTCTGCAAATACAATTATTAAGTGTAAACCTTCAAACTGCCTGATATCCTGTTGCCAATCTCCACAAGTACTGATTAATCTGTGTTAACCTTCAAACTACCAGCTTACCTGTTGCTATCACTGCAAGTTCTGACAACACAGTGTTAACCTTCAAACTACCTGATTACATGTTGTTAATTCTGCAAGTTCTGACTACACAGTGTTTACCCTCAAACTGCCTGATTACCTGTTGCATACTCTGCAAAGACTGTCTACACAGTGTTAACTCTCAAACTGCCTGATTACCTGTTGCATACTCTGCAAAGACTGTCTACTCAGAGTTAACCCTCAAACTGCCTGATTACCTGTTGCATACTCTGCAAAGACTGTCTACACAGTGTTAACGTCCTGGATTAAACTCAGAGTGCAAGGGTGTTGTTTAAGTTCGCCCTTGCATTTGGGTCTACTTCTGGATATTTCCTAACCTGACACAAATAAGCCTTAAAAAGCAAATCTCATGCATTTTGTACTCTGTATCTGATAAAAAAAGTTATTTGAAACACATTAAGGGAAAAACAATTTTATAGTATACTGTCCCTTTAAACTGACATAGGGGGGTAGTTATCAAGCCGTCAACCTCAAATACGCTGGAATTCCACAGCGTATTTGTGGCAAGGCTGATTCGCCTTAGTTATCAAAGGCTCGAGACCGGCAAAAGTAGAATTTTGTGACGTAAGCTTCGATCCGCCGGACTCAGTCCGACACAGATCGATTCTTACGTCACTCCAGATGTTCCGCACACAAGTGCGGCACATTCTCACTACTTTTGCTAGTTATCAAATGACTAGCAGGTACGCTCGGCACTTTTACGGCCCAGCGTACCTGGTTTTCAAACCGCCACCCCTGGAGGCGGCGGATCCCATAGGAATCAATGGGAGTCTGACCATAGCGAAAGTACAAGTTCGCTGCTGACAGACATCCCATTGATTTCTATGGGAGCTGTCTGCACCTAACACCCTAACATGTACCCCGAGTCTAAACACCACTAATCTGTCCCCCCCTACACCGCCGCAACTAAATAAAATTATTACCCCCTAAACCGCCACTCCCGGAGCCCACCGCAAGCTACTCTATACATATTAACCCCTAAACCGCCGCTCCCTGAACCCGCCGCAACCTATATTAAATGTATTAACCCCTATCCTGCCCCCCCTACACCGTCGCCACCTATAATAAATTTATTAACCCCTAATCTGCCCCCCTACACCGTCGCCACCTATAATAAATTTATTAACCCCTATCCTGCCCCCCACTACGCCGCCGCCACTGTAATAAAATTATTAACTCCTAAACCCAAGTCTAACACTAACCCTAACGCCCCCCTAACTTAAATATTAATTAAATAAATCTAAATAATATTTTTATTATTAACTAAATTAATCCTATTTAAAACTAAATACTTACATTTAAAATAAACCCTAATATAGCTACAATATAAATAATAATTATATTCTAGCTATCTTAGGATTTATTTTTATTTTACAGGCACCTTTCAATTTATTTTAACTAGGTACAATAGCTATTAAATAGTTATTAACTATTTAATAGCTTACCTAGCTAAAATAAACTGAAATTTACCTGTAAAATAAATCCTAACCTAAGTTACAATTACACCTAACACTACACTATACTTTAATAACTTATTCCTATTTAAAACTAAATACTTACCTGTAAAATAAACCCTAATATAGCTACAATATAAATAATAATTATATTGTAGCTATTTTAGGAATTATATTTATTTTACAGGTAACTTTGTATTTATTTTAGCTAGTTTGAATAGTTATTAAATAGTTATTAACTATTTAATAACTACCTAGCTAAAAGAAATACAAAATTACCTGTAAAATAAATCCTAACCTAAGTTACAATTAAACCTAATACTACACTATCATTAAATTAATTAAATAAATTACCTACAAATAACTACAATTAAATACAATTACATAAACTAACTAAAGTACAAAAAATAAAAAAAGCTAAGTTACAAAAAATAAAAAAATAAGTTACAAACATTTTAAAAATATTACAACAATTTTAAGCTACTTACACCTAATCTAAGCCCCCTAATAAAATAACAAACCCCCCAAAATAAAAAAATGCCCTACCCTATTCTAAATTAAATAAAGTTCAAAGCTCTTTTACCTTACCAGCCCTTAAAATGGCCATTTGTGGGGGCATGCCCCCAAAAGTTCAGCTCTTTTGCCTGTAAAAGAAAAATACAACCCCCCCCAACATTAAAACCCACCACCCACATACCCCTAATCTAACCCAAACCCCCCTTACAAAAACCTAGCACTTATCCCCTGAAGATCATCCTACCTTGTCTTCACTCAGCCAAGCAGCGATGGAACCGAAGTGGACATCCGGAGCGGAAGAAGTTAATCCTCCAAGCGGCGCTGAAGAAATCTTCCATCCGATGAAGTCATCATCCAGGCGGCGCTGAAGAAGTCTTTGATCCGGCCGATGTCATCTTCCAAGAGGCGCTGAAGAGGTCTTCTATCCGGGCGATGTCATCTTCAAAGCCGGGTCTTGAATCTTCCTCCCACCGACGCGGAACCTCCTTCTTCACCGACGGACTACGACGAATGAAGGCTCCTTTAAGGGACGTCATCCAAGATGGCGTCCCCTCAATTCCGATTGGCTGATAGGATTCTATCAGCCAATCGGAATTAAGGTAGGAAAAATCTGATTGGCTGATGGAATCAGCCAATCAGATTGAGCTCGCATTCTATTGGCTGTTCCGATCAGCCAATAGAATGCGAGCTCAATCTGATTGGCTGATTCCATCAGCCAATCAGATTTTTCCTATCTTAATTCCGATTGGCTGATAGAATCCTATCAGCCAATCGGAATTGAGGGGACGCCATAATTATTATTTATATTGTAGCTATATTAGGGTTTATTTTATAGGTAAGTATTTAGTTTTAAATAGGATTAATTTAGTTAATAATAAAAATATTATTTTGATTTATTTAATTAATATTTAAGTTAGGGGGGCGTTAGGCTTAGACTTAGGTTTAGGGGTTAATAATTTTATTACAGTGGCGGCGGCGTAGTGGGGGGCAGGATAGGGGTTCATAAATTTATTATAGGTGGCGACGGTGTAGGGGGGGCAGGATAGGGGTTAATAGGTTTAATATAGGTTGCGGCGGGTTCAGGGAGCGGCGGTTTAGGGGTTAAACTATTTATTTAGTTGCGGAGAGGTGCGGCATCAGCAGGAGAGGGGTTAATAACTTTATTATAGAGGGCGACGGTGTAGGGGGGGCAGGATAGGGGTTACTAGGTATAATGTAGGTGGCAGCGGTGTCCGGGAGCGGCGGTTTAGGGGTTAATACATTTATAAGAGTTGCGGCAGGGTCTAGGAGCGGCGGTTTAGGGGTTAATACATTTATAAGAGTTGCGGCAGGGTCTAGGAGCAGCGGTTTAGGGGTTAATACATTTATAAGAGTTGCGGCAGGGTCTAGGAGCGGCGGTTTAGGGGTTAATACATATATAAGAGTTGAGGCAGGGTCTAGGAGCGGCGGTTTAGGGGTTAGTAACTTTATTTAGTTGCAGGGGGCTCTGGGGGCGCCAGTATAGGGATAGAACAGTGTAGTTTAGTGTGAGTGCTTAGTGACAGGCTAGCAATAAAGCTGGGAAAAAGCCGAAGGTCTCAGCGAGATCGGATGAGTGATAACTCTCACAGTCCGCTGCTCATCGCCCCGCGGCTTTTTGACAGCTTTTTTTGATAACTTAGGCGAACGTATTCAAGGTCCGCGGCGGCGAAGGTAGGCGAGCTTAGGCGGGCGTATTGGGCCGGCGAAGGCAGAAAAGTAGACGGCTTGATAACTACCCCCCATTGCCTTAACCGCTCTCTAACACATTACAGCAAGGTTAACTTCAATTACTATTAGAGGTACTCTGTCGCAGGATTGATTGTCCTATACGGAAGCATGTATATACTTTGGCCACACCTCTGCTACGCCCGTCGCCTACCATTATACTACACGCTCCGGATGCATGTAGGACATTTATATGATGTGAATACAAAACAATAGTGACAGGGGCTTACTCGGCACGATTAACACCAGCAATAGTTCTGCCCCTGTATAGACACACAAATTAATATAAATAAATTAGTTCATATACGTCCAATTAAATGCCTCTTTATGGATCCTATATGTAAATAAAACTATAGCAAACATGCATAATTAGTTATTTCTACTATAGAATGTCAATAATTAATGTATTGAATGTAATAATGCAATGCCAATACCTTCATTGTTGCAAAGGTAATTGTCATGACCCCAAACTTTAAAGGGGCATGAAACCCAATTTTTTTCTTTCTTAAATCAGATAGAACATACAATTTTAAACAACTTTCCAGTTTAATTCTGTTATAAAATTGACTTCATTCTCTTGTTATCCCTTGTTGAAAGAGCAGCAATGCACTACTGGGAGCTAGCTAAACATATATGGTGAGCCAATGACAAAAGGCATATATGTGCAGCCACTAATCATTGGATATCTTAAAGGCATAGTAAAGTAAAAATTGCGATTCACACAGATCATGTAATTTTAAGGAACTTTCCAATCTACTTCTATTGTCTAATTTGCTTTGTTCTCTTGGTATCTTTTGTTGAAAAGCATACCTAGGAAGGCTTTTGAGCAGCAATGCATTATTGGGAGCTAGCTGCTGATTAGTGCCTTCACATATATGCCTATTGTGATTGAATCACCTAATCTAATCACCAGTAATCCATTGCTGCTCTTTCAACAAAGGATACTAAGTAAATGGAGAAAATTAGAAATTAGATTTCATGTCCCTTGACTTTTTTCATTTGATAAAGCCAGAAACTAGGAAATCAATAATGATTAAGGGCTAAATTACAAATGGCATGCTAACAGTGTTCACATGAGCGATATTGTTTTTTTGCGTGTGATGGAAATAACGCTTGCAATACAAGTTGAAAGTAAACACGACCACAAGAGTGCAATCACATTTTACAATCATTGGGTTAGCACAAATAAAAAACTTGAGTAAAGGGTAGTGCATTAAAAAAAGTTGCACTAAACTAAACATAAACATTTACACTCATATAAACACTATGTGATAAAATTGAGTCATATAACTTAAAAAAAAAGTTATAAGGGTTAAAAGGTATATGCTATATGAAAAGGTGTTTGACTGCAAAGGGCTAGAGTGTATATATACATACATATACATGTCTAAATATATGTATGTATGCATATATATGTATATATGTGTGTACTTGTGTATTTATGTGTTTTACTGTATATTTACTGTACATATACACATTCCAATGTTCTTCACATACAGGAAAATTTTATTTTATTGTAAATATATATATATATATATATATATATATATATATATATATATATATATATATATATATACATATACCTGTATATTTATTCCTATAGATATATAGGTATAGATACAGTATCTATTTTGCATTAACATTATCAATAGAAATATATATTTAATAATACAAATTAAATTTTTTTCTATGTGTAGAACACAGGATGTAAAATATGCGTAATGTGCTTTGTGTTTTGCGCTTTAGGTCTAACACAGTGTCGGGTTAATGCACATCAAGAAGAATTAGTAATATTAAAGCTTGTTCTTGAAATATGAAATATAAAATATTAAAATATAATAAAATATTAAAAAATATTGAAAAACAATAATAATTATTAAAAATTATTATAAATATTGTCAAAAAAATTATAATTATATATATATATATATATATAAATATTCTCACTATTTTTTAAATTCACCCTGGCGACTGCTACTATTATTAGTGTGTGCCAAGTTTCCCAGTTGACTTTCTCTCTCTCTCTCTCTCTCTCTCTCTCTCTCTCTCTCTCTCTCTCTCTCTTTCTCTCTCTCTCTCTATATATATATATATATATATATATATATATATATTCTGTGGATTATTTATGATTTTGTATTTTTTGTATAATAATTTTTAATCATTATTATTATTAATATTTTTTCATATTTTATATATAATATTTCAAGAATGCGCTTTAAGATTACTAATTCTTCATGTGCACTAACCCCACACATGGATTTGATAATGTTAACATAAAATAGATAGCTATAGGAATAGATATATAGGTATATACAGATATATATATATATATTTACAATAAAAAATCATTTCTGTATGTGAAGAACTTTGGAATGTGAAATATTCATAACACCTGTTGGGTTAGCCTGTGATAAGTGTTAGGTTTTTTTTTCTGCACTATATTCAAAGTCCTTTGGATAGAAGGCATCAGGTTTCCCTCACATGCAAACTTTTTTCTCTCAACTTGTAAAAATGCTTACTTCTAGCAAAGTTTACGCTCAAGCTAAAGCACTAAATAGCATGCTACTATTGATCTAGCCCTAAATATTTTGCCATGCAGATATAATTGGTTGAAATAAAACAAAATAATAAGGGCTAGATTACAAGTGGAGCCCAATAGTTTGCGCCATAGTGATAAGGGATATATCACGAAAGTTTGTGCTCATCGGGCTTAACACTGTTGTTACAAGTTGAAAGTAAATGCAATTACGTGAGCGCAATTGTGATTTATGCTAGAATCATTACCGCAATTTCAGAGCTGTGGTTAACTATTTGCACAAAACACTTCAAAAATACAGTACACTTACACGCATAATAACACTGTTAAAAAATATTGCACAAAAAAAATTATAAGGGATCAAAGATATGAGATCTCTGGTGTTAGAAAAAAAAATCCGGCAAAGGACTTTAACATTGCGATACATACATATAATTATCTAAAGATATGTATTTTTGTATTTATATTTGTATATTTAATACACACATATACACATATCTATAAGTGCATTAGAGCCTTTTGTCGTTAAGTAGATAAAAACACGAAAAAACATATTTATGCAATATTCATATTTAATAAAGGCTTTAACTATGTATTTACTGCATATATTTCACATTCCAATGTTCTGCACATAGTAGAATATGTTATTTGTATTTTAAAATAGATATTACTATATATTTCTGTTGATATCTATACCTATATATAATCATCTAAATAATAGGTATAAATATATATTTGTTTAAAAAAAAAGCACATCAGATATATGTAGAAATATTTAATTATGAATAAATAGAACAAATAGAACATATTCTGTTACGTAAAGAACATTGGAATATGAAATATTCATATTTTCATATTGGGTTAGCGCTAATGAGAATATGTCATGGTGACTGTTTGCGCGTGAGTGGGGTGTTAGGTTTTTCCACTTTTTTCTCCATAGACTTCTACAGGGGAATACGTGAATGCACACACAATATTTTAACTTCAATTTTTTGCGCTAGTCAGGCTAGAGCAAAAACATTTTAATTCAACTTGTAATACCAGCGCAACCCGACTAGCGCAAAAATCTTAATTCTAGCGGAGTTAGCGCTCCACTTGTAATCTGGCCCTCAATATCTACTAGACTATTTTTTCATTAAACAATGAAATAGCTTTCCTGTTTAACAGATGTTGCATAACTAAAATTGAAAAATTAATAGAAGAAGCTAAAAGAATGTAGATCTTAAAGCAGAAACTTTACAAGTAATTTGTATTTAAAGATCAATAAATTAGTTAAAGCTTTAAACAACCATCAGAATTTTGTTTGAATCCCATGGTGATTACTCAATATCTTGCACTGACGTCAAGGGGAATCACATACAGTTGTACATGAACTGCAGAACTGGTGTTAGTTTGATGTTTCCTTGGGAGGCAAGATGCAGAGATAAAGAAAATATATAAAATGGTATCATATAAATGTTCTCCTTTTAAACAATCCAGAGTTAAAATGATCCATATGGGTTTTACACCTGGTATATTTTCCTACAAAACATCAGCTGATTTCTATTAAATGTTAATCTCATATAAATATTTTGTTTAGAAGAGATGTGATTTTACACTTTTGCAGAGACTTTGGGGTAGATTTATCAAGCAGCGGATGCTGCAATCTACCCCTGAAGTTTCCGGCTCCTGTCGTAAGACCGCTGCTCCTTAACTCATCTACCACCTCTGAGGTGGCGGACTGCAATCATCCCGATCAGATACGATCGGGATGATTGACACCTCCTGCTAGCGGTCGATTGGCTGCGAATGTGCAGTGGGCCGTATGGCACTAGCATTTCACAAGAAAGGCTTGTGCAATGATAAATGCCGACAGCTTATGCTGTCAGCATTTATCAATGTCGGGCGGACAGGAATCACTACAGCAAATCATTTCCTCCCGCTAGTTAATAAATCTACCCCAATGACTCAAGAATCAGTGGTTTAACATCACATTAAAGTGAAGGTAAACTTTGATGAATGAAAGCCTGTTTTATTAAAATACTATTAAAAACAGGGGCACTTTCATTCATCAAAGTTTAGAAAGCAGCCGTTTTGATTAAAAACTTACCTTGGTTTTTTTTACAGCCAGAACAGCTTCCCCCACTCGGAGATCCTCTCTTCACATGTCATCAATTACTAATCCGGCTTCCTCAAATCACGGCTTTCCCCTCAGGGGAGTCATTGCCTGAGGCCATTCCGTGATTGGAGGAAGCTGGACTAGTCATTGATGACGTGTGAAGAGAGGATCTCTGGCTGTGAAAAAAACAAAGGTAAGTTTTTAATCAAAACGGCTGCTTTCTAAACTTTGATGAATGAAAGTGCCCCTGTTTTTAATAGTATTTTTAAAAAACGGGCTTTCATTCATCAAAGTTTACCTTGACTTTAAAGGGACAGTCTAGTCAAAATTAAACTTTCAGGATTCAGATAGGGCATGATATTTTAAACAACTTTCCAATTGACTTTTATCATTAAATTTGCTTTGTTCCCTTGGTGGTATTTTTTAAAAGCTAAACCTAAGTAGGCTCAAACTGATTTCTAAACTGTTGAAAACTGCCTCTTAGCTCAGAGCATTTTGAAAGCTTTTCACAGTTAGACAGTACTAGTTCATGCAGGTCATATAGATAACATTGTGCTCCCTTCCATGAAGTTATTTAGGAGTCTGCACTGATTGGCTATACTGAATATCTGTCAAAAGCACTGAGATTAGGGGGCAGTCTGCAGAGGCTTAGATACAAAGTAATAACAGAGGTAAAACATATATTAATATAACTGTGTTGGTTATACAAAACTGGGGAATGGGTAATAAAGGGATTATCTATCTTTTCAAACAATAAACATTCTGGTGTAGACTGTCCCTTTAAGTGTGTGGCTCTAAAATACTAGAACTTTCAGTTATGCATCTAGAAAATATCAGTATCTATCTATAGATATTAAAAATATTTTTGAATGAAAAAAGACAGCAAACTTAAATTGACTGGATAGAGTATGAAATTGTAAAATCTTTTAAAACTTTTAAAATCCCATTTTAGAAGATGAGATATGTTGTGGCCATTTCCTTTCAATGGAAACCCATTGTGTTATTCTTGGTTTCAAATGTATCTCTCAGAAAACTGGAAAACAGTGCTTTCTCAATCTCAACCAATGATTGGAAAGAAATGATGATTTCAAAGAAACAATACTTTAAAATATTAAAAGTGTCAATATAATTATTGAGCAAACATGCCCAGTGCTAGTTTCAGCTGCATTGCCAATTTTGATTCCGATAGCAAGTACTTAAAGGGACATGAAACCAAAAATATTTATTTCATGATTCAAATAGAGAATATTTGAAACAACTTTCCAATGTACTTCTAATATCTAATTTGCTTCATTCTTTAAACATATTTTGTTGAAGAGATAGCACTGCACATGGATGAGCCAATTGCACGAGGCATCTATGTGCAGCCACCAATCAGCAGCTACTGAGCCTATCTAGATATGTGTTTCAGCAAGGAATATCAGGAGAATGAATCAAATTAGATAATAGAAGTAAATTAGAAAGTTGTTTAAAATTGCATGTTCTTTCTAAATCATGAAATAAAAACAAAAGGGGTACATGTCCCTTTAAAGGGACAGTCTAGTCAAAATTAAACTTTCATAATTCAGATAGGGCATGCAATTTTAAACAACTTTCCAATTTACTTTTATTATTAAATTTGCTTTGCTCTCTTTGTATTCTTTGTGGAAAGCTACACCTAGGTTGGCTCATATGCTAATTTTTAAGACATTGAACTGCCTCTTATCTTATTTTTGACAGTTTTTGACAGTTAGACAGCGCTAGTGCATGTGTGTCATATAGATAACATTGTGCTTACTCCCATGGAGTTATTTAAAAATCAGCATTGATTGGCTAAAATGCATTTCTGTCAAAAGAACTGAGATAAGGGGGCAGTCTGCTGAGGGTTTGATACAAAGTAATCACAGAGGTAAAATGTGTGTTAATATAACAGTGTTGGTTATGCAAAACTGGGGGATGGGCAATAAAGGGATTATCTATCTTTTTAAATAATAACATTCTGGAGTAGACTGTCCCTTTAACAAACAAAAACACATTTGCTGCTTTGGGCTTTTAATAGCTCAATACATTTTGTATTGTATTCACTCAATTCCCATATCGCTGAAACAGAAACTCAGTTATCGGAAAAATAGGAGTTGACCCCTTTATTAGATACACTAAGCCATCAAAATTAGATGTAACCTCAGTTCACATTGTAGCTAACAGACTCACTTGTGGTTAGTTTTTAACATTCATAAACAGAAAAAATGGCACCTTATGTATGTGTTTGAAAACCGAAAAATGATGAATGGATTACAATCCACAGTCTTGTTATGTTTCAAGTTGGTTTGATGAACCAACTGAGGCTAAGGATATGGTAAGAGACAAAGGTTAGAGATGTGGTGAAAGCTTGAGTGAGTGAGAGGATATACTCTATTTTGTTCTTAACTTTGGTAAACCAACCCAGATCTAGGTCTTCTGTAAGATCTCCAAACCTTAGAATACATTGTCAATATGTCCAGAAATGTAGAAATAGTTGGAGTCACTGTTTAAGGTAAACACAGATATTCCTAGCTTAGAATGTTATGTGGTATACACTTGATTGCAACTCTCCGCCTTGAGTTTTTATATGGTACTGCCCACAGAACTTTTTATAATGTGCTAGAATCTTTTATTTCTATCTGTCTTGGTGATTTGTTGCCTGAGGCCATTTAATTTCTTTACACTCCTGAGGGCTAATGGAGCACAGACAGAAGAACTCTATTTTCTTGGAACCCCCAGGTGAATCCCATATTTAAGAAGTGCTTCCACTATATCAGTTCGAACTCTGTGATTCTAATATTTATTTACACAATGTGACTTAAGAATTTCAATTGCATAGATATATAGGACAGAATTTAATAATCGCTGGTGATTTCAACTTATTAGCTGATTCAACACTGGACAACCTTAAAGAAAATCTATAAACTCCAGGGACAGGAAAGTTCGGATTCTCCAAAAAATTTGCTCGCATTTGGGTCTTATCAATATATGGCGAGTCCAGAACCCAGATGTTCGTGCATATACATGTATGTCCCAAGTTCATCAATCGCTATCCAGAATTGATTATTTTTTTATTTCAGAGTCCTTACTTAAGTGGAGATGGTTGGCTAAAATCGAGGACATCATAATCTCAGATCATGCGGCCATATCGTTAAATTGTAATTCTGATATGAGAAGTACAGGTAATAATCATATTTATTTCCCTAAAGATTTAAGTAATAACACTAATTTCCAATGCTGGTTGCGGCAAAAGTGGACAGAATTTTATAATGATAACATAAATTATCTTGGGAAAACAGAAGTGTTCTGGGAGGCGGCGAAAGCTGTTTTACGTGGTGAGATCAAATCTTATATGTCATATCGGAAGAAAAAATTTAATCACATCAGTAGGCAGTTAGCTAATCAAGTCAAAAACGCGTATAGGGATTATATAAATAACCCTATAAAACGTTGTTGGGATACATATGCGAGAGCGAAAGCAGCACAAGATATTCATCAAAATAGTGTTCAATAAGAGCTTAGATTAAAGGCTTGTTATGGTGGATACACGGGAAGATCCGCTAAGTTCCTAGACAGAATCTCTAAATCTAGTTCTAGGAATGCTATCTTCGCCATTAAAAGGGATCAGAATAGATTTACAAACTACCCAAACATTGAAAGAGCGTTTTTTGACTTTTTTAACGAGCTTTATAAAGCAGAACCATATAGTATTTAAAAAGAGACAGAATTTTGGGATAAGATCAAAGTACCTAAACAATCCCCAGAAGCTATGAGAACTATTAATGCTCCGATTCTAGAAGAGGAGATAATACTGGCTATTAAGAAGGCCAAGTTAAATAAAGCCGCTGGGCCGGATGCGTTTCCCACATAATTTTATAGAATTCTACAAACTCAAGTTACTCCAATTTTGGAGAAGCTATATAATGTTTATTTCTCTGAAAATACTATATGTTCACCATATTTTGCCGCAGCAAACATTTCTCTAATCTTAAAAAAGGGCAAAGACCCTGAGTTACCAAGTTCATACAGGCCCATTTCAGTTCTCAATACCGATTATAAGCTTCTAGCTACTATTCTAGCCAACCAACTAAAGCCCCATATTGGGGCCTTAATACATGGTAATCAGTCAGGGTTCATGCCAGGGCGGAATCCGGTAAGGAATATGAGGAAAGTCTTAGTACTTATAGAATCCCTTTAGAATAAATATAGAGCCCTTGGATCTGTTGACACTTCAGATAAGGCCATCCTAACGGTTGATGCAGAGAAGGCCTTTGACCGTATTAGTTGGGATCATTTGTTTTTCTCTTTAGATCAATTTGGATTGTCAGGACATTTTAATAATTACATCCGATTAATTTATAGCTCCCCTACATCAGCGATTATTATTAACAACAGGATCTCACAACAGTTTATTCTACATAGAGGGACTAGGCAAGGATGCCCGCTTTCCCCCTTGCTATTTAATATTTGTTTAGAACCCTTAGCTATATTACTGCGACAGGAGTTGGAAGGTATTCCATTGGCTGCCGATAGATTGGTCCTGCTATTATATGCAGATGACCTGCTACTATTCTTGTCTAATCTTAAGAATACACTTCCAATATTACAGAATATTATTCAACAGTTTGGAGTAATCTCTGGCTATAAGGTTCATATACAGAAGTCAGAACTTTTATGGTTGCATAAAAATCCTTCATTTAGAATTAATCATCCTTTTGCCGAGGTATCACAAATTACATACTTAGGCCTGAGATTATCCAAAAATCCTGACGAATGGTATAAAATAAACTATGTGTATTGCATGGAGCAGTGTATAAATAAGCTAGAGGAGTGGCCTTCTCTGCCTATTTCATTATCAGCCCGTGTGGCTATGATTAAAACAATTCTCTTTCCCAAATTACATATATTTTTCAAAATATTCCGATTCCTATACATAAGAGGGATATGCTTAAGTATAATAAAGCATGCTCTAGATTCTTGTGGAAAGGAGCTAAACCATGGATCGCCTGCCATCGACTCATGAACTCTAAATTGGCAGCTGGTCTAGTGCTTCCGAATATCCAAGTATATAAGCTAGTTACTTCCGCAAGATTTGCGTTAGATTGGATAACAGAGAAAGATCAAATTACCATATTTATGAGGGAATCCCAAGTGGTGTCACCCTACCAATTGAAGGCACTACTTCATTGCCCACTGACCTCTTTGCCTTCAAATATATTCTATTTAACCATGTTTAAAAATGTTATAGTAGCATGGCAGAAATTGTGCGCTGAGCTGGAATGTACCCCATATATTTCTCTTTATTTACCCATTTGTGGTAATCCTAATTTTAGTCCTGGGATTTCTAACAGGGTCTTTAAAGATTGGGAGCTAAAAGGGCTAAAATCGATGAGTCAAATTTTGGGAACGGATGGCCATCCAATAATTTTTGCAGATTTAGCTAGGGAATTTGATCTTACATCACGTGAATTGTATGCCTACCTTCAAGTAAGACACTTCCTTCTAGAGTTGCTTAAAAAATATGGTACAAATTGGTCACTGGGTGAACTGCAGAATAGAATATCTAGGAATTTATGGAATTTCCCCACTGTATCTCTTACCTATTCAAAAAACATCAAGTTTACAAGTTAATGACATGGTTGCAAATTGGTCTAAATGGTTCCCGGATATTAATGAACGGATAATTATTGAGAGCTTTAAAATAACCCAACAAACCTGGGTACCAACATCATGGAGGGAATCTCAGATTAAAATTAGTCTTTGGAGTTATCTTACTCCAGAAACCTTATCCAAGTGGTATAAATCGAGGGTCTCTTGCTCCAGATGTAGGGCAATAAAAACAGATTTATTTCATTGTTTTTGGGATTGCCCCAAGATTTTCCAGTTTTGGCAAAAAGTTACATATTGGATGAATGTAGTCTTACATTTGGAACATTATTTTAAACCTATCGAGATTTTCTTCCTGGTTAATTTTCAAGGTGTACCCATAAATTATAAACTTATAAACACAATTATATTAATCGGCCGCAATCTAATTCTCAAACTGTGGAAATCATGTTTAGCACCTAAAATCTCTCATTTCAGGAATGCATTGATAGCACAATATACGGCAGAACAATTTAATTTACTGTATCCTTATGAAGATCATTTAGCTTCCTTTTTTAAGAAATGGGAAGTTTTTATTTTGTCTTTACCAATATTATGCCAAAAAACTGATCAAACCATTCCTTAAATCAGCATTTGTTCACACAAATATACACGCTGGCTATTTCCCTGAATATTGGATGGAGTAGAGTATGTGAGGGGAGAGGTGGAGGGGTTGAGGGAGAGGGGGAAACGGGCCGCTGTTTGGGTGTTTTTTGTTGTTGTTTTGTTTTGTTTTGTTCTGTTTTGTCTTGTTTTGTTTTGTTTTGTTTGTTCTGTCCAGGAATGTTGTTCTGTTTGTGTGGTTTGTGATGGTTTATAAAAAAAGGAAAAAGAAAGACTCAATAAGGTGTACTCACAAGATGTATAAAATGTTATATCCACTATATGGCGTTATGTAACTATGGGCTTGAAAAATTTACATGAGGACAATTGCACATACTGAGGTTTTATTCAGAGGTTTACATCCTTTGGTAAACGTATGTCGTTCCTGAATATTATCATTATAGCCCTGAGTGGCAGTCTGTGTATAATATTTATTATTTATTTTGTCTTGTAAATAAAGATTAAAAAAAAAAAAAAGAATTTCAAAGAATTTATATATCTCTTAACACTCTTCCATTTTTTTGTTAAATTTAAAGGGACAGTGTACATCAATTTTAATATAACTGCATGTAATAGACACTACTATAAAGAAGTATATGCACTGATACTAATCTAAACATCCAGTATAAGACCTTTTAAAAACTTACTTAGAAGCTCCCAATTTAGCTCTGTTGGTGAGGTTAGGCTGGGACACTCAATGAAAAGGACTGGAAAAGCAGGAATAGGAGACACTGCTCCCTCCCTCTTCCCTGCATATGAAAAGACAGATTCACAAACAGGAGTAGCAGAAATCTGTAGACCAGGGTCTACATCTAATACTTTGGGGCTTGGTTAGAAGTCTGAAAATCAGCATAATGTTATTAAAAAATAACCCAAACTATACATTGTTACAAAAACACTCCCAGATAGGCTATAAAGAAAAATCAAATGTACAAAGTCCCTTAAAGATGGAACAACCAACTCAAAGTTTATTTAGGAATAATAAGAGGCATTTGCATTAAAAATAACTATGTTATGCTTGTTTAACCTTTGAATTGCTTGATGGCTGGAAAAAATTAAGCACTGCATTATTCTAGCTTTAAGATGATGATGAAAAAACTTACTTGTTCATATATCGATCTATCTATCTGTCTGTCTATCTTTTTATCTATAGTTAGTGCACAAGCAAAAAAAATAATTTAACGTGCACAAATCTGAATAAATTACTGAATAAATCTGAATAATTTAATAAAATTTCATACCCAGATATACTAAAAAATATACAGGTAAAAATCAATGCCACTGATAAGGGTTAAACAATAAACTGCCTCCTAAGGACTAGATTACGAGGAGAGCAAAATTGCGCTTTCGCAACCGCAATATTAGCGATCCACTCATTAATACCAGCGCACGTAAATGTGCGCTGGTATAACATGTTAAGCGCAATGCGAACTTGAGAGCGAACTTCCATTGGCTCCAATGGGAGCCTCGTTCTCATGCTGTGAGACACAGCAAAGCACCTAGCACAGCGCAGGGGGCAATTCGCGCATCGTTAGGCAGCAAAATAAAAATATATATGTATATATATATATATGTGTTTATATGTGTATATACACATAATAACACATAAATATATATGTTTATAAGCATATACATATATATTCACAGTATAAACACAGTCCCCATTTACCTCAATGTAAAAGCACTTTCAGTGACATTATTTTTTCTTCAAACACCCCACATCCCCTCACTTTAACCACTTATACCTGCTTCGTGCATTTTAAAAAAAAATAAAAAAAAATGCCCATCTTTATTTTTTATAAATTAACTACTGTACACTTAATTTCACAAAGTTTGCACACAAGTGAGATGAAAGGAGAAAGTCCTAGCAATCAATTTAAAAAAATCCTCTCTGGCAACAGGTAGTTGTTAGAAAATCCATTAATCAGTTATGAAGATAGTCAACTTTAAAACTGAAACGCTATGATTTTCTGCATTAGGCAGATGTTTTGCAGTTGTAAACTATATAATCTAGTAGTTACAATACATAACACAATTAAAGGGGCATTTAAACACATCTAGCTTTAATGTAAAAACTGTGCTTGTTTTATTTTCTTGAAAATGCTGCACAATCACATTAATATCTGGTTTAGGTTACAGACTTTGCTTTTTGGCCTCTCTAGGGAGCATGGGACAAACACAATTTTTACAATTTAAGGCTTATGGTATATTAACAGTATAATGTACTACTGGGTAATGTGAACAGTAACAGGGAGCAGAGCAGAACCTCAAACAAGGTTATTACAGCGTCATACCCCCAAACTGTCCCTATTTTTGCGGGACAGTCCCGATTTTTGGGGTCTTTCTCCCTGTCCTGGGTTGCTAGCCATCTGTCCTGATTTGCCCCAGGCATTAAAAAAAATGTTTTTTTTTTATTTTTTTATTCTATTGGGCCCATACTCAGAAGCAGCTGGCTTTGCTCTCACATGGTTAGATACCGGTTATATTCCCTGTGGAAAAGTAATGGTGTGTGGGTTAAGCAGGAGTAAGAAGGCTGTATACACTCTGACCACGGGTAATGGTGACCGCTCTAACCTACCTCTGGCAGTGATGATGTCTAACCCCTGGTGATAATACTAGCATGCCTTCAGTTTTATACAATGAGCAGTGCTAATACCAAGGTAACGAACAGTGGCAGCCGCAGACTGCCAGCTAATGTGCTTGCCAACCCCAGGACCCCATACAATGAATTACAGATACCCATATATGATGTAGTGTGTGTCTATCTGCATAACTGTGTGTGTGTGTATCTGTATGTATAAGTTTATGCTATGTAGTGTGTGTGTGTCTGCATGTATAAATGTAAGCTATGTAGTGTGTGTATGTGTATCTGCATGTATAAGTGTGTATCTGCATGTATAAGTGTATGCTATGTAGTGTGTGTGTGTCTGCATGTATAAGTGTATACTATGTAGTGTCTGTGTATCTGCATGTATAAGTGTATGCTGCATGTATTAGTGTATGTTATGTAATGTGTGTGTATCTGCATGTATAAGTGTATGCTGCATGTATAAGTGTATGCTATGTAGTGTGTGTGTATCTGCATGTATAAGTGTATACTATGTAGTGTCTGTGTATCTGCCTGTATAAGTGTATGCTATGTAGTGTGTGTGTGTATCTGCATGTGTAAGTTTATGCTATGTAATGTGTGTGTATCTGCATGTATAAGTGTATGCTATGTAGTGTCTGTGTATCTGCCTGTATAAGTGTATGCTATGTAGTGTGTGTGTATCTGCATGTGTAAGCGTATGCTATGCAGTGTGTGTGTGTGTGTATCTGCATGTATAAGTGTATGCTATGTAGTGTGCTACTGTGCATTTTTGCTGACTTTAAAGGCCAGAATCTAGAATATTAATGGGGAATGCAGAGAGCAGTTTTAATTTATTATTAAATGTCCAATTAAGATAAAAATATTTAGCAATGTCTTTGCAAAGGCTAATTAAATACATAGCTCACATAGCCATACCAGTGGTTTGAGCTTGTATTTGATTTGCTGCCTAAGTGTATTAAAATATATGACTTTATTTAGAATTTTATTTATATTACTTTGGTCTTATGATTTTTTAACCCCCTCCCACCGCATTTAAATTTTTTTGCCGTGGGTGGGGGGGGGGGGGGGGGGGGGTGTCCCTCTTTTGAATTTTGAAATGTTGGGAGGTATGCAGCGTAATAGCCAACAACAGCATCACCATGTGAATAGTGTGATGGTCTTTATTTCAGTGACCATTTCATGTGTGACACTATCACCCTTTTGAATCACAATCTCAAGCAATCTGTTGATTAGTTTCAACTATAACCCATTGATAGTTTTGTAAGTTACTTCCAAAAGTGCTAATATTCCCTTAACTCACTGCTGTTTTACTAAAATGTTGTAGAAAAATCTTTGAAAATGTGTAGAAAAGTTCTTGTCCAAACAGGTGCTAACATCACACTTAAACTAAAGTCAGTTTTTTTTCTATGCAAATATAAACAGTATACTACAGAAATTCTGCATACTAAATACATGTTTAATAGATATTAAAGGGAAAAAGGTAAGAAAAAATCATCACAAATGTTTCTGTAATTTTTGCATTTATTTCAAAACAAAAAAATGAGCGCCTCTTTAACAAATAAGTGAATCAATGAATAATGGTGCAGGAAGGCTTTTCTGTCACAAAGAAAGGTTTAAAAAATTTAGATTTACATTATTCAGATGGAAAAGGATTCAGAAGTTCCCATTTTCACTATTTATTATCTATATATATCAATTTGATTGTCAGATGATTGAATTCTGTGTCAGCCAACAAGTAGGTAAATTTCAGTTTTATTCTTGGCTAATGCCAATTCTGACCCCATAAAAAAATAACCATTTTTTCTGCTGCTTGTTTATAGCAGAAGCACTGGCTATTGCTTTGACTTTAAATTTAATCTGCTTTTTAGTAGGGATGGGAGAATGTGTAAATTTTCGAATTTTGAATGTAGAACGAATGTTATTACCAAAATTCGAATTCTAAATCCAAATGTCAATAAGAACGAATATTCTTAAAAATTCGAAAATCGAATGTTATTTACAGTTTTCGAATGTCACTTTCGAATTCGAATGTTTATAATTATATCGAATGTCCACATTCGAAATTTCGAATTTAACATTCTATTTAACAAATACTATTCAGAAGTTCAATAGTTCATGTGGTAGGGCGGGAATCTAGTAAATTGATACATAATAGATACAAATATATCATTTCGAATGTTTCCATATAGAATATTGCATAATTCGAATATTACATTTAAAGAAAGCATTAGAAATACTATTACAAACATATAAATTCGAATTTTTCGAATTCGAATATAAATTCGAATTTTTCGAATTCGAATATTGCATAATTCGAATATTACATTTAAAGAAAAAGCATTAGAAATACTATTACAATCTAAATTCGAATTTTTCGAATTCGAATACACGTATTGCATAATTTGAATATTACATTTAAAGAAAAAGCATTAGAAATACTATTACAATCTAAATTCGAATTTTTCGAATTCAAATATTGCATAATTCGAATATTACATTTAAAGAAAAAGCATTAGAAATACTATTACAATCTAAATTCGAATTTTTCAAATTTGAATACACGTATTGCATAATTCGAATATTACATTTAAAGAAAAAGCATTAGAAATACTATTACAATCTAAATTCTAATTTTTCGAAAAGAATATTGCATAATTCGAATATTACATTTAAAGAAAAAGCATTAGAAATACTATTACAATCTAAATTCGAATTTTTCGAAAAGAATATTTTCGAATGTAATCGTAAAATTAGAAACCGAACATTCGAAAATCGAATGTTAGAATGTTATGTAAACATTCGAAATTCGATTAGAACGAACAAATGTCTTAAAATTCGTGCCATTTTTCGAATGTTGCGAAACATTCGCCCATCCCTACTTTTTAGTTGCCCTAAAGGAAATAAGGGGCTAACAAATTTCCTTTAATGAACAAATAATGTTGTGAACATTTGGCTAAACAGAATAACCTCCAGGAACTAATCTTTGATGAATAGAAATAACTTTTTCACAATAAATGATTCATCCAAAACAAATTTCGTCTGTGCACATGTCTGATGTTTAATTTTATGATTTTGTTAGCTCAATTTACAAATTTTTCTGAAGTGATGGTAGAAATATAGTTCACGGTTTTAATTTACTGCGGGAACTTAGGGACAGGTGTGAATGTGCTTTTTTAAGCAGTCACTGTTGCAGGGTCACACTAATTTCACTATATTAAAATGTGCAGTGTACACTTATATTTTCTCCCCTTTAATGTCTTGCCAATTATCCATTTTACCTACTGGAGTGTATTAAATTGTTTACAAATAGCTCCTTTACCTTTATTTTCTCATTTGAAATAACTGATTTTGTCTATTGTTTCCCCACCTATACAGAAGATTTCTAAACTTTGGGTTAGGTTACATAAAAAAACATGTAAACAAAATTATTTAGATAAAATAAGTCTCCTAGTTGGTGTCTGTGACAAGGAGGTACTGAAATGTTAATTCACCATTGTTCTCTCTAGAGCCCCGATATTCAAAGCATCGACAGACATATATATCATCTTTTGAGAAATTCAAAGTAAAGGGTAGAATCCAGGCAATGCCGATGAGGGGTGATGTTACTACCCACATTGCCAACCTTTCTGCTCTTCATCATTTTCCTGCGGCCGGGGGGGGGGGGGGCTTTTTGAAGTGGGCCTACACATCGCAGACAGTGCCCTCACTAAATCTAAAAATTGTTACCGTGTAGGCACAGACCATATATTGCCGGTGAGACCTACGTTTTATTATACCTACTCTAACTACCTCAGACAATGCCTCCCTTGCAACCTGCGCTACGCTAATTCAAACATATAGATCTTGTGTAGATGTGTCTGAATCAAATTGCAGGCTACTTGCTACTAACACGCCCGCTAACTCCACCTGAATGCCTAAATCCATGTCACGCCTAACCTACACTCCCCCTGCACCACCTACACCTATGTCACACCTAATCTACACAACCCTGGAACGCCCAGCGAGGGCCGCCACTAGAAATTTTGGGGCCCCTAACTTAACCATTAATCAGGGCACCCTCCCTCCTTTGACATGTGCAATTTTTGGCCAAGTGACTAAAACGTATATGCACTTTATTCTTGTGTCTATTTAAACTTGGAAATGTTGCAAAGGTAGTAACATACAAACACACAGACACACTCATACACTAAAACACACACTCACACATAAGGATTCACATTTACACACTCTAGCAGACACACAAAGAAACACACTCAGGCACAGACACCCAAACAGACACTCAGCACTTGTTTACATTGACCTGACAAGTAATGAGGTAAACTACAGTTTTGTAAAAAAAAAAAAAGGAGATTTAGAAAACAAAATATGGAGTTCTGATTATCTTTTTGTAAAGGAAGATGCCAACTAAATGATGACAACAGCATGCAGTGGCTGAAAGGAAGGGCCCTGAACTGCCTAAACAATCATTTAAAGGTTAAATGGTAGATTGGTGACTTCCGGAAAGGTCTCATTAATCTCAAAGTCTGTAGAAAGATGTGAATCAGTAGTAAGGTCAAAATTTCCTAAAAATGAACAGACAATGGACACACACACACAAACTCAAACTTGCACATACACCCAAGGAAACACCGACAGAGACAGCCTCAGAAAACACACAAAGACAAACACACACACAGAGACACCCACAGAAAACACACAAAGACATACACACACAGAGATAGAACCACAGAAAACACAGAAAGACATACATACACACACCCTCACTGAGACATTCACAGAAAATACACAAAGACATACACACACCCTTACAGAGACACCCACAGAAAACACACATCCTTACAGAGACATCCACAGAAAACACAGACATACATACACACACACACCCTCACAGAGACATCCACAGAAAACACATACATACACACCCACCCTCACAGAGGCATCCAGATAAAATACACAAAGACAAACATACACATACGCTCACAGAGACACCCATAGAAAAAGCTCAAAGACATATGCACACACCCTCACAGACATCCACAGAAACTGCACAAAGATATACACACCCACCCTCACAGAGAGACCCACAGAAAAATAATGCATACACACTCATAGAGACACAAAGCAAAGCACAAAGACATAAACAGAGACAACCGCAGAAACACTCACAGGAGAAAACATTTATGCACCTTGCATCCCCTAAATCAACAGTGTGTGACATGCATGACATAAAAATTGCAGACATTAAGAGATCACTTTTTAAAGAATCATATTTGTAAATGTGCAAACAAAAATAATTCTATAAATTTAAAATTGCACATTAATGATCTAGGTAGATGGCTAGATGAAGAAAAGTACTTTTAAAAGGTTGACATATGTTTGTTTGATTGTTCCCCATTTTCCCCAACCAAGAGCACCACTTCAAATATAGTGTACAAATGTTCCCATCTGTCAGCTGTACTTATGGATTTTGAAAATGCTGTACTCTATATGGTCTTGGTGGAACCATAAGCTGTGGTACTCATACCATTAGAACTGTTTAAATGCAGGATTTAGGCCTGTTGGTATGTATTTCAAAATTAAGTCAGCTGGAGTATAAACTGAACAGTTTTAAGTTAACCTGTCTCATTTAAAACACTGAGCAATCTTAGTCTGAGAGTATAACATGTTATGCAGATGTAAAAATCCTAGATAAAATGCCTCCTTGCATCTGGAAAGTCCTTGCATAAAGGGGCAGTAAACTGGAATGTAATATATATATATATATATATATATATATATATATATATATATATATATATATATATATATATATATATATATATATATATATATAAAATGCATATCTGCCAAAGGGCATGTACCATTTGTGTATTGAGGAGGAAACATTTCTGCATTGTTTTAAATATAGAATTTCTACAGCATTGTCAAATAATCATAAATACACTGCTGCTAAAAAAATGTGTTTTTATGGACCCCTGGCCCCACCATACAACTGCTACCACACTTAAGTTACAATCCAAAATTGCACAAAGAAATAAAAAACATTTGCTAAGTAAGTCCTACCTTCTCTGCAAATGAAAGTGATCTGCCGTCTGACTCAGGCACACACTGTACAAACAAAGTGCCAAGTCTGTCTCACACTGTGAATAGTGGCTTAGTGCACACTCAAAAATCTTCTCAAATGCTAATACTTTACTCCTTGTAATAACATTTCCCATGATCAATTATCACTCTGCTGTAGTACCCACTGGTGGCTGCCAAAATGTGCCAGGAGCGGCGGTCTGTACAATACATTTTTGTAGGAAAATATCTGTGACATACTTTGATTTAGAAAGCTGCCGCTAACCTAATGTTATATAATTCTGCACTATGTTGCATTATTTGGTGGGTTTACTGGCCCTTTAAGTAGAAACCTATTTTAATGCACACTGTCCCTTTAAGTTTAATAGTGGGACTCAGTCCTGTCTGTCTTGAACAAGTACAGTTTTCACATTTATTTAAAAAAAGAAGGCAAATAAATAATGTAATAATGAATGGATGTTTTATTTTCCTTAATGAACATAGTAAGTGTAATTACATTTAAAATGTATTGTCCCTTTTAAACAGCCTTTGTTTATGTCTAATGTTTTGTTTCATTGCTAAATAAAATGTTTTAACTGGAATAAATCTATGCACATAGTTTAATTAATAATTTACTTCATACTCCAGTTCTAATGCATTTATTAAAAGAAGCCAATATTTATGTTTTGACTATAGTTTAGACTTAATTATCCAGTACATTTACTATTTTTTTGTCTATTTTTTTATATAAAAGTACCAAATTTTTTCCGTGTTTTTTTTCTTCTTCTAGTGAATGGCATATTGAGCTGATGAAGTATATATAGCTATATGTAATGAAACTGAAGCCCTCTGTTCATTCACAATCCAGGTGGGGTGTGGACAGCCCCAGTCTGCACATTTCCTCTGACTGCCCTTGAAATGACCTTGGTATCATGGCAAATTTTGACAAATATGGCGTGGACCTTATTTTATGGTGTCTCAAAGTTCAGCTCTGAAAATGTATTTTTTTCCTTTTTCGATAAAGTTACAATTTTAAATATCAATGCAATGCAAGGGTCTTCTACAAATAGTAAGTAAATAAATATAATGTTTCAATTTTCTCCCTGAATGTTAATGTATAACTAATCTATTTAGTGTAATGAATTTAATATTATAAATTAAAAAATATGTAAAATTTAAAGACAACTGAGTTTACTGGAACAATTTGGAAAACACTGGTAGGAGTGTATTTGTGTTAAAGAGACAGTCAAGTCACAATTAAACTTTCATTACTCAGATAGGGCATGCAATTTTAAACAATTTTCCATTTTACTTTAATCATCAAATTTGATTTTTTTTTTTTTTTAAATGTTTTAATCAAATTTGATTTTTTCTCCTGGTATTCTTTGTTAATAGCTAAACCTAGGATGAGAGTTACTGAAATTCTATTGACTGATTTGAATTTCTAAAATCAAATCAGCCAATAGGAATGCAAGGGACGCCATTTTTAATCGCGTCCCTTGCATTGAAGAATCAGTGCACGGCGGAGACCGTATGAAGAGGATGCTCCGCGTCGGATGTCTTCAGGATGGACCCGCTCCGCACCACAGGGATGAAAATAGAAGATAGAAGATGGAAGATGCCGCCTGGATGAAGATGGAGCCGCTGGGATGAAGATCCTTCAAGCGGGACTTCAGCAACTGTGAGTGGATATTCGGGGGTTAGTATTAGGATTTTTTTTTACTTTTTTGGGTGTTTTTTTTTAGTTTAGGGTTTGGGCTTTTTGTAATAGAGCTAAATGCCCTTTTAAGGGCAATGCAAAAGAGCTAAATGCCCTTTTAAAGGCAATGGCCATACAAATGCCCTTTTCAGGGCAATGGGTAGCTTAGGTTTCTTAGATAGTTTCTTTTTTTTTGGGGAGTTTGGGGGGTGGGGGCTTGTAATGTTAGTGGGGGTTGTATTTTTTTTTTTTTTAGGTAAAAGAGCTGTTTAACTTAGGGCAATGCCCTACAAAAGGCCCTTTTAAGGGCTATTGGTAGTTTATTCTAGATTAGGTTTTTTATTTTAGGGTTTTTATTTTTTATTTTTTTAAAGGGTATTAGAATAGGGTGTTTTTTTTTTTTAAAAGGGTTTTAGAATAGGAATCATTTTTATTGTTTTAGATAATTTCATTTGTTATTTTTTGTAATGGTAGGTTTTTTATTTTTAGTAATTCTAGTGTTTTTTTATTTTTTGTAATGGTAGTTTTTTTATTTTTTGTAATGTTAGGTTTTAGTGTAAGGCAGGTTAGATTTTATTTTGTATTTATTTTAACTAGGTAGTTAGTAAATAGTTAATAACTATTTACTAACTAGTCTACCTAGTTCAAATAAATACAAACTTACCTGTGAAATATAAATAAAACTAAGCTAGCTACAATATAACTATTAGTTGTATTGCAGCTAGCTTAGTTATTATTTCACAAGTATGTATTTATTTTTAGTTAATTAATTATTTAGTTAATAATTGTAACTTTAATTTAGCTCTATTTTAATTATGTTAAAGTTAGGGGGTGTTAGGGTTAGGTTTAGGGTTATGGTTAGGGTAAGGTTTAGGGTTAGGTTTAGGGGTTCATAGTTTAATTTAGGATGTTGCAATGTGGGGGGCTGGAGGTTTACGGGTTAATAGGTTTATTTAGTGGTAGTGTTGTGGAAGGCTAGAGGTTTAGGGGTTAATAACTTTTTTTAGTGGTGGCGATGTCAGGGAGCAGGGGAATATGGGTTAAATAGATTTATTAAAGTGTGGGCGATGTTGGGGTGCAGGGGAATAGGGGTTTATAACTTTAGTATACTGGCTTTGTTATTGGGAGCGGCAGATTCGGCGTTAATAGTTTTATTCAGGTGGTGGTGATATTGGGAGCGGCAGATTAAGGGTTAATAACATTTTGTAGGTGGCAGCGATGTCAGGGGTAGCAGATTAGGGGTGTTTAGACGTGGGGTTTATGTTAGGGTGTTAGGTTAAAACGTTACTTTTTTTTCCCCCTAGACATCAGTGGGGTTGCGTTACGGAACATTTCATTCCACTCTTCAGGTGTTAGTTTTTTTTCTAACCCAGCTCTCCCCATTGATGTCTATGGGGGAAGCGTGCACAAGCACGTCAAAACAGCGCTTGTATTTTGTGTGGTATTGAGCTCAACGCTGCGCTATAGGGGGTTAAATAACGCAACTTTTGTTGTGTTCGTTAATTTCCCTATAGCGCGCATAACTCGTAATCTAGGTGTTAGATAGGTAATCACAGAGGTAAAAAGTATATTAATATAACCGTGTTGGTTATGCAAAACTAGGGAATGGGTAATAAAGGAATTAGTTATGTTTTTATAAACAATAAAAATTCTGAAGTAGACTGTCTCTTTAACCACTTGTGGTCCTCCACCTCTATTGCACAGAAGGTAAAAATGATAATGAGAAATTAAAAGGGTATCCCTGAAGTGCTGAAAGATGGATATTTTGTAAACATATTATTTTGTTAGGTATATCTTTGTTAGGCTTGATAGCTCATACATGTTATGTGTATGAAAACAAAATGACATTAATGTCCATTTGATCTTCGCTTAATCATCTAATATGAAATGTATGTGATGCAACACAGATTGTGGAGAAAATGAAATATTTAGGGACAGATTACGAATGGAGTGCTCGTATTACAAGTTAAAAGTAAACGTGATCACTTGAGCACAATTCAAGTTAACTCCAGTCAGGTTAGCGTGACCTCAGAGCTCTGGTTAACTGTTTTAAGAAACAAAATACAGCAAAAGTACATTACAAAGTACACTTACACTCATAATAACACCATCTAATACAAATTATTTAAAAAAAAATTGCACAACAAAAGTTATGAGGGCTCAAAGATATACGTTCTCGGGTGTTACAAAAAAAAAAAGGCAGGCAAAGGGCTTAAACATTGGGATACATACATATACATCTCTAAAGATGTATATGAATATACACATATATATATATATATATATATATATATATATATATATATATATATATATATATATATATATATATATATATATATGTGTGTGTGTGTACATATGCCTTTATATGTATATATATGTGTTTACAGACACATATACACATTTAAGCACATAAATATATATGTACACACATAAGACATACAATATATATATATATTTATATATATATATATATATATATATATATATATGTGCACTGGAGCCCTTTACAGTTAAGTAGATGAAAACCCGAAAAAAACATATTTAAGCAATATTCATTTTTAATAAAGGTTTTAACTATGTATGTACTGTAAATATTTAAATTTTCCAATGTTCTGCACATAGCAGAATATGTAGTACTAGTAAGTATTTCAAAATAGACATTCCTGTATATATCTGAATATATCTATACCTATATATAATCATGTATTTATATATATATATATATATATATATATATATAGGTATAGATATAAATTGTATCAAAAATACCATCAGATATATGTAGAAATATTTATTTATGAATAAATAGAACATATTCTACTATGTGAAGAACATTGGAATGTGAAATATTAATATCTTCATGTCAAGTTAGCGCACATGAGAATATACGATGGGGTTTGCGCGCGAGTAGGGTGTTTTTTCCCCCATTGACTTCTATTGGGGAAAACATGAACGTGCTCTCGATATGCTAAGTGCATTTTTTTGCACTCATCAGGTTACCGCGCAAGCGAAAACAGTTTACATTTAACTCATAACCCGACAGCCCTTAATGATTAGTTGACCATTCTAATATCCTTCCTAAGAATACTCAGTGCACATTAAAAAAAAAACATATTTTGCTTTACAGTTTACTTATGATTCATTGAATTATAACATGGTGTTTGGTAAAAAATATGAACAAATAAATAAATCACAGCACTTAGCCACCAAAAATCCTTGAGGCAACTTTTCCATATCAAAGAATGTCTCTGGATGTATGAGTCATGAGTGCTTTTACAGAATGCCACATAAACATTCTGTATGTATAATAGAAGCAATGCTGAACCTCTGACAGTGTGTCCTCAGTGCTGTCAAAAATAGCTCAGTACCTTAAGGAACATTAAACATGTTTTTGTCCCACACTTCCTAGGGAGCCCAACAAGTAAAATCTGTAACCTAGGTTTTCTAAATGCCTATTTGGTTTGCAGCATCTGCTTTTTGGCCTCTCTAGGGAGTGTGGGACAAGCACAATTTTACACAAAATCAAGTGGTGTCTAATGTCCTTTTAGAGAAGGTAGATTGAGAGTTTCTACTGAAAAGCCCCTTGTAAGACTAAAATCTTCCACAGGCCAACTAAATATTTATGCCAGCCAAGTAATATCCTATTAGCTTTAGGTAGTCTCTCTGAGTCATTCTTTAGTATTTCATACCAATTAAAGAGAATTGGATTGGTCAGTTAGTACCTTTCCACTATTTCTTAATCTTTGAATCAATACATTTATTGTAATATTGTTGGCCTTACAAGCCTAATATTACCATTTGCCGCCTGTTCATAAAGTCTGTTTCCAGAAAGGCAAGATATGCCATATAATAGAGGCCAGAATTTGTTTTCAAGAGGTCAAGTAAATTTTTTACACACAATAACAATCACCTAGATAACGAGTTTTGCGTTATGGCTGTGCGCAAATAGCGTATGCGTAATGTTTATTGCGCACTCTTCATAACGTAGGTATTACAAGTCTGAATAGAATGTTGCTATGCATCGCATTAACACGAATATCGTGTTTATTTAACTTGCGTAATCACGGCCGCGTAATGGATTCCCTTATAGAGATCAATGGAAACAGAAAAATAAACAGATTTTTCATCTAACACTCGATATCGTGAGAACTACACATTGCTCTGTCACATTATACATACAACTTAATGGACACAAATAATAATCATGTCAAATGTACAAACAAGAATCGCTCACACAACATAGCAGATTCACATTCAACATTCACAGTTATTTACAACAAATACTACATAACATTTTACACAAAACGAGGATTCAACAAATACGGGACAAAAGAACAAAAAAAAACAAATTACACACTTATATACAAACCAAACATTCGCATTGGTGATTAGGAAAGATTTCACAAAAATAAAGATTTAGAACAGTTAACAAATACAATACGATCAAAAATTATAATTTTGATTTTTCAATACTAAATTATTATAATATTACGCAAACGATCACTATGCCATCATAGCATTATACACATTCCTTAAAAATATATGTGGATTTAGAAACTCAATATGAGCATGTGTAAATTCAAACAACTACTCCACATTGCACACATACAAATCTTCACAACAGCACACCTGGACCTCGTTTACTTTGCAAACCGGTACATCATGAAGCATTTACAAAGGGTATATAAGCACGCTCTGAACATGGTTTCCTTGACCGTATTGCTTTTTCGATGTTAGAGATAGTGAGAGAGAGATAGTGATAGAGATAGTGAGAGAGAGATAGTGAGAGAGAGATAGTGAGAGAGAGAGAGATAGTGAGAGAGCGTTTGTGTACGAATGTGTCTGGGTGAGTGTGCAAGTGCTGCTTTGTTTTTCAATTCTTACACAAAGTTAAACATATTTACTTTTATTTGCACGCAAACACATTCAATACATACATACACATAGCAGAAACACTACATACACATACATACACTCAATACCCCATTCCCTTTAAATTTATACCCATCCCATAGTTATATTTTGTTCTTTTTAGACCAACTTATTGATTACACACCATCATTTAGTCATTTTTATACGTTTGTCTGTTTCTTACTACCCCTTACCCTATTTTCTAAAACCCATTCACACTTTGAGCACTTTTTACTTTTATTTCATTATTTTGACCCCTTTCATTTGTGCACTTTCACCTTTTGAAAAGGTATGACAAGAAGGAGGAGTAGGGAAGAAATTAGGGATAAGATTAGGGAGGAGATTAGGCAGCAGATTAGGGACGAGATGAGGCAGGAGATTAAGGAGATTAGGGAGGAGATTAGGGAGGAGAGTGGGAGAGGAAGGGGGAGAAGGGGGAGAGGAATTAGAGCGGAAGGGGGAGAGGTCAGGGTGGGTGGGCCAAGCAACACTGTTGAAGATGAACAAGTGGCTGGGCCCAGTGGGACAAGGCAGGAGCGCAGATAGGGCGCAATACGCTCTGGAGAACAGAGACTCACGTTACAGTGGAAGCCCAGGCAGAGGCAGGAGAGTTATACTAGGGAGGAGAAGGAGACCCTTATAATGGCCTATAGAGAGGGCTAGGAGGCTGCAGGCACCGAAGGCCACCCCTGCAATGAAGAAAAGGAGATCAGGGATGCTGTCAATGCAGTGGGGGAGTTCAGGAGGGACTTAAAATCTATACAGCACCGCTACCAGGACTGCAAAAGCGAGCTCAAGAAAAAAATGTCGAGGGAGAGGCCAGCGAATACCGGGACCGGTGGCGGCCCGGAGCAGACATTCATCTACAGGCGCTGGGAGGAAATGCTGCATCCCAACATCTCCGAGGTGGCCCTAGTTGGGATCAAAAGAGGGATCGATACTGGAAACCTGCACTTCTCATCTTCTGTTAAGGACATTTACTAATCTCTTTTCATCCACCTCATAACTCATTTACACTCTAAATAAATTAGGCATATGGCTAACACAATTATGCTTTTTTAAACATTATTCTGAAAACGCAGTCAGAATTACCATGAGAAAGTTAGATTTGAAGAAAAGCTATTTACATTAGTATCTAGTCTCCAGATTATGTGTGCATTTAAACATATTTAAGACGCACACAAAAATACATTAATATTGACCATCTAGATATCTAATAGACGGGTTTTCAAATACGTAAATCGTATTGATTTCTTTTGGATAAAATTGAATTACTGAGGCAGCCTCATTAATACACTTTCTTTTTTTTTTTTTTTTTTTTTTTTTTTTATTTATGACTTATTTTATTCACAAATATTAAATGAATAAGAACTACAAAAAAATATTTAGTACAAAAACTCGGGTGATGGAATTAAAACAAGGAAAAAAATCACCCAATGATCTAAAGGTCTCTGGGCTGGAGAGATTATTTAAGAATACTCACCAGTGCTTCTATTTCCCTGGGGAATGATCTAAAGCCAAATTGGGCACCAAAAATCTTATTTTATCAAAAGCATAAAATTTGTATGTAAATTAATCAGAATTAAATTGTATTAAAGGGGCATAAAACCCCAAATTTTTCCTTCACTATTCAGATAGAACACACAACTGTAAACAACTTTCCAACTTACCTCCATTATACAACTGTATTTGTTTACTAATTATCCCTTGTTGAAAAGCAGGAATTTAAGCCCAGGTGTGTGCATGTGTCTGCAGCACTGTATGACAGCAGTTTTGCAACAATGTTTTACATAAGCAAAAACAATAGATGGCAGCTTTATTTCCTGTCATGTAGTGCTTCAGGAATGTGCACTCGACCTATCTAGATATCTCTTCAACAATAAATAACAAAAGAACAAAGCAAATTTGATAAAAGAAGTAAGTTGGAAACCCCCTTCAAACTGTATGCTCTATCTGAATCATGAAAGAATTTTTTTTTGGGCTTCATATCCTTTTAAATATGCACAGAATAAATCGTAATTTAAGTACACTGGATGTGCAAAAAATACGTAGAAATTCGTACTTATAAGTACAAAATATTTTTGTTTTTTAATTAAATGTGCATAACATGGGCGTGCATGAAATTGTCTCTCAAATCCCAGCTTAATTATCTAAACATTTCTGCCCTACAGATCTCACTGTTTTTTCTCACAACTTAAAAGGTGGCGAGTTTTTATTAAAATACTGAAAACACGTTACTCTGAAAGGAAAACCTATGCATATGAAAATAGCAGTTAATTTAAGGTACAGTGTAATAGAGAGGCGTAATAATAAAGTTTAAACATACGCTGGGTTCTTCCTGTGTACTTCGTCCTCTATTGTGAACGTTTACATAGCATTTCTATAATGTGAGACATCTCGCCACTCGCAGGGACAAGCACATTTTCTTTCATAATTGCACGAAGATTGTCCCTGCAAGGCTAAAACTGGTTTAACATGTTTTTGTTTGCAAACTTTTTATCATCGGGCCTTAATGAGAAGTATAGAAAACAAGTGATTAAAATGAAGGTGAATCACATTTAGAGACCGTCAGCATAACGATTCTGTTGTCTTGTGATAAATTAATAAACAATAAGCATAAAATTGATAGGATATGTTAGCCTAGTGTGTAAATTGATACATAATAGATACAACTATATCAATTAGAATGTTTCTATTTCGATTATTGCATAATTCAAATATTACATTTAGAGAGAGCTAATATATAAATTTGAATTTTTCGAATTTGAATATAACATAATTTGAATTGAATTATTAAAAAAATTTGAATTGAATAGTACATTTTAAATAAAGCATTAGAAATACTATTATATTAAATGAATGTTAGAATGTTATGCAAACAATCAAAATTTGAAACGAATTAAGGAATGTGTTAAAATTTGTTTAATTTTGGGAATGTTACAAAACATTCTCCCATCCCTATCAATTAGTGACACATATGTGGCAGGGTTAGGCTTGTGAAGCCTGCAGTGCGCAATTCTATTTCTCAGAAATGAAAAAATGGAAAATCTACCAATGTCAGAGCTAATATACAGAAAAGAGGTGCAAAGGGGAAAAATAACACCTTTTATTGCATGTTAAAGGACACTGAACCCAATCCCCTTCCCTCCGGATTCAGACAGAGCATGGAATCCCAAGCAACTCTCTAACCCACTCCCACCATCAAATTTTCCCCATACTCTTGGTATCCCCATTTGAAATGCAAGAATGTAAGTTTAAATGCCGGCCCATTTTTGGTGAACAACCTGGGTTGTCCTTGCTGATTGGTGGATAAATTTATCCACCAATGAAAAAGTGCTGTCCAGAGTCTGAATAAAAAAAAAGCTTAGATGCCTTCTTTTTCAAATAAAGTTATCAAGAGAACGAAGAAAAACCGACAATAGAAGTACACCAGAAAGTTGCCCAAAATTGCATGCTCCATCCGAATCACGAAAGAAAAAATCTGGGCCCAGTGTCCCTTTAAGTTTTTTTTTTATAAATTTTTATTTTATTGAGGTTAAAATAGCATAAATACAACAGTCTCATCAACAGGTTACATTTCACAACATACGTTATACTGACATGACATGGCATTTTGGGCACCTCAGTTTTTAAGTCTTATAGGTTCGCTTAGTCCTCAGACAAACAGGGCCAATCGAGGGCCCAGAAGTTGAATAGATCGGTTGAGGACATGTTGATGGAGATAATAGTGAAAATTGCGGCTTCAGTATAAGTCAGATAAATACAGATTATGGAATGAACACACTATACCAAAACAGTGAAGTACAAAGAGGGCACCAACGTAACTCTATAGATCAACAGTTGTTACCGGTGAGGTGCAGAACAATCCACAATTATTATTTGAATCTAAATAAACCATTAAAACTGAGCAGATAAAAGAGCATAAACATTTTCTATTATCATGGGTACACTTCAGAGGAGCAGGAAATCGTAAATTAACTTGAGTTTCCTGCATTGGAACCCCGAGAGCCATGCTACAGAAATGCAGGGAAAGATTGGAGCATGACTCTGCGGGTTGGACAGAGACTACTATACTCTGTCAAAAATTTATGCGGAGGAAAGGAATCAACCCTAACCGCATAAGAATGGTGGGGGGGCGGAGAGGGGGCTGGGAACAGCACAGCCTTCAGTTGTCAATTTTCATATCTAACAAGGCAATCAACCCCGGAGTAAACACGGAAATATGGAACACATAGAAGGCTATATAAGCTCTAGTTTCTGCATAAGTGATTACTTCAAGCCTATGTGGGGGCTATGCTATAGCTAACATGGTCTAACTGCTTTGAGGAACAAAAAATACTAATATAACAACTTAACCTTATTTAAAACTGAACACAAGGGTAAAGGGCAAGTGATACTCACAGGTCTGCGTGCTAGAGGCCAAATCAGTCTACCAAAAATCATTTTAATTAAATAATATACCTGTAACTCAGGATAGGAGATAGCACACAATTAATATGTACGACCGGTAGGTCACTTAATCTAGTTCCCCAGACTAGAGTATAGAGTAAGCTGTGTAAATTTTATTTACTATGAGTAATGAGAAACTAAGCTTTTAATTAATTACATCATATATTCATAAAGTAGATTGATGTCATACTCGATAGTAATGAAAAATTAAACTTTTAATTAATTACATCACATATTCATAAAGTAGATTGATGTCATACTCAATAACAGAGCTGTAGGACCTCTCAATAAAGCTCACAAGTACCCCCTAAGCAAGGGCTGGGCGCTATTAGTGGTCCCTCTGCATAAATATATACGTTGTGGGGCTAGTCCCAGAAAAAACTTTGCACTTAGCTAGTTAAGGGTTTCCCAGACCTGTGTGTGCCTCTAAATAGAGACTGAAAAAATGGCATTATTAATAGTTAGGCATAATACATCTTAGCCACTCAGCAAGGGGGTTGTAGCGTAAAATGGAGCTGTAGACTTGTAGGAGAGGCAGCCAACATCCCCCCGAATGTATCAAATACATGAGTTAAAATAATAAACATCTTGTATATAGGGGAGTGACCGTCAGAACCAGATCACAATTACAGGAAGCTATTAGTATAGGGGTCAGTTGGGAAAGCATGATGCACTTCTCTTGGTTACTAATCTGCAGGAGGCAATCACTATTTCAAACCCCCTTTGCGCAGAGTATGCTATTGTACTGTCCAGAGCACATTTGAAATGGTGATATTCAGAATAAACAATTCGTAACAAACACACAGCAAACTTAAAGAAAATGGGAGGAATACACCATACACTGTACCACCAAATGTTCACTAAATGACTGTATTACGAGTCCATTCATATATATCCACTTTTTGTGATGCATGTGTAAGGCAGAGCTTTCCCAGTCACTAAGTAGTTATCGTAATCATCTGCATCAGGGTGATGCAGAAGCAGTCGCACAGTGACTCTCAGTGTCGACATTCTGGGCCCCAGAGAACAGCGCCACTACCCCACACCTATCCTCTCAGCTATGGCGGCCATGATTATGAGGCAGGCACCAACACAGTCCGTGCTGCACAGGGTGTGCACGGAGGCGACCCCTGCATATGAGGTATTAATAACTAGCAAGGTATGTTGTAAGTCTCTCATCGCCCCCATACACACCCCAGGCAGGTCCAGATAGCAGTTCAGGGAGCCCGTCGTATCTCCCCAGTTAACTAACCAGGTATCTCTCCAAGCCTCTTCCTCCTCAGAGCCACCCCGCCACCCGGCATCCCACGGCACACTTGGATTCACCGCCATCGCCAGGTTGCATCTCCGAGGGGACAGATCAGCGGGTGGCTGCGACTCGCATGGCTGTTCTCGCCGGTACATGGGCTCCCTTCTCCCCTCTTCAACTGATGTCGATAAATGAGTGTATGTGTGGGAAGAGGGTCCTGTAGGGATCGTCTTTAGGATCAGCGCTGCGCCTGCTACTTTTCTGTGCCTCAAGTCATCTCTCACTTTGTTCACCGATTCAATAATGGTGTCTATTCTCTCGCAGAATGTCTTCTCAAATTTCGCCATGTAGGTCTGAAACATATTATAGATCTCTCCCATGGCGGAGGGTCTATCGTAGTGTGCAGCGCAGAGTCCACTTATCTGCCGCAGTAGATTTATGGGTGTATGTTTCTTCCATAGTAGGCCGCAGCCGCGGTCTTTCCTACTACCTTTCCGATGGTGTTTAGGAGGAAACTGCTGCGAACCACTGTACAGTCTTGTGGGTAGTGTTGCTGGTATCCCGAAGCTCTCCTGGCCACTTAGTAATAGTTTTCAAGCCTTCTTATTTAGTTTAAATACCAGTTTTCTATCAGTTTATAGCAGAGCTCTGATCTTGTGCGACTGCTCTGCACTGCAGCTGGCTCCGCCCCCTCATTAATACACTTTCAAATATAACATTTACATATTTATTTGGAACTGTGCTAATATCTCTTTAATTTTAAAATATACAGAGGCTGAGGCCAGTGAGGAGGAAACACAGCAGGACCATGCTCCTCCTTCACTCAGGCATGAGAGTGGTGCAGAAGGTGACACACAACCTCAGAGATAACAGGAGGATACCCCTGCAGAAGATACCCATGCAGCAGCCCCCCATGCAGTAGCTCCCCGTGCAGCAGCTCCCCGTGACGAGAACATCCTCCCACAATGCCTGAGGTGGAGCTGATGAGGATCTTTCTACAGGAATTGCAGGACTCGCGGAGGGCACAATTGGCACACACACAGTTTATGACCAATGCAGTGAACACCCTGATAGAAGGACAAAGAAATATTGTAAATGTTCTAAATAACATATTTCAGGTCCTCCGGAAGGTGGCAAGCAAACCATATCCAGAAATGGGAAGACCACAAGAGCCTGGACCATCAGCTCCTGGACCATCAGCTCCTGTGCCTCCTCTATCTCCTACTCTGCCTGGTCAACCCCCAATCACTCGCAGTACTCCTCCTCCCCCTCTTCCCCAAACATATCCAATGAGGACACGTCTGAGGAGGCATTTGACCATTCCAGAGCCTCACTGTCATTGGGAGAAGGGAAGGAGGAAGATGTAATTATGTTTATATATAATTGTTTTTAACCCCTTAGTGACCAGAGCACTTTTCCATTTTCTGTCCGTTTGGGACCAAGGCTATTTGTACATTTTTGCGGTGTTTGTGTTTAGCTGTAATTTTCTTCTTACTCATTTACTGTACCCACACATATTATATACAGTTTTTCTCGCCATTAAATGGACTTTCTAAAGATATCATTATTTTCATCATATCTTATAATTTACTATAAACAAAATGATAAAATATGAGGAAAAATTGAAAAAAACACACTTTTTCTAACTTTGACCCCCAAAATCTGTTACATATCTAAAACCACCAAAAAACACCCATGCTAAATAGTTTCTAAATTTTGTCCTGAGTTTAGAAATACCCAATGTTTACATGTTCTTTGCTTTTTTTGCAAGTTATAGGGCCATAAATACAAGTAGCACTTTGCTATTTCCAAACCATTTTTTTCCAAAATTAGCGCTAGTTACATTAGAACACTGATATCTTTCAGGAATCCCTGAATATCCCTTGACATGTATATATTTTTTTTTAGTAGACATCCCAAAGTATTGATCTAGGCCAATTTTGGTATATTTCATACCACCATTTCACCGCCAAATGCGATCAAATTAAAAAAAACGTAAAATTTTTCACAATTTTAGGTTTCTCACTGAAATCATTTACAAACAGCTTGTGCAATTATGGCACAAATGGTTGTAAATGCTTGTCTGGGATCCCCTTTGTTCAGAAATAGCAGACATATATGACTTTGGCGTTGCTTTCTGGTAATTAGAAGGCCACTAAATCCTGTTGCGCCTCACACGTGTATTATGGCTAGCAGTGAAAGGGTTAATTAGGGAGTTTGTAGTGAGCTTGCAGGGTTAATTTTAGCTTTAGTGTAGAGATCAGCCTCCCATCTGACACATCCCACCCCCTGATCCCTCCCAAACAGCTCCCTTCCCTCCCCCACCCCACAATTGTCCCCGCCATCTTAAGTACTGGCAGAAAGTCTGCCAGTACTAAAATAAAAGGGTTTTAAAAAAAAAATGAAATTTTTTTTTAGCATATTTACATATGCTACTGTGTAGGATCCCCCCCTTAGCCCCCAACCTCCCTGATCCCCCCCAAAACCGCTCTCTAACTCTCCCCTCTGCCTTATTGGGGGCCATCTTGGGTACTGGCAGCTGTCTGCCAGTACCCAGTTTACAATAAAAAGTGCTTTTTTTGTCTTTGGGTTTTTTTTTCTGTAGTGTAGCTTCCCCCCCCCCACCCCCCACAGACAAACCCCCACCACCTTGCTGATTATTTAAATTTTCGATATTTTTTATCTTTTTATTTTCAAATTTTCTGCAGTGTAGCGGTTCCCACCCGCTCCCTCCCCGTGCACGCGCCCGCCCCCACCCTGCCGTGCACGCGCCCGTGCGTGCCCCCAGCCACCCCCGCCCACGATCCCGCCCCCCTTCACATCCACATGGCCATCGATGGCCGCCACCCGCCTCCCGGTCCGGCTCCCACCCACCAACGCAGGTAGCCACCGATCTCCGGTGCAGAGAGGGCCACAGAGTGGCTCTCTCTGCACCGGATTACTTAAAAAGGTTATTGCAGGATGCCTCCATATCGAGGCATCACTGCAATAACCGGAAAGCAGCTGGAAGCGAGCAGGATCGCTTCCAGCTGCTTTCCACACTGAGGACGTGCAGGGTACGTTCTCAGGCATTAACTGCCTTTTTTCTGAGGACGTACCCTGCACGTCCTCAGTCGTTAAGGGGTTAATTTAAAATTAATGTGTAAAGGATAATTATGTGATGATGTTGTCTTCTTACACTTGTGGAGCACACTCTGTATTTAATAGGCTTCTATGGGACCAGGTCCATGAAGGCAGATTGTTTGCAGAGTGTTTTACAAGTGTGTTGAGACAACGTCATCACATGCTGTCCTTGTTGATTAGATTGATTTGTTTTAGTGATGTGATGTCAAAATGTGTTCTCCTAATACAAACCAACGACCATTACAATTATGCATGATGGCATATCACTGTGTTGATGCAAACAACATAGCTTTAAAAAGAACATATGCCAACATATACTAATCCTTATGGCTTGTTGGTATATCTACATGTGCTTGTTAAATAAAGCAAATATTGTATATTTTTAAAAAGCTTGTATGTATGTATTTCTTTCGAAGTGTTGACAACATTGAATACCTAAAATAAAGTGTATTTTTGGAAAGCTAGCTTAAAGTGTTTTACTTATTTTGAAAATCTATTTAATTTAAAGGTGCATGAAAGCAGAAAATTCTCTTTCATGATTTTGACAGAGCATAACATTTTAAACAACATTCACGTTTACTTATATTATTTAATTTGCTTCATTATCTTGTTATCCTTTGCTGAAAGGTTTATCTAGGAAAGCTCAGAAGCAGCAAAGAACCTAGCTTCTATCTGCTGATTGGTGGCTGCATATATTTACCGATTGTCATTGCCTCACCCATGTGTTCACTTAGAAACCAGTAATGTATTGATGCTCCTTAAACACATTATAGCAAGACAATGAAGCAAATTTGATAATAGAAGTAAATTGGAAAGTTGTTTAAAAATGTATGTTCTACATAACTAATGAAAGATACATTTAGGGTTTCATGTCCCTTTAAGAGTTACATTTGAATTTCATGCTCACTGTGCTATATTATTTGGATAACAACTATGTTGAATCGATACTTGACACAATATTAAACATTTAAAGAAATAATAACTATTAGGACATAACATCTCTAAAAAGTATACATGATTTATTATATGTTACACAATTAAAATATCCTTTGTATATCATATGATATAGGTAAATGCATATTGAAAAATGACTTCAAATACAAATGTGCATGTTTCGGAAATTACAATGTATACAATTAAACACAACACATAAATTATTTGTAAATGAGAAAATATTGTTGACAAACATATTAAACAAGATGGAGTATATTCATCGCAGAACATTCATGGATTATCACTTGCCTCAAAATATATTCTGGATCAACAACAAATTGACTTAATTTGTTTCTTCCATGAGACAGCCATCATTTGAAATATTTTAGATCTTTTATCATCTATGTTTCAACAATGTAAAAGATTGACACAATCTATAAACTCAGAAAATCATGGTTTTAAACTTGTATTCTCATTCGCCAACATGGCGCATCCAATATCACGGAACAACGTGATACAATCAAATTACGGAATTTACACCTTTGCATGTGACGTCTTATGCAACATGGCACATCTGATATCACAGAACAACATGATCCAATCAAATTATGGAATTGACACCTTTGCATGTGACGTGTTATGCAACATGGCGCATCCGATATCGCGGAACAACGTGATCCAATCAAATTACGGTATTTACACCTTTGCATGGGATGTCTTACGCAACATGGGGCATTTAATATCGTGGAACAGCGTGATCCAATCAAATTACGGAATTGACACCTTTGCATATCAATAAAAAGTTTAAAAATCTAGCATGTGCTATATTGTTAAATAGAAAGCGTGTTTGTTCTATGTAATGCACATCTTCACATAATGTAACGCTAGATACAATAATAATGTGATATGTGAAATATAATCCATTGTTGTTAATAAATATATATTTCATTAGAATAGTAGGATTAGGAAATATTTATGAAGTATCAAGGTTTAACATATAAAAAAATGCTACTATATGCATCACAAAAATGTGTATTGTTTATACATTATATGTTACCTATAGTAATATATCATTTGATTATTGAATATAATAAAACATCATAGAAAGAGATTAATCATCTAAAATATGTGTGCATTACACACAGTGATTTTTTATGTTCTACTACTACAAAAATATTTCATGCGAATTGGAATATATGTGCTGTCAACATTCAGATTATAGTCTGTTTTAAATATATTATATGTGTATGTTGAGTAAAACAAAATTAGATAATAAAAAGTACCTTATAAATGCATATCCATAAAGAAATAACTGTTGTCAGCATCACTTGAGAATTATCAACATAAAATCATTTGAATTAGAAATTACATTAATAAATAAATAATAAATATAACATTTTAATTAAAAGATTGTTTTTATTATGATAAATATGATTTATGAGGGTCATAAAACATAATTAAATAATATAATAGGACAAATAAGTCAGAATGATAACACAGCCCCTTTGGAGCCATCTGACAAGGTGACATAGTGCATCACAGTGCTTTTAGGGAGTTGACAAGGGCAAACAAAGACCAACACAGCCCCTTTAGAGCCCTCTGACAAGGTGACATAGTGCATAACAGTCCTTGGAGGGAGTTGACAAGGGCAAATAAAGGCCAGCACATCCCCTTTGGAGCCATCTGACAAGGTGACATAGTGCATCACAGTCCTTGGAGGGAGTTAACAAGGGCAAAAAAGGCCAACACAGCCCCTTTGGAGCCATCTGACAAGGTGACATAGTGCATCACAGTCCTTTCAGATAGTTGACAAGGGCAAACAAAGGCCAACACAGCCCCTTTGGAGCCATATGACAAGGTGACATAATGCAACGGTGCACAAAACTGAACAAATTAAACATATAACAATGCTAAGTCACAACCTAAAACAATATATTAAATTCATATTTAATATAAATGACAGAACAGAAATAAAAATAAGCAAAGGGACATTGTAATAATCTTAATACAATTCATGTTTAGAAGAAAATATACTATATAGAAGAAGAATTACACATTAAATTTGTTCTTTATAGCTAAACCATTTAGATATAAACTAAAATAATAACTATATAGACAAATCATTATTTTTTCAGTTTATGACACACAGGGAAAGGGGCTGTGATAAAATAAAAAGCAAAGAAAATCCACATTTACATAATTCATATGCAAAATCTATCCAATATCATATTTTTGAAAAAAACATGTTGATGATAATTTTCAAGAATGTAAATCAGAAATAACGTTTTTTAAAATAAAAATTTCAATTAAAATTACATTTTGGTATAATTAGTTCAGTATAATGTCCCTTTAAGAATGTATGGTCTAATGTTTATTTTGAATGATACTTACATCTGTGGCTGGGAAGGAAAACAGGATACACAGGCAAAGGAAGGGGAGGAGCATGAAAAAGGGGTTGGCAGGGAGGATGGATGTAGCAAGGTAGGGCAGGGCCAGCTGAGAAAGGTGGGGCCTGGAAAGGTGGGGCAGACACAGGTGGGGCAGGCATAGGTGGGGCCTGGACAGGTGGGGCAGGCACAGATGTGGCCTGGACAGGTGGGGCAGGCACAGGTGGGGCCTGGACAAGTGGGGCAGGCACAGGAGGGGCAGGGGCATAAGGGGAAGGACAGACATGAGCAGGTGGCTGAGTTTGGGTAGGAGCATAAAGGGTATGATGGGGAGATCAACGAACAAAAGGTAGGACATCTTTGTAAGGGACAGGACAGGAATGATGGGAAAAGGAGGAGCAGAGGGGGGAGGAGGGTAAGGTGTGGCAGGGTGAGGCCCAGAAGTGGATGGTCCATCTGAAATATATAATACAATTATTTAAATATATATATTAAAGAAAACTATATTATTTACATTTCAAATTAATAATCTTCATCATTTGAAATATGTAATTATTTTTATTTTCTCCAAAATGTGACAAGGTAACAATAATGACTATGTTTAAAGGTCTTAATTGATTTGAAGAAAGTATAATTTAGAATCTGTTTAAATGTATCCTTGAAACTCTAATGTTTGCTCACTGGTACTTTTTCTTGAACGTTTGATCCATACATTAATAAGCATTAATATTACATTTCTCTTTTTGATTATATATATATCAGAACACATGGATGCATTTGATATTGAAAAGCCATAGAGGTATCTTATGGGATGTACTTGGCATTGGATCACATCTAGAGTGCATTATTTAATGTGCACAACATAGAGTATGTTTAGACACATGCCCGTGGATTGACTTATGAGAGTCCACTAATTGGAAAATATGGAAGTGTGTCATATGAACAAATATTAATGTGCACTCTACATATGCTTTGAAACAAGGTAATCAATGATGAAAAAATATATTAAGATGATTGGCTTGGTAAGGTTAAATATTATTTATTTAAACATGGATGGATCAATCATTTACTATTCAAAACATTTACACAGTAGACAGTACCTTTCCTATTAACTATTAGGAATAGAATGCTATCTGACATTACATTTTCATAGTCTTTTCTTTGAATTTATCTTTAACATTAGGATTAAATGTATGTCAACCCAATATTAATAGACACATTCAGACTTGAAAACTTTATTTAATAGAAATATTAATGTTTGTCTTAGTAAAATGGACAGTCTACACATAAATCATGTTAAAGTCAAACTTGAGAGGAATATACAAAAATTCTAGTGAACACTTTATAGATCATGCATCATGAAATTAAGGCAAGGAATTTCAACATGATTATGTTTTATGTATACTTAGAAATGGCTGACATCACAAGATGGTCTGCATCTAGGCCCTCAGATGAATAGCAATAACAGTCTGTACAATAATAATATGATTATTGTGGGATGATGTCACTTATGTCAATTTATACCTAAAAAATGTAACTATTAAATTTCGATGTTCCTGCTGCATGATATAAAAAGGGGGTCAGTAGTGTATTTTAGAAAAAAAATTGATAATGTTTTTTAACAGGAGCAAGGTGTAGACTGTATTTGTATAAAAATTATAATTTTTCACTAAAATACACATTATATATATGTTGGACTATATATTTTTGACGTACCATCAGACCCCAAGGGAACCACATTCTCCTCCATCACACATATAACATCCAGATCTGTAAAACCTAATATGTTGTGTACACATTAAAATCTAATATTTCAAACATGTGTTACTGGTGCTCAAGTACACACAATAATGTGGTATTAAAGAGATACTGAACCAAATTATTGTATTTCATTATTCAGATAGAGCATGCAATTCAAGTAAATATATAATTTTCGAGTAATAATTTTTAAATGTACTTATTATTGGTGAAATCAGGAAGACAGAACATTTAATGCTAATCATGTGTGTATTGCTTGATGATTGTTGTCTAAATGTATACAAAAATCACCATGTGCTATCCAGGTTCTGAAACACAAAAGTGTAGACTAAGAAGCTTTGAGATTTTACAATTAAAATACTAAAATACATATATATTATTAGAGGAGTACATCATAATGTTTATTCAAATTAAATGCTCCATCATAATCATGATCATCAAATATTTTGGTATGATACCTTTAATGATGTATGAATGAGTAAATGGACTTACCATCATCCTGCTCAGGCAGGTTTGGATTGGTGCTGGATCCCTCAGGGATTGTCAAACTAACTTCAACTATTAATGATATAAATATAAATTATGTAACACAATTTTTACATATGCTTTAAAAATACATATTTTGCATTGAAAAAATATTTTTTATTAAACAAGTCTAAATTGAATTAATCGAAATGTGAAGAATAGATCACTAATATGAAATTTTTTTTTAATATTTCATTACGGTGATAGAGTAGAAAATTATGTCTTTCACAGATGTACTATTTTTTAAAAGATTATACTGTACGTCCGATTCTTATAATATTCATCTATCGAACATTTCAAAATATAGATTTGTCCCTGTTTCCTAATCAATCCAGACAGACAATTAACACTTTGAACACTTTTCATTCTCTTGCTATATTAATTATAAGATTAAAGAATATAAGCATTTGAGATGTGTCATTTTATATTCAGCGCCTGTGTACCAATTTAGGATTGTTGTCTAAATGTAGCCAACAACTGTCAAGCAATACCCATGTGCTGAATCAAAAATGGCCCAGCCCCTAATATTACATTCAAATAAAGATAGCAGGATTATGAAGAATATCTTAGAATACGAGTAAATTCAGATTTTGCTTAATATGGAATTATATGTCCGAATAATGAATTTTTCATTTCAAATACACTTTACATTTAATTTTAGGATCCATGTTCATATAGATTAATGTGAATGTATTAGGCAATGTTATGTACAAATGTGTAAGCCAATAGTGAAGTATAATGAGACATACCAGACTGGGGAAAACCCGAGGTTGAGGGTCCAGCACCAACATCCATATCTGTAAAATATTAAATCAAGATTGGATCTCATTAGTAGAAATCATAACTTTGACATGATCAATCAGACATATTTTTTAATTTTGACAAAGTAAAACATATTCTTCTCTCTGAGTTCATTGTTTTGTAAAATGTATGTATAAATGAGCAGAGATGAGTCCCTAGTTTGTATTTGCCATAAAGTGTTAACGTAATAACAACTATTATGAAAATGGTACATATGTTTCTGAATGATTTATAATTTCTTTTAAATTCAAGGTTTTAAAACTCAGTTTGATCCATTTATCAAGGCACTAACAAACTAGATGGTTGAATCAATGACCCCATGGCCAGTGAATCAAATAATAAAATCTTTTTATTCCAATCCTTATTTTGATTTATATATTTAACTTGAAAAATATTTAGATTTAATTTTTATTTTTGTATTTATGTTGCTATCATGAGTTTTATCATAATCCTAAGTAGTCTCACATGTTATTTTCTTATAATATGAAGTGTGCCTCTTTTGCTAAAGGGACATTTTATTCAGAATCCAATCTTCATTAATTACATCGGGAATGCAATTGTTACAATATCGAAACTTCACTTATAACATCAAATTGTGTTTGTTCTCTTGGTATTATTTGTTTAAATCTAAAATTAATTCTGGTCATACGCAATTATCAATATCCTTGAAATGGCAAGATTAGTTAAATGTATTTTGCAGTTTTAAAAATCTAGAGGGCGTAAGTTCATGTGTGCCATTCAGATAACATTGGGACCATGCCCATGGATTTATAAGGATTTACAAGGAAGAGGGCACTGATTGGCTAAATGCAAGCCTGTCAAAAATAAATTAATGAGGGGTCAGTATGCAATGGCTTAGATACAAGCTAATCACAGAGTTTAAAATTATTTTATAATAAATGTTATTTTATCAATCAAAATGGATTTAGAAATAAAGGGATCATGTTTATTTAATTAAAAAATAATTTCTGTTGTTGACTGTCCCTGTGAGTCATTTTATGTATTCTTGCATTGATATCAATTGTTACACATTTATCTGTCATTATTTAACTTCAGATTCATAGTATAGATAATTGTATTTTTAATCTTTAAACTCATGATACTGTATTTTTAACATTTATACAAATTAATGTATACATTTGACCAACATGTCTAAAGTAATGTCACTGTAACAGCAAACTCATGTTCACGCATCTGTGCAATTATTCGATGAGCATTGCACAATAATTGAAAGTGTAATTGCGTATCCGTGATTATTCATTTCTTTGGATCTAGTAGTGTGATTATAGTTTAGATCAGTTTTTAATATATTAACAATTGTGTTTATAACGATATTCTAATATAATTGTTTTGAATATTTAATGATGCTAAATAATATTTTAAAGTTATGTAGTAATCGATATGCAATTGATAAAATGGCGGAGGATAAGGAGTTCACAGATGCGCACTTCCGTTTAATCTCTGTGACTCATATTCATCATTGCACAATAAATAGCATTCTTCCTATATGATGTTTGAGGAATCTAAATTCATATGCATATCCTCCTAGTTAACGTCTGTTGTCAAACAGGCTTTAGAGAACTGACAAAAATGGCTATGTGTAATGGACTTTTATATGGGGAAGTAAACATGAGATACACCATGGGACATGGTATCTGTACATCTAATTAGATAAAATAATGATATTTTGTTAGCATGTCTGTGAGGCCATACTGACTCAAGACATGTTTGTGTGATGAACTCTGATTGGCCGTTATGTAATGGTTCATGGATTCATATCTTTGTACCTTACATACACATACCTCCTAGGGGTGCTATGACTACATTTGGCATGTAGACTTTTCTTTAGAATTTATTGGAATGTAATGTGTATGTGACACATATATAATATAAGGCATACGTAAAATATTAAGCTATTTTGTTTACATTTGACAGTTGAAATATATTTTATTTCATATTCAGAAAGTAAATATTATCCAGTCACATTAGTTAATATTTATTGAAACATTTCAAAGTTTAATATTGATAAATAGATGTGTAACATTGTTCAATGTATTTTTAACTCTGTTGATAATTTTTTAGAATCCAGAATGTTAATATTGTATGCATTCTTTTGTTATTAAATAAACATCAGGACTCAATGTCAAGTATTGACACTGCTTCTTTTTTTAATTTATTTACAATCCCAACAAGGCACATTGATTGTGTGCTAAGTGACAGTGTGTGAAATTATGTTTAACTTTTCAGAAATGTGAATCTTGTGTTGAAAGATATGTTTACCACGCTCTATGTCACTAATGGTGAAATGCGTTATTTGTATTTAAAATAGACGTTACTTTTATAAATTAAAGGGACATTTTTTTTTAAAATAAATGTTGTAATTATTTACCAAAAATCAAATAGAGCATGTATTTCTATTAAATATTCACATATACTTAATTCTAAATTTAATTCTCATGGTGTATTTTATTTTAAGGAGCAGCTATGCAATACTGTGAAGTATCTGAAGACATCTGGCTAACCATTGCAACTATGCATAGTTGGCCACAAACAAATAAGCAGATAGCTCCCAGTAATGCTTTGCTGCTCATGAGCCGATGTAGATCAGTTTTTCAACTTAGGATACCAAGAGAATGAACCAAATGTGATTATCGAAGGTAAATGTTTGTTTTATTAAAATTTGCTCTGTCGGAATCATGGAAGATTACATTTGGGTTGCATGTCCCTTTCACTACAAATGAATTAGAAATCACAAGCTATTAACAACAACAACTAAATAGTTAACATATTTACTTTTAGAAAATTGTTCTTATTATTGATGAGTGCATGTAATACACACTATTCTAAAAGTAAATATGCAATGGTAATGTTTTAACAAAATAAGATTTAGATGCAGTCATGTCTAAATCTAAGAATACATTTAATAATACATTTAATAACCTAAGTGGGATAGTAGGTCTAAAATAATACTACAATAATCTAAAGCATTGCTATAAAATGGTGATAGCGCTGATGATAACTAAATTTCCTATACAAATATAATTAAACAATAATTTACAGCAGAAATAGTGAGAAACAATATTAACAATTTGGCATATGGCCAACTGGATAGCATGTGCCGGCACCACACTAAAGTTGAAATATCATTAAAAACTCATTTAAATATGACTGTTAACCAATATAGAAAGAATATGTTATCACAAATGAGCTGGGAATTCAAATGAATCCAATATCGATGTAGATAACAATTCTTATACCAATATGTCCCAAAGAAGCCAGTTAATAAAAAGTCCCGATAAAAAGTAAAATATTAAAAAATCCTTATATAGATCCTTTTTAATAAAAAGTCCAGATAAAAAGTCAAATATTAAAAAATCCTTATAAAGATCCTTTTTTATGATATTTTGTTAATTCAGTAACAAGCACCTGGATGGAATACAAGCTACACTATAAAAGACCCCCTAACAGAGTCTGAGGTTGGAACAGATATGGAAGAAATATAGGAGCACCAAAAGGCTAAAGTATTCACAGGTTAGAGACAATGGATCACCTTAAATCCCTATATTAGGATTATTCATATATTCTGTCAGCTTCCAGGCAGATAAAACCAGAGATATGAGACAAAGTATTTTAGAGAGTTATCTCCTATTTATTAAAATGAGATGTCTATATTGCTAAACAATGTGTAAAGTTTTAAGAAGTATAGAAGTTATAGAAATTATAAAAATTACAAAGAGTCATCAAAGGGTAGCTAACTTTGATACAATCAAGACGCAGTCCCAAATGGGCATAAATATGGGAGGAAATACTTTTACAGGTATTATTCCCCAAATAAATATTTATACAAATTGGTAAAACTAAGTGATAAAAAATAAAAATGTAAAATTAGAGATCACTAATGTGATGTGTATTTGATACATTGTAATCTTGTGCACGAAATCAACATGAAAAATAAAAATAAATGTGAAAAATGTATCAATAATCTATAACATTGTTATAAAATGGTGATAGCGCTGATGATAACTAAATTTCCTATACAAATATAATTAAACAATAATTTACAGCAGAAATGGTGAAAAACAATATTAACAATTTGGCATATGGCCAACTGGATAGCATGTGCCGGCACCACACTAAAGTTGAAATTTCATTAAAAACTCATTTAAATATGACTGTTAACCAATATAGAATGAATATGTTATCACAAACGAGCTGGGAATTCAAATGAATCCAATATCGATGTAGATAACAATTCTTATACCAATATGTCCCAAAGAAGCCAGTGAATAAAAAGTCCAGATAAAAAGTCAAATATTAAAAAATCCTTATATAGATCCTTTTTAATGATAACGGTGATGATGATATCCTATTTGTGAAATATAAATCCTATGTCCATATGTATATCCATATGCAAATGGTTCGATGTTCACATATTTTAGGTACCTAAAAAAGAAGAAAAAGCCGGGATATACAAATTGCGTGAGCAGGGTGGGTTTTATCAGTATACAACTCACCCAAACTCACGATCCTGGATTGGTAATAGCCTCACAAATCCTGTAGGAATAAGTCTACGCGTTTCAGCCCTGTAAAAGGGCCTTTCTCAAGACATAATGAGGCTATTTACATTGTTACTATTTAAAGGATACTTGCCCAATGAATATCGAGATAACACACCTTGATTTTGGCGCCCGGCTATTAGGAATCGGACAATCTCGCGGCTCCTTATTTCATCACTTCCGGTTGCGTTAGGCCCAACGGCATATCCGGTAGGTGTGTAACTCCTGATAATATCTTACAGGAGCCATATTGAATAAGGGCAATAAGGGCAATTGTTAGTTGTGAGGGTTTACAAAAAAATTAAAAATTATGTGTATATTCCCTCATTATTTATAACTATTCATGCATAGATGGTTGCAATCCAACCAGACTATAATTTTGCTTAAAATGAGACAGTTCTATTATGAAGATACCTCTTAATAAGTCAATTGAAGAGATGTAACTGCAGAAGGATTTTAGGCTGGTTATCATCCAGGATATACAATATATTGCACGTTGTTTCGAAGTTAAAAATATAATTTCAAAAATATATATAAAAGGAGTGGTAAAATTTAAATAAAATTACATTTTTATTGGGAATACACATTAATACCAAGCATAAAAATAAAATTTTATTATATTAAAAGTATACATCAAGAATAAATATATATATATATATATATATATATATATTGGGGATATACATTTAATACCAAAATTTAAAAGAACACCACGAATAAAGGACTTAAATAAAATATATTAATTAGAAAGTACCATCTTATACCTAATATAAACCTCCTCTTGGATTATCTAATGAATCAGCAATGTGGAACATTAGGGTAGGTGGAGATTGGATGATATATCTGACTGGATTAATATATGATCTAAAGGTTTGAGGGCTAGTATGATAATACATGCTCTATCACCTAAAGGTCCCTAAATTTTCTATTAGAAAAGGTGCACTATCTCAAAGTTTGCATTAAGACATTTGGGATAGATACAATCTAAATTGAAAATCCATTTCGATTCTATCCTAAGTAATCTTTGTTCCATGCCCCCCCTCCAATCTTTAAATAGTTTGCTGATCCCCATATATTTAAAACTTTGATCACTACCACCATGTACTTCTTTAAAATGTTTGTATATAGCTAAATCCACTTTCTTCCACTTAATCTGTAATAGATGTTTTTGTATCCTGTCTTTGAGCTGTCTTGTGGTTTTGGCCACACCCACATTCTATGAGGTAAATAACATATTTGTCAGAGCATCTAATGGTTTGTTTAGTTTTAAATTTCTCATTAGAAATCTTAGACTGGAACTTACCAGTCTTTATCCCAATACACCCAAATGGTTAATATTTTTCTTATCACTTGGAACACTGGGAGCTAGGATGGATTTAAGATTGTTCACTTTTCTATAGATAAACTGTGGTTGGGCTGTCAAATGTTCTCCTATGATATCATCATTCTTTAGAAGATGCCAGTGTCGCTTTTTGATATTTTCAACTGTTCTCTTCTTTTCACTATATTGGGTGATGAATGGCACTTTAAGGTTAGCCTTATTGTCTATGGGTGTTTTGGATTTATAAGCCAAAAGTGTGTCTCTGTTTATATTGTTTACCTCGCTAATAGTTTGGTCATTGAGGGTTCCATTGTAACCTCTCTCAAGCAATCTTTCTTTTAATATTAGAGATCGTTCTTGCCACATCTCATTACTGGAGCAGTTGTTTTTTATCCTCAAAAATTGTCCTTTTGGGATATTGGAGATCCATTTGTTGTGGTGGCAGCTGGTCTGGTGAATGTAATTATTACAGTCTACCTCCTTAAAAAATGTTGATGTCTCTATTCTCCCATTTTTCACACAGATATCCAGATCCAAAAAATGTATATGTTCTTTACTGATCTGGTGAGTGAACTTAAGATTTATCTCATTCAAGTTCATGACTTCTAATGTATGTGATAGGTCTTCAGGAGTGCCTTTCTAAACCACAAATCGATCATCTATATATCTCTTATAGAGGACCAGGTCAGTGCTAGCTGGGCACGACTCCCAGAGTAGGGACTCCCATCTGCCCATATATAGGTTGGCATAGCTAGGCGCAAACCTGATCCCCAAAGCTGTTCCACATATTTGACGATAGTACTTTCCTTCACCATTAAAATAATTGTGTCTCAGTATATAATCAATACCCTCCAGTATAAATGTCGTCTGTGCTTGTGGCATATTGTTATCTTTATTTAGATAATATTCTACAGATTTGAGACCTTCTTTGTGTGGAATGCAGGTATAAAGTGATGTCACATCACTAGTAATCATGATGTAATCATCACTCATTCCATATTATTTAGAATATTTAGGACTTCAGTCAAATCTCTAAGGAAAGAAGGTAGGGATCTCACATATATCTGTAAATTCGTATCAATATCCAGATAGATTACTGGATAAAGAACCTATACCCAATATGATTGGCTTCCCTGGTGGGTTTTCCAATCTTTTGTGGATTTTAGGTAGGTAATAGAACACCGGTATTTTGGGGTGTTTGTTTGTTAAATAATTGAATTCTTTGTCTTTAATAATACCCATATAATTCGCCTCTATTAGCATGTCATCAAGTGATCTCTTATATTCATCTGTGGGATTTGTTCTCAAGAGTTCATAGGTCTCTTTGTCTCCTAGAATTCTATTTGACTCTAGAGAATAGTCTTCTTTGTTGAGAATCACTATACCACCGCCTTTGTCGGCTGGTTTAATGACAATATTCTTATTATATTAAAATTTAGTAATCATTTCTACTTGTTTTCTACTGAGATTCTTTTTATGAAAATTAACTGATTTCAATTTCTTGATATCGTTACAAACCATCGTTTCAAATGTTTCGATGGCTGGACCTTTACAATAGGTTGGATAGAAATGGGATTTGGGCGTCAGATCTGTGTGTATGTATTTTTCTCCATTGGCAATGGTATTAACTCCAGAGTTAATATCATTGCCAATGGAGAACATTTACATACACACAGATCTGTGGCCCAAATCCCGTTTCTGATATTATATGTAATAAATATACCTTTTAGTCACACTTAGCCTCCATCAGTTGGCGCCTGGGAATCCCAACCTATATATGGGCAGATGGGAGTCCCTATTCGGGCAGTCGTGCCCAGCTAGCACCGACCTGGTCCTCTATAAGAGATATATAGATGATCTATTTATGGTTTGGAAAGGCACTCCTGAAGGCCTATCACATACATTAGAAGTCATGAACTTGAATGAGATAAATCTTAAGTTCACTCACCAGATCAGTAAAGAACATATACATTTTTTGGATCTGGATATCTGTGTGAAAAATGGGAGAATAGAGACATCAACATTTTTTAAGGAGGTAGACTGTAATAATTACATCCACCAGACCAGCTGCCACCACAACAAATGTATCTCCAATATCCCAAAAGGACAATTTTTTGAGGATAAAAAAAAAAACTACTCCAGTAATGAGATGTGGCAAGAACAATCTCTAATATTAAAAGAAAGATTCCTTGAGAGAGGTTACAATGGAACCCTCATTGACCAAACTATTAGCGAGGTAAACAATATAAACAGAGACACACTTTTGGCTTATAAATCCAAAACACCCATAGACAATAAGGCTAACCTTAAAGTGCCATTCATCACCCAATATAGTGAAAAGAAGAGAACAGTTGAAAATATCATAAAGCGACACTGGCATCTTCTAAAGAATGATGATATTATAGGAGAACATTTGACAGCCCAACCACAGTTTATCTTATCTATAGAAAAGCGAACAATCTTAAATCCATCCTAGCTCCCAGTGTTCCAAGTGATAAGAAAAATATTAACCATTTGGGTGTATTAGGCAATAAATTAGAAGGTTTTTTTCTGTGTTATCATTGCAAAGTCTGTAAACATGGGATAAAGACTGGTAAGTTCCAGTCTAAGATTTCTAAGATTTCTAAGATAATGAGGAATTTAAAATTAAACAAACCATTAGATGTTCTGACAAATATGTTATTTACCTCATAGAATGTGGGTGTGGCCTACAGTACATAGGACAAACCACAAGACAGCTCAAAGGCAGGATACGAGAGCATCTATTACAGACTAAATGGAAGAAAGTGGATTTACCTATATACAAACATTTTAAAGAAGTACATGGTGGTTGTGACCAAAGTTTTAAAGATATGGGGATCAGCAAACTATTTAAAGATTGGAGGGGGGGGGGGGACATGGAACAAAGATTACTTAGGACAGAATAAAAATGGATTTTCAATTTGGATTGTGTCTATGCCAAAGGACTTAATGCGAACTTTGAGATAGTGCACCTTTTCTAATAGAAAATTTAGGGACCTTTAGGTGATAGAGCATGTATTATCATTCTAGCCCTCAAACCTTTAGATCATATATTAATCCAGTCAGATATATCATCCAATCTCCACCTACCCCAATATTCCACATTGCTGATTCATTAGATAATCCAAGAGGAGGTTCATATTAGGTATAAGATGGTACTTTCTTATACATATATTTTATTTAAGTCCTTTATTTGTGGTGTCCTTTTAAATTTTGGTATTAAATGTATATTCCCAATATATTTATATTTTTATTCTTGATGTATACTTTTAATATAATAAAATTTTATTTTTATTCTTGGTATTAAGTGTGCATTCCCAATATAAATTTAATTTTATTTCAATTTTACCACTCCTTTTATACATATTTTTGAAATTATATTTTTAACTTCTAAACAGCGTGCAATATATTGTATATCCTGGATAATAATCAGCCTAAAATCCTTTTGCTGTTACATCTCTTCAATTGACTTATTAAGAGGTATCTTTATAATAGAACTGTCTCATTTTAAGAAAAAGTATAGTCTGGTTGGATTGCAACCATTTATGCATGAATAGTTATAAATGATGAGGGAATATACACATAACTTTTCATTTTTTTGTAAACCCTCACAACTAACAGTTGCCCTTATTCAATATGGCTCCCGTAAGATATTATCTGGAGTTACACACCTACCGGATATGACGTTGGGCCTAACGCAACCGGAAGTGATGAAATAAGGAGCCGCGAGATCGTCCGCTTCCTAATAGCCGGGCGCCAAAATCAAGGTATGTTATTTCGATATTCATTGGGCAAGTATCCTTTAAATAGTGTCATGATCCGGTGTACATACGCTCAGGACACAGACCCTCGGGGCAGTGGTAGGGATTTGAAGACACCGACCCCTGACCCGGGGAAGAGTATCCTGGACGTGGATAGATGATATTCTGTGATTCATAGTTGCTAGAAGTTATTGTAGAATAAATGGAGAGTGCAACATTTGTATACAATATATTCTGGAGTTCACTGTGACATAGTTAGTTAATAGAAGTAACTGCAGGATTCCATGAGAGAAAAATATAGCAAAGTGGAATGTTCAGGCTTCAGAGTAATCTGGTAAAAGAATGACACTTAGATGCAAACTAAGGATTGTTGCAGGTTCACAGTACATAATATTATATAAAGCTGTATGTCAGAGTTAAAGCACAGCTGCACAGGTACTTAGACAAGCTGCAAGTTTAGGCATTAATTACTGTTTGTGCATTTAGATGCAAACTTGGTATGTTGCAGGTTCACAGTACATATTATTATAAAGAGCTGTATGTCAGTAATTAGCAGAGCAGCACAGGTGAAAGTTAAGTTTAAGGCATCAATTACTGTTTGAACATATATTGGAGAATCACAGGAAAGCTTTTAATTGAACACATAGATGCAGAGTTCAGAATATGTTAACATATTTGCAGCAGGATATTTCAGCAATGACAACTTGTAGCAGAGAAATAGTTATAAAGTTCTGAGTAAGATGCTGTTGTAATTAGAGAGTGATGGTAAGCAAAAGCATAGTTGAATTATAATAAAGTTCAGAGATTGTTAAGTAACTGTGTCCAGGAAACAGAATGGAGATATTTTTGATACTTGTGGTTTGATGATATTTTGCATAGGTAATAGAAAATGCTGTATCTTGGAATAGCTGGTAAGTTCATGCAGGAAACAGTCACAGACCTCTGTTCAGGATCACACTTCAATGTTAATGCAAGGCACATTAGACCTGAGAAGGCTTAAAAAGAGGCTGAGGTAATCAGGTGCATGAATGATTAATCAGGCAGGCAGGCAAGCTGAATGTGAATACTGCCCAAATGCAGCAGTCAGAGAAGGATTTCTTAAAGGGATAGTGACATTAGGCTGAGATATGTTACAGATTCCCCTCCTTAAAGGCGACCTCCGGGCGCCCAATCCAATCCAAAAGGAGAGAGAACAAAATTGATATGGAGAATCGGTAGTAGGTGTACGGAGGTAGTGAGTCCAATCGGAAATCAAGAAAGGAGGTTTGGAGATCTCTTGAAAAAGTTGAATGACGAAGTAAAGGCCATGTAATTCAGGTATCAAAATATCTTGACAATGATGAGAGCAAAACTTGAAGTCAACTTTTTTGTAGTCATCGTGAGAATGCATGAACGTAACATACAATGAGCTTCCTACCACACAATCATCCTAAGGGTAGACAGGTGGATGTTCTTCATGATAGATGACCATGTACATAGCCAATGAAAAGGCAGCCAGTCCTAGAGATATGAATAGGCTTTCCTCAGCTTCAGAAATAGAGATGCAGCATTCTGGATTGATAACCAGATTAACCACCTTTGGGTCAGAGATTTGAGTATCCTCAGAATTAACCTCTTGGCTGAGGATTAGATATACTCCAAAAGAAAAAGCTATAGCCACTTCTAATGCAATAGCAGGGCTTTCTTCAAAATAGGAGATAGGAGTGTAGAGTGCAAGATTTGCCCAGTTCTTGCCATCTTCTAATTCAAAATGAAATGTCTCCTTACTGGATTCAGAATCAAAAGTGTTCTCACTAAGAATAGGTATATGAATGTCCACACCAGGGCAAGGTTCAGGAATACCCACATCTGGGCAAGGTTCAGTCATATCCTCAGTAGGATCAGGTGAAGGAATGCCCATGCCAGGGCAATGTTCAGAAGTGCCCACATCTGGGCAAGGTTCAGGAATATCCTTAGTAGGATCGGGTGAAGGAATGCCCATGCCAGGGCAATGTTCAGAAGTACCCACATCTGGGCAAGGTTCAATCATATCCTCAGTAGGATCGGGTGAAGGAATGCCCATGCCATACTCTCTTCTGAGCAGAGGGCAAGGCTTTCTTCAGGGTTCATAAACGAAGAATTAACAAGACCCACTTTAGAGCCAAGAACCATACTCGCTTCTGAGTAGAGGGCATGGCTATCTTCAGGATCAAGTATTATTACACCCATTTCTGGGTTAAACAAAGGAATACCCATACCAGGGTCAAAAACAGGAGAGTCCACCTTGATGTCAGGTTTAGTAGTATAATCATGGAAAACAGGAACAGGAATGGGCACAGGGGAATCTTCTTGAAGAACTTTTGTACAAGTTTCAGGTTCAAGAATGTCCACTTGCGAACTTGGTTCAAAGTTGTCCTCACAGGATTGAGTATCAGGAATTCCTGTACAGGAAACTGATGTAGTAGAAAATGTAGGTTGATGCAAAGTATCTCCCAAGGGAAACAATTTCTTAGATGCAATAAAAGAAGAATTTTGAGAAGGTGAAGTGTACTGAAATATGCCACACTCAGGTAGATGCGGAGGAATTGTGACACAAGATTCTGACTGAGAAGTTATCTGGAGTTCAGCAGGCATGCTTATTTGAGTTTGAATATCAGAGCTAAATTCTCCAGGGATTATCTCTGGTAAACTGAAAGGTTGTATATCTGGAACAGAATTATCTTTTGCTTCTAGCACAGGGTTTACAGGTATTGAGGCAGCATGAGAGGGATGCAAGAAATCAATAGTTGGAAACAGTTTTTGTAGTTGTTGTAGAGTCTGAGAAGAGATACCATTAGATGCTTTAAGAAGAGACTGATAATGACTATAGACATCATCCAGCTCGGTGTTGACAGTGTCAGGAGGCAAGAGAGGGTCTGGTACAACAGAATCTAAAACAGGGGAATCAGGCTGAGTTTCCTCTTTGCACTTCTGATTTTCTGTGGGCAGAAGGATTTTCTTCTTCTTCTTCTTCTTCTTAGAGAGCTTAGATTTCTTCCCAGTATGAGGCTTCTTAGGTTGCTGCCATTGTGGCTTGTAGTAAGGTTGAGAACTGAAATCCTCTTCATCACTGGATGCATAATTCTGATGTAATAAATCAGCATAGTAGTTGAGAGAACTTTTTCTCCAAACAGCGGTCTGTAAACCAGATGTTTTTTCTTCCGGCTCTGAATCTGTCCAATCTAATGAATCCAAGGGAGTATCAGAATTAGGAAGATCAGTATTTCCATGAGAGGTTTCTTGATGGGAGCTGTCTGTTTCATAAATATAACAACCAAGCATGTCATTATAAACAATAGATTGAGATTTTGTCTGAGTCTGTGGCAAATTAAAGTTGCGCTCATACCAGTTTAATGCCAATTCAGCTGGATCTGTGAATTCATCCTCCTTGTTGACATATTCAGACTCAGAATCAGTATCATCAGGATAGGAATCACAAACAGGAGGAGTAGATGGTATTCTGGAACAGTAGTCCTGTCTCTTTAAATCTTTAAAGGTCTGAATTTTTTCTGCTGAATCTATGAATGCATCCTCTTCAGTTACATAGTCAGACTCAGAATCAGTTTCACCAAAATGGAAATCACGAACATGAGGAACAGAGGAAATTCTGGAAAAGTGGTTCTGTCTCTTTAAATCTTTAAAAATCTGATTTTTTTCTGCTGAAGCTATGGTTAACTCCTCTTCATTTTCATAGTCAGATTCAGGATCAGTTTCACCAAAATGGTAACCACGAACATGAGTAGAGGATTGTCTAGAATGGGAGTACTGTGTCTTTAAATTTTTTAAAGTTTGAAAATCTTCTGTTTTTCCTTTAGGGATTGCTTGGGTCTGAGTTATGTTGTAATTTTTTATTTTCCTTTGAGGGTCGGTGCATCCACTACCACTGCGGATCCCTTTTTTAGGCATTAACATTCTGTCATGATCCGGAGTACATACGCTCAGGACACAGACCCTCGGGGCAGTGGTAGGGATTTGAAGACACCGACCCTGACCCGGGGAAGAGTATCCTGGACATGGATAGATGATATTCTGTGATTCATAGTTGCTAGAAGTTATTGTAGAATAAATGGAGAGTGCAACATTTGTATACAATATATTCTGAGTTCACTGTGACATAGTTAGTTAATAGAAGTAACTGCAGGATTCAATGAGAGAAAAATATAGCAAAGTGGAATGTTCAGGCTTCAGAGTAATCTGGTAAAAGAATGACACTTAGATGCAAACTAAGGATTGTTGCAGGTTCACAGTACATAATATTATATAAAGCTGTATGTCAGAGTTAAAGCACAGCTGCACAGGTACTTAGACAAGCTGCAAGTTTAGGCATTAATTACTGTTTGTGCATTTAGATGCAAACTTGGTTTGTTGCAGGTTCACAGTACATATTATTATAAAGAGCTGTATGTCAGTAATTAGCAGAGCAGCACAGGTGAAAGTTAAGTTTAAGGCATCAATTACTGTTTGAACATATATTGGAGAATCACAGGAAAGCTTTTAATTGAACACATAGATGCAGAGTTCAGAATATGTTAACATATTTGCAGCAGGATATTTCAGCAATGACAACTTGTAGCAGAGAAATAGTTATAAAGTTCTGAGTAAGATGCTGTTGTAATTAGAGAGTGATGGTAAGCAAAAGCATAGTTGAATTATAATAAAGTTCAGAGATTGTTAAGTAACTGTGTCCAGGAAACAGAATGGAGATATTTTTGATACTTGCGGTTTGATGATATTTTGCATAGGTAATAGAAAATGCTGTATCTTGGAATAGCTGGTAAGTTCATGCAGGAAACAGTCACAGACCTCTGTTCAGGATCACACTTCAATGTTAATGCAAGGCACATTAGACCTGAGAAGGCTTAAAAAGAGGCTGAGGTAATCAGGTGCATGAATGATTAATCAGGCAGGCAGGCAAGCTGAATGTGAATACTGCCCAAATGCAGCAGTCAGAGAAGGATTTCTTAAAGGGATAGTGACATTAGGCTGAGATATGTTACAAATAGTAACAATGTAAATAGCCTCATTATGTCTTGAGAAAGGCCCTTTACAGGGCTGAAACGCGTAGACTTATTCCTACAGGATTTGTGAGGCTATTACCAATCCAGGATTGTGAGTTTGGGTGAGTTGTATACTGATAGAACCCACCCTGCTCACGCAATTTGTATATCACTGCTTTTTCTTTTTTTTTATCTGAACTTCGAACCATTTGCATATGGATATACATATGGACATAGGATTTATATTTAACAAATAAGATATCATCATCACCGTTATCATCAAAAAGGATCTATATAAGGATTTTTTAATATTTGACTTTTCATCTGGACTTTTTATTAACTGTCTTCTTTGGGACATATTGGTATAATAATTTTTTGAATTCCCAGCTCGTTTGTGATAACATATTCTTTCTATATTGGTTAACCATCATATTTAAATGAGTTTTAAATGAAATTTCAACTTTAATGTGGTGCCGGCACATGCTATCCAGTTGGCCATATGCTAAATTGTTAATATTGTTTCTCACCATTTCTGCTGTAAATTATTGTTTAATTAAATTTGCATAGAAACTTTAGTTTTCATCAGTGCTATCACCATTTTATAACAATGTTATAGATTATTGTGGTATTATTTTAGACCTACTACCACACTTAGGTTATTTTTGCTATCATATGCTTTGCCCTTCTTAGTATCATAGATAAATTACGTTATCTTCATTGGCACATAAAGTTATTATCTCACTAGGACTTTATTATTAACATTATTAACATTTCTCACACAACTATATTGGATTTATAATCCAATGATAGTTTTTTTTCACATTTATTTTTATTTTTCACATTGTTTTCATACACAAGATTACATTGTATCAAATACACATCACATTAGTGATCTCTAATTTTTCATTTTTATCACTTAGTTTTACCAATTTGTATAAATATTTATTTGGGGAATAATACCTGTAAAAGTATTTCCTCCCATATTTATGCCCATTTGGGACTGCGTCTTGATTGTATCAAAGTTAGCTACCCTTTGATGACTCTTTGTAATTTTTATAATTTCTATAACTTCTATACTTCTTAAAACTTTACACATTGTTTAGCAATATAGACATCTCATTTTAATAAATAGGAGATAACTCTCTAAAATACTTTATTGTCTCATATCTCTGGTTTTATCTGTCTGGAAGCTGACAGAATATATGAATAATCCTAATATAGGGATTTAAGGTGATCCATTGTCTCTAACCTGTGAATACTTTAGCCTTTTGGCACTCCTATATTTCTTCCATAACACACACACACACACACACACACACACACATATATATATATATATATATATATATATATATATACATATATACAAGTATGTGCAAAGATATATGTACAAATTCTAGCATTAATAATCATTTATAAAAAAACATGATAAAAGCATATCATGACTTCTAGAAATACAAATACACATTAATTGATGTGAAAGTATCATATAACAGATTTTTTTTTGTATAACAAATAAATATAAAAATTACTTTCTATGAGATATTGTCTTTTGAGGTATAGATCTATCTATTTCTTGGACATTAACAGATGAAAAATAAAAGATTAGCTTTAGAGAAATGTGCTTGTTCATGAACAGTAATGAAATGGTGTAAATAAAGTTGGGAAAAACTGTTAGTTAACAACAGTCCGATGCTCATTGCACCGTACTTGACGTGCATGGTTTTGACGTTTTTTTTTATAAATAAGGGGATCATATGTGGATCCACGTCAGAGATGTCTGGCGAGCGTATTGACACCGGCGAATGCACTGAGATTGACACTTTGATAAATATGCCCCATTGTGTACACTTACCATGTGAAGGTGCCTTTAGATGTTGTAGAAGTCAACACAGTTGATAGACAATGACACAGACATGATCACATCGGTATTCTTCACTTTCAGTCTGTAGATTAAGTAAATATCCCTAATAGAAAATAAAGTGTAAATCAAATATCTAAAAGTGGTACATAGTTCTGCATCCCTCCCCCTAACACTAACTATTTCTTAATATTTCTTAGCAATAGCTTAATAAGCATATGTAGCCTCTTTTGTGTTATGTTATTATAACAATTAAGTGTGAAGCTAAGTCACATACATTGTGCATACTCAACCTCTAATGTATGACTTTGTCAATTTGATGTGCTTCAGAGTATCCCTTTATCTGTTATCTGTCACATTCATCCCTTTCAGACTATCTAAAATCTAATAATGTCTAAAATGAATACATAAAAACTAATTGTGTGGCATATGATGGATCAATGGCCCAAATCCCCCCCCCCCCAGTCTTGTTCCATACATTGTGTATACTTACCATCTGATGTTGTCTTTAAAAATCAGGTGGAAAGTCATAACAGAAGCCAATGCCAGAGACATATGATGTATAATTTACCTATGATTATAAACTATATTTTAGATTTTGATATAGTAATTTCTTGAACAATCCTAACATGTTCACACAATTCTACTTTCATTTTACTAAAAGTGTCACATTTTCGCAATGCTCCTATATAAATTATAGTATTTACCTTCTGAAGTGGTTGTTAATGATGTTGTCTCTGACATTGACTGGAATGGCCTCTCTATGACTTTGTCGTCCTCCTCATCTCTTTGGAGGGCTAGGGGCCTGTTGAGCTATGTTATGAAAGTCACTGCAGACTATAGTGTTCTTTGCCACCTTCCTAGGGCTGTATTGGAGGACTCCTCCAGACCTATACAGACATCAAAAGCGCATTTTGAGGAGCCCAACATGCGTTCAGCTACAACCCTAGTTCGCCTGTGCACCTGATTATAGCACTCCTGTGCCTCGTCGGTGGGGTTACGTAGAGGCGCAATGAGCCAATTCCAGCTTATGTAACCCGAATCACCTATAAATAATTAACATTACGGAATGTCAATATTATAAATATATGATAAATAATAAGATGAAAAAATACATTTAAAGAAAGAAAAAGAAAATTATACAATGCATTTGTGTATACAAAAATCGCATAAACTACATGAAATTAAAATGAGGGTTAAACGTTTACATAACCTAGCTAAAATTTCTATATGTAATAAACTTTAATTGCTCTGCTAGTGAATTTATTGATTTTACAGAGTCTTTCAAACTGCTAAATTGTCGTCTACGTCAGTTATGTTTAAAGAGCTACACCGTCCTTTTAAAAGTATTGTCAAGGCTATGACCTGCTACATATCTGTTTATATAAACCTAGAGATTTGCTGAAAGAGACAAGTAAATGGTTAAACCTCATTCTATATCTGCACATTTTAGCTATGACATGCTACATATCTGTTTATATAAACCTAGACATTTGCTGAAAGAGACAAGTAAATTGTTAAACCTCATTTTGTATCTGCACATTTTAGCTATGACCTGCTACATATCTGTTTATATAAACCTAGACATTTGCTGAAAGAGACAAGTAAATAGTTAAACCTCATTCTATACCTGCACATTTTAGCTATGACCTGCTACATATCTTTTTATATAAACCTAGACATTTGCTGAAAGAGACAAGTAAATGGTTAACCTCATTCTATATCTGCACATTTTAGCTATGACCTACTACATATCTGTTTTGAGCTAAACCTCGACTGAAAGACAATTAAATGGTTAAACATCATTCTATATCTGCACATTTTGCACATTACACAAACGCAACTGTTTGAGAACATTACAGTGGCAATTTGTATAACTTCATAACCATGCTGTACACAAGTACTCACCAACGAGCCACCCGTGGGGAAACTGTCTGTCCTCAAACTGTTGCCAGAGTAATGAGAACTGCCTGAGGATATGGGCGTCATTACTGGTGCCCCGAAATTTGCAGACACATTCATAGTTTGCATCCGTGCATCGCAAATTAACTGCACTTTCAAACTATGAAAGTGTTTGCAATTTCGGAAAGGACCCTCTTCTGCTGGAGCCCGCATAGCAATATGGGTGCAATCTATAGCTCCCAAAACATTTGACATTTCAGCTATTTGATAGAATACCCTCTCAAGGTGTCTCCAATCATCCTCATTTTGACGGAATCCTTATTGAAAGCCTACAAATTTTTTTCATGGCGTTCAGAAACCTTTCAAAAACCACAGAAAAGGTGCCTTGAGACATACCGGACAAGTAACCCTCTGTGGATTTAAAGCTTCCGGACGCCAGGACATTATGCAGCAAAGCATCTTGGACATGCCAGGAATAGCAGTGTGCATACATCTGCATGGCTCCAGATAAGGTATTAGTACATCGTACAGGTTCAATGGCTGCTTCCTACTGAGCCGATACTTGTCAAAAATCTCGGCATCGCTCATGTTATCCAAGGTGAGCCTCACGCTGTGAACAGGAGGAGCCCTAATCCTCAGGCGTTCCACATGCTCCTCTTCGAGGAGCCTGGCCTGCCTGAGTCTGTTGTACATAACTTGTCCAACAGCACCAACACAAGCTAACTGGGGGTTATCCATATTTGCAGAGCCAAGCAGCACAAGCCAAATAGCAGTGCAAACACGAAATGAGTAACAAGGTATTCAAACACACAAAAGTGATCTGATACAATGTCAGTCATAAGGGACGTATTGGCCATGGTGTTTGGGTGATTTATAGTGCAAAATGTCCAATTGTAGCATGTTCCTAATGATTGCTGATTATATACACTTGATTGTATCTGAAAGGTGCGAATGCTTTCAAAGTGGGTGGTTTTTGTTTGTTTGTTGAATTCCCCCCCTCCATTACATCGTAATGTGAAAGTGTAAAACATCTTCGTAATGTTTGTTTATTTGCATAACAAATACTTATATTAAAAACCACAAGTCCATGCTAACATGATTTAAAGTGCATACTTGTCTATAATGTGTGCATAGACATGGCATAGAGTCTGGTTGAGCAATGTTGCTGCAATATTGTTGCAAAAACGATAAAGTAACAGCTGACATATATAATAATAATATATATATAAGTGATTGTCGAGATTTCAATATTTTACGTGTACCATTTAAAACGCAATAATAATGATGCTATTACAAACCTCTCATCTAGGTACAGTATATGTAATATTGAGTGAGAAACTGATTAAAGAGGCAGTAAAGTCCTAATGATACAATCCCTATGGTTGAAGTTTAGAATGATGTCATCATATTAGCTACATGCCTGTCTACTTTCCAAATCTTCGTTCTCTTGTTCTACTTTGCAACATTATTATTGTGTGATGATTAAAAAGATACATGTGTGGGTTTTGTTGTTGTGTGATGTGTGTTATGTAAATATATGTATGTATTGTGATTCTCTCCCACATGTGTATGTCTATGTGAGTCAATGTAAAATGGCTCAGTTGTAATTTTTTTTTTTAAATATTTTATGAAAAATGTATTTATTGTACAGTGTTTGTATGAGTGTAAGTGTACTTTGTATAATATTTTTGATATTGATAGGTTTTTGGTTGGGATATATCAATAACTACTGGTCGTGGGAAGCGTTATGGATTTGTGCGTAGATGGGGATTTTTGTTGATCTATGGAGGATTTTTCAAACTTGTAATGGCTGCGTCATGGAAATTGATGCATTATGGGCCATAACGCTACAATTTGAGTCATAATGCACAACTTGTAATCTAGCTGTATGTTTGTTATAATGGAGTTAAATGATGTTCACAACTTTTAACATTTAGAAAGAAAAAAAAATCTGTGCAAATTACTTCCATGGCTCTTCTAATAAACTTCTGAAAGCACAATAGAGTCTTTGAAAAACTTGTAATAAAATGTCCAGAGAGAATTATAAGCAAAATAAAGGAAGAAAAACAATGAGAGCCAAAGGAAAAGAAAAGAAAAAGTGAGGAATGGAGAAATTTGGCGCAAACTTCCATTCTTTCACTTGTATTTTCAATAAATTGCAAAAATGCTTGTATAAACTAGTAAACTAGTAATATTACTAAATCCACATGTATGAATTGCAGTTGTTTTCAAATCCTTTAAAATTTATTTCAAGAATACAAATTCCCTTTAGACATATTTTCTCCATTTTCCTTAACAACCCTCAATGGGAATAGTTATTTAGTAATTGATCCTTTTGTCTCAGCTGTTATAATTTAATTAAAGGAGAAAAAAGATAAGCTTGTTTGGAAATTTAGTGTACAGAGAATAGAACATGTAATATAGTAATTTGCCTTTAGGGACAAAAAACACATAGGGCTCCATGTACTAAGAGGCGGGCGGACAGCTTCTTAACTCGCAAAGCTGTCCGCCCACCTCCGCTACACACGGGCAGCGGATCTATTGATCCGCTTGCCCGTATGTATCATTACACACTCAGCGGAGTGTGTAATGCCCGCACCTTCAGTCGCGCGACCAATCACGCGACTGAAGGGGCTGTCAATCACCGAGAGCAAGCGAGCACTCGGTGATTTTGCTGCCCCGCAAAAGCTCCGGAGCAGCTTTCGCTGCTTCGTACATGGAGCCCATAAAGTTAAATCTAAAGATTTCACAGTGGTTCTGTAGTTGCTTCTATTTGTCCTTTATTATGCAAATATTTTAACTTTTAACTCCAGACTAGAAAACCACTCTATCAAAAATACTTAGATTTTAAAGCTCATATTCTGGTATGAAAACAATGAGATATTCAATAGAAAACTGATGTAAAATTTCAGCTAAATGACTATGTTACGCTTTCTACCACAATATGTTTACTTGGCTCCAAGAAACAAAAAAAAGTTTCATGCCCAACATCCGCAGTGATGTGTAGGTTGGCTTACACTGCCAGTATGGTGTCTGCTGCTTGAGATGTGGTATTGCTGACTGTTTTGTTCTGAGACACAATGGTTACTTTATTATGTTTTAGGTATTCCAAATGTTTTTCATATAATGGCCAATTTTGTGGTTTTGAGGGGGAAAAAAAGCTTAGAAAAGCTGTGTTCTGGAAACCGATTACAGAAAGCTGCTCTGATGGTGAAAACAATTAAAAACAAAATCAGAATGATTCTGTAAACTTGGTGTTTCCCTTTAGCAAACATATGTTTTGTTCTCCCCTTTTGACATAAGTATTTATTTAATGGGTGTGTGCATGTGTGACTTTGGGATGCAGTTCTTTCCTGCTGTAATGACAGCATTCCGGCTTTGGTTTACTGTGTGTTTGGAAGCCACAAACTATGCTTGAAGCATGGCTGCCAACAATGTATTTTGTGTGGGAGTTTTATTTGTTGGAAATTAAGGTCCATTAAAAGCAGAGGTGGACAAAAAGATGCCTTTGAAACCATTTAACAAGGCAAATGTCTAATCACACACATTTACCAACTGTATATACCTAACTTTCGGCTAGATTACGAGTTTTGCGGTATGAGCGGCTCGGTACTAACTTGCAAGTTATTGTCACCGCTCACCTCCCTATAGCGTTGCTATTACAGGTTTACAAAAACCCGGAGTTAGCAGGCAATAAGTGAGCAAAAAGCAAAATTGAGCTCCATACCGCACTCTAATACCAGCGCTGCAGTGAGCTGTTTTTATAGACATCAATGGGAAGAGCCGGCTAAAAAAAGCCTAACACCTGCAATAAAGGAGTGTAAAGCTCCGTAACGCAGCCCCATTGATTCCTATGGGGAAAGAAAAATTATGTTTACACCTAACACACTAACATAAACCCGGAGTCTAAACACCCCTAATCTGCCACCCCTGACATCTCCAACACCTACATTACACTTATTAACCCCTAATCTGCCGCCCCGACATCGTCGCCACCTATCTACACTTATTAACCCCTAATCTGCCACCCCCACCACCGCCGCCACCTACATTACACTTATTAACCCCTAATCTGCCTCCCCCAACGTTGCCGCCACCTACCTACACTTATTAACCCCTAATCTTCTGCCCCAACATCGCCGCCACTATACTAAAGTTAATAACCCCTAATAGCTACAATGTACTAATAGTTACATTGTAGCTATCTTAGGTTTTATTTTTATTTCACAGGCAAGTTTGTATTTATTTTAACTAGGTAGAATAGTTAGTAAATAGTTATTAAGTATTTACTAACTACCTAGTTAAAATAAATACAAATTTACCTGTAAAATAAAACCTAACCTGTGTTACGCTAACACCTAACCTTACACTACAATTAAATAAATTACATTAATTTAATACAATTAACTAAATTACAAAAAAATAGAAAAACACTATATTACACAAAATTAAAAAGAAATGATCAAATATTTAAACTAATTACACCTAATCTAATAGCCCTATCAAAATAACCCCCCCCAAAAAAAAATAAAAGAAAAACCCTAGCCTAAACTAAACTGCCAATAGCCCTTAAAAGGGCCTTTTGCGGGGCATTGCCCCAAAGAAATCAGCTCTTTTACCTGTATAAAAAAATACAAACAACCCCCCAAAAGTAAAACCCACCACCCACACAACCAACCCCCCCAAATAAAAACCTATCTAAAAAACCTAAACTCCCCATTGCCCTGAAAAGGGCATTTGGATGGGCATTGCTCTTAAAAGGGCATTTAGCTCTTTTTCCGCCCAAACCCTAATAACTACTGACTTTCAGTTTATGGTATGGATCTTGACGGTATTGGCTGTACCGCTCACTTTTTGGCCTCCAAGGCAGACTCGTAATTCCGGAGTTATGGAAGTCCCATTGAAAAAGGACTTTTGGAAAGCTGCAGTAGTTACGTTGTGTTATGGCCAAAAAAGTGTGCGGTGCAGCTAAACCTGCAAAACTCGTAATACTAGCGGTAGTGAAAAAGAGCCATAACAATGCTTTTTCACCCATACCGGAAAACTCGTAATCTAGCCATTTGTTATTATGCTGTTATACAGAATATTATTATACTTAATTTGTAAGTAGTAATACAATCTTATGTGTATGGCCAGTAAAATAGAGCTAGATGTAATATTATGTATTGTTACAGCATAAAAAGTATGTTGGAGTACAGAAATTACAAGCTCAAGTGTAACAATTAAGGAGGCAGACAGGTATGAGGGCAATGATGATCTTTCACATATGCTGGGTTACATAGAGATTTGCTGGGTTAATTAATGATGTTGAATATTGCCTAATTCAAATATTACATTTCAAGAGAGCATTAGAAATACTATTATAAATACATAGATTCAAATTTTTCTAATTTGAATATTACATATTCTACTACTCAAATTCTATTGGCTGTTCAATGATTTGAATAGCCAATAGAATTTCAGAAGCTCTCATCCTATTGGCTGATTTGAACAGCCAGTAGGATTTGAGTAGCTTTCATCCTATTGGCTGATTTCAATTTGAAGAATCAAATCAGCCAATAGGAATTCAAGGGACGCCATTTTTAATCGCGTACCTTGAATTCTCTATCAAGTGTATGGCGGCGATCGTACAAAGAGGATCCTCCATGCTCCATGGCTCTACAGTCGCCAGTCTTCAGTTCCAGGGTCGCCGGTCTTCAGTTTCAGGGTAGCCAGTCTTCAGCTCAGCGGTCATCGGTCTTCAGCTCCGCCCTCCGCTCCCCACCGGAATTGTTCCTGGAAGAAGAAAGAAGAGGTCACCGCTTGGAAGAAGACTTCACCGCCTGGAACAGGACCTTCTCTGCCGGACTTCAAGAACGGTGAGTACCAACCTGAGGGTTAGAATTAGGGTTTTTTTAAGGGTTTTTTGGGGGGGTTTGTTTTGTTTAGATTAGTGATGGGCAGTAAAAGAGCTAAATGACCTTTTAAGGGCAATGCCCAAACAAATGCCCTTTTCAGGGCAATGGGTAGTTTAGGTTTTTTAGTGTTAGGTTCTTTTATTTTGGGGGGTTTGGTGTGTGGGTGGGACTTTGTGTATTTTTATGTAAAAGAGCTGATTATCTTGGGGCAATGCCCTACAAAAAGCCCTTTTAAG